>NC_086172.1:39200833-39506250 GCF_023053635.1 Elgaria multicarinata webbii
GCATTCACAATTAACCCCAATTATTTTATTAGAAAAAGCCACTCCTGCAGTTAAAATACTGCACACTGGATCATTTTCTATAGCTTAATTTGCATATTCTGTTTGGAGAATTGATGTGATTTTTATTTTATTTTTTCACAATGTGTGAAATACTTTGTTCCTCTTTTGGTTGTTGTTGCAGATTGGGAAATGAGAAATGGGAATTAAGAGCGTTGGTGGCATAGAGCAAATAGACCACAGGGAGGGAAAGCGAGTTCCTATTTTCTGACTGCTTGAAGTAATTGATGTAGCCACGGTTAAATCTTTCAAATTTGTAAAGACAGCAATAAATACCAATTGTGAAGGTTACAGTTGAGGTTTACAGAACTGTCAACTAGGGAACAGAATGTAGCCAAACTCACCTCAGAAGTAGGAATGAATAAGTGTCAGTCATCACGTAACTGTATCCAGCATGGAGGTGGAAGTCATTTGTCTTTTGAAGCCATCGAGTCCCTCCTCTAGTCTACAATTTAATTTGAAGTTACAATGGTTCCTGAGGGATTGCTGGGGGATTTCCTGGCATTACCTGACAGCATTATCTACATAGTAAGTGGCTGTCAGGAATTTATCGCATGCAGGCGACAGCTAAAAATGTTCGTGATAAAAATGTTAGTTTATTACCAGTAACAACAACCGATAGGACAAAAATGAAAACACAGCGATAATTCATTCTACTTTCTCCTACTGATGCATACCCCCCACCCCATCTTACAAACATGCCATTCTACACACCAGCAAATCTTAGAGGGAAAACTGCATGACAGCTTCACTTTGAGCCATTTGTTACCTAATCTGTAGATAAAGAGTGATAAGAGTCAATAATCAAACAACAGTGTCAGTTTAGGAATTGGTAAAAGAGAAAGGTATTGTATTATGTAAGCCACTTAAAATAATTTCACTTCTACAGCAGCCACCGGTTAAAAATGTATAATATCTAATGATGAAGCCTTGAGGAAAATAATTTTGGAATTCTGTCATAAATAGTATGGATAAACACACATTATCTTTCTATTTAGTTTTCCAAATTTAACCATATTTCCCAATTTCACTGAAATTTAAACCACTGTTTGTAGTCACTATTTTATTACGGAAAGATTAAATGATAATTTGCCAGACTTCCCTTTTGGAAACACAATATTGCTCTTTCATCAGATGTTGGTAGGATTTTAATATTTTATCAGAAAACAAAACAAAACAAAAAGGAAAGGATGGACTCGTTCTCACAAACTTCTCACTATATGGCTATAAAACTGGGTAGTCACTGCCAAAGAACAAATAGGCCAATTTCTGTCGTCTTCTGGGTTTATTGTCACAACAGCCTTTTTCCCCATTTCTGCTGTCCCTTCTGAATTGTGCATATCCAGAAGTGGTGTGGGTTTTTTAAGAGAATATGTGCTTCAGATGATAATTAGAGCACAATTATGGCTTTGGGCAAAGCATTTTCTTGCAATCTCACTTTCCTATCTGTAAAATGGGAATAATAATAAGCTTCACTACAGGAGTGTTGTAAAAGTTTGTATACAACATTGGCCATCTGCCAGGAGAACAGAAACAGCTAGCAGAACCTATTTCTCCCTGCCCACTGAAGCCCTACACATGTCTCCCAAATCTACTCTGGTGGTAGTACTCTCACAATATTGCATTTAACCCAAACTGTAAAACACTTTGCTACTTAGAAGTACCTTATCATGTTAATAAATGGAAGACTGATATTAATAATAAATGGGAAAATTCTACTGTTGTAGCAATAATTTTGAAAAACAAAAAGACTAAAAAGTTTTGCCAGTCCAAAAATTCACACATGAACTAAAGAAATGGAATGTCTGTGCTAATTTCTCTTCTTGACATATGACTCTATTATTTATTTATTTATTTATTTAATTACATTTATATACCGCCCCACAGCCGAAGCTCTCTGGGCGGTTTACAACAATATTAGTTGGATTCAAACTTTGCCTCCAACAGCAGCAATATCCCCTGAGTGGAGTTGTGCTCAGGATAATATGAAGCCACTGCCCATGCTATTCTGGATGGTCTCCCAATCCTCCAAAGCAGATTTTGGGGGGAGCATGGGGGTGTGGGGGAGGAGGAAATCCACTAAAATTGCCTCCTCTGCACTTTGCCAGCAGGACTTCCTTATTGAATCAAAAGCCTTCTGTGAACGGAAGGAGCCTTTCTATTCAGATATGGCTACATCTGGATCCAAGCCATTGTACTGAATTTTATGAGCTTACCATCTTCTGTATCAGCCCCAAAGCTCAGCTGTGCATCAAGCAGTTGTTACTAATGTGTATAGCCTGAGTTTGAAAGCCTGGTTTCACCCCTTCTGCTGCAGTAGAAGAAGCTCTTCAATATTTATGCTATTGCTATTTATGCTTATGACTCTCTACTCTATTTCCCCTTGACACCTGAGGCAGGTGAGGCTGTGCAGATGCTGATCCAGTGCCTGGATTCAGTAATGGGTTAGATGGAGGGCAATAAACTGAATCTTGACAAGATGGCACTGTGGGTAAGAAGGCTCTCATGTCCAAAATGTGCTCTCTCTAAAAGAACAGGTTACTTCTTGGGATGTTTCTTAATCTAGTTTTGTCATTGGAGACCGAAGTGCCCTTGATACAATAAAGTACCTTTTACCAGTTTTGGATGATTTGCCAATTGTGTCCATTAGTGGACCCGGAATGTCTGATTACAGCAATCCATACTTTGGTAACCTAACCCTTGAAGACATCTTGGGAGTGTTAATTAATTCCAAGCTATGGTAAAAGAGACTATGATGGAAAAGGACCGTGCATGCCACTCTTGGTTCAAGGATAAGATACTAGCCCTGATAGTTGTGTGCTATCTCCAGTATTCGAGGCAATAAGCCTGTGTGCACCAGTTGCTGGGGAACATGGGTGGGAGGGTGCTGTTGCACCATATCTGCTTGTTCATCCCCGGCTGATGGCTGGTTGGCCACTGTGTGAACAGAGTGCTGGACTAGATGGACCCTTGGTCTGATCCAGCAGGGCACTTCTTAGGTTCACGCAAACACCCACCCACACAAGTAAACAATCTACTTGCAAATATAAAGAACTGTTAGTTTCATGGAAATGCAAACTAATTTGGTCATCAATACACAAAGCCTTTTTCACTGGAAAAGGTGGTCCAAGAGATCATCAGTTTAAAGCCATCTTTAGTTTTTATCTCTTTCTATGCTGAAAATACTTAATCACAGAAGGCTGCAATCCTATGCTCCAACACACTGCTTAAAATTCCACCAAAACGAATTTAAGCCGTCTGTGTGCAGGATTTCAGCACCTTTGCACTGCATCCTATAATCCTCCTACTTATATAACAGAAGCAATTTAAATAACAAACATTTCACCTATTCTATATCATTGATTAATTGGTCCTGTGACACTCATAGGGCCATATTTTTTTGACTAAACATACTTTAAAAAAAATCATATGCCAGGTCTCTTTTATTTGTGATTCAGACATAATTAAAATCTTGAAATATTACACCCTCTAAAAGTTTTCAGCATGTTTAAGGAACAATAACTATATTTTATTGACAGATACTTTGGAACAGTTTCAATGGAATCGGTTTTACTATTTGTATCAAAGTGATAAAGAAATTCAGTCTTAGACTGCAATCCTATCCACACTTACTTTAGAGTAAGCTTTATTGAACCCACTGAGGCTTACAACTGAGTAAATGTGCATAGGTTTATGCTATTAATTAGGAAGGGGAAATCTAAGTTCTGGTTCTGTCATTTCTTTGATTTCATAACAGTTCTAGTCCATCCAAAAGGCTTAAGTAACTGTTATTAGTATATAAGCACTCTATTAAGACAAAATTAAAGCTTAATCACAAAATATAGTTTTGAAATCCCAATCCTTCTGCCAAATAAACATTTTTGTGGCTTGAGACCATAGCTAACATCTGCTGTGACACAATTTTGTGATCCGTGACAATTTCCTTAGTACTCAGTCAAAATGGTTTTAAATGATCTTTCCCAAGGACAGATACACAAGATTACATCAGGTTTTGGTATTAACTCTGAAACCAGGACATTTCCATGGCCCTGCAAAGACAAAGAACACAGAACATAAGGACATAAAAATGTTCCAATGGATCTGCCTTGGCCAAATCACATTTAAGTCTCAGCTCTAGCTCCTGGTCAATAGAATAGGAGCATCCCACCACGCTCAGCTTTAAAATAGCTACTTGGAAAATATCAAACCACTTTAAGATAATCCACTTAATATGGTACCTAAAATCAAGTTACATTTTGTTTTCTCCATTTGTTTACACTGTGTTTTACCATAGAATAGTCTAATTATATTGGGTGACCATATGAAAAGGAGGACAGGCCTCTTGTATTTTTAAGAGTTGTATAGAAAAGGGGATTTCAGCAGGTGTCATTCATAGGCATGCAGCACCTGGTGAAATTCCCTCTTCATCACAACAGTTAAAGCTGCAGGAGCCCTGTCCTCTTTTGTATCTGGTCACTCTACATATACTAAAGTGATGAAGATGGAATTTCACCAGGTTCTGCATGCATACAAATGAAATCTTTTCTATACAACTGCTAAATATACAGGAGCCCTGTCCTCCTTTTCATACGGTCACCCTAAATTAGAAGGAAAACAGTTCAGAGACTAACTGCAAGTTTGAATATAAAATTAAAGATATTAGCCCAAAAAAATGGGAAGATCTAGAATAATAAATATTTTAATGCTAGGGGGGATCTACACTACTGCTTTTAAAGTGCTTTAAAGCACTTTGAAAACGTTTTGAAACCTGTATATGCAGTGTGTCCTGGGCCCCAACAGTTGTCAAAACTGTTATAAAGTGCTTTAAAGTGCTTTAAAGCAGTAGTGTCGATCCCCCCCCCAGTTTTAAAAACCTCTTAAATGGGTAGGCAATGGCCTTTGCTAGACCAGGCTATATCCTGGGGTGATAGCCGGGATCGTCCCTGTGCGTCCAGATGACGCACAGGGGATACTGAGCTCAGGCAGGGATCAACCCTGCCTGGCCCCGGGATATAGCCTACACTTTTGGGCCCGCTTTTTCCCTCAGCCCGAGACCGCGAGCATGTGGCCTGTTTTTGCAGCTTTTCCTGGCGCTGCGTGAGAAAAGCCGGAAGCTGCGCCCATCGGGGGCAGGGTGGGGGAAGCGGGGAAACCCAATTAAAAAAAAACCCACTTACCTTGGTGCACTAGTGTTTGTGAGCTCCGTTCCTTAAAAAAAATGGTGGACGCAATGGGTTTCTCCTTGAGCTCATCGCGCCTGATGTGTAGACTAGGGTGACATCCCGCGATACTTGCATCGCAAGGTCTCCCCTCGTCCGGTGCAGAATTTCTGGTAGATCTAGCAAAGGCCATAGTTTTGCAAATTTTGTATCTGTTACATGTCTGCAGACAAAACTAATTTGGGACATGAGGAGATCAAACCTGTGGGCTATGCATCCCCCCCCCAATTATTTATAAGCTACTTAATAAATAATCTCCACTCACAGTTCAGCAATATTTATATAGGGGAAGCAACTAAATAATAATTACAAGGCCCATCACAGGCATTATGATCAATTTATTTTAAATTAAAAATTTTGAAGCAGAGAAGCCCTCTTTCAAATTATTAAAAGCTGTGGCTTGGAAGGAAATAAACAAACAACTACAACATGACAACTGAGTAAAATAACATATGCTATGTTGGATGGTTTATGAATGGTTTATGAATACCTATTCTCTGCTAATAAAACATAGGTCATTTGTATTTCCAAAGCACAAGTAACTACTGTAATTGTATTCATTCTAATATTAGCTGTCAGTTAACACCCAGTTTCTTTTTAGTCTATATTTTTCTGCACACAAAGGGCTTGTTTAATTGCCATCACCAAATTTATATTGAAAAGATAAGAGTAATACAACAAAGAGGTCCTATGTTTAGAATAAAGACAAAACCCAGCTGTAAGCAATGGGGTGGGGGGAGTGCTTTAAGCACGTACTTTCATCTCAGCATGGATGAAATGTTACAGCCAACCAGGCTGGATTTGATTTAAATCAATTTGATTTAAATCATGATTTAAATCACTACTCAGAAAGACTAGATTTAATCATGTGCCCCCCCCCATCAAAAAAGTGCACTCTTCCTCACTGTATTTTACACTTACAACTAAGTTACCAAAGACTCATTCTTGCTGGTATAATCTTAATATTTACAACCAGATGAAGGTTTCATTTTTAGAATAGTAACTTTTCAGATTAGTTTTACAGTTATATCAAAAAAATACTGATTTGGTTATACTATTAGAAACACATCATAGATAGATAATTATGAAATTATTGCGAGGTGAACTATCTCCAGTTTAATAGGTTAATAATTCATATTTGGACAACTATTCTGCTGTACTTTATTGGAAGAAGAAAAATAATCTTACAGAAACCTCTGGAAGAGCATGACATTGTGAATGGATTAATGGAATTCCTTTACCAAAGAAATTAAATAGCCTCATGCTACATAATTAAAAGCTAATCCTTATTTCATGATGAATAACCTTTGGACTAGAATGTATCTTAAAATGAAAACTATCTTTAGATAGATTTTTCCTCAAAAAGCATTTCATTTTAAAAATCCGATTTAAATTTTAAAAATCCGATTTAAATTTTAAAAATCCGATTTTTTTATTTTCTTTAAAAAAAACCCATTGATTTTTATCCTCCCTGCAGCCAACAAAAGATGTTATAAACTTCTATCCTTACAGAAGAGCTGTCATATATACATACATTTCAATTATTATCCAATTACATTGATTTCTTAGCAGGAGGAATTTTGTCGTTACAGACGAAGGATTAAATGTACTACCCCATAGATCATGGATATGCTCAGTGTGTTTCATGTGTCTCAGTATATGATCAGATTGTTTTAATGTACTAGTTTAAAGGGAAGTAAAGCAATTATTGTATTAATCAAGGTTAACTCAGGATCTGTGCACTAAAGCCATATACGTATAATTTTGAATTTTAGAAAATTATGATGATAAAATACACAAACAGCTTAAAGTAGCACTAATATGATTTGGTAGAGTATGCAGCTTCAGTGCCAATCCAATAAATTTGGTAATTTTAAAATCGCTTAAATTGGCTTGAGACTTGAGTTCACTCCTCTTTCTGGATTCCACCAGTGAAGTGTGATGAAATGTCACTGACAATCATCCTGTATTTAAAACAGCTCACTTTTAATCAATAATGAATTTTGCATTATGACTGCCACAATGCACTGCTGCCACATGCAGCATGCTATAAACCAAGTACTGATTTGATATATTGATTGCAATTGTAGCAGCAGTCTGACAGAGGTATACATACCATCCTCACCTCTAATTTATACGTGTTTTATATGATTTCGAAGAGGCAAGATGAATTAAATTACTTAACACTCTAATATTAAGGCAATTTTAATAGTATCCAGACAAGAGCCCGACCATCAGAGGAAAGATGGATAGCAGCTAGGAAGAGGGCATTTTCTGCAGGGGTGCCTCTGTTTGTGGAACCTCCTGCCCCCAGAGAGGGCATCTAACTTCTGAATTCTCTTGTGTCGCCGGCAACCCTTTTTCTGTTCCTCTAAACAGCTTTCACATATTTAGTCCTGATTGATTTATTATGTGGTTTAACTAAGATTTTAATCATAGGCTACTTTTTTGATTGTAAGCTGGTCAGAATTTATAGTTAACAAAAAATAAAATTCTTTTAAACAAGAGAATGAAAGTGTCTCAAATGTTTGTTGTGTATCTAGTACTCACAATTTTTATAATCTATTAAGTAAATAGATTTTGCCTTTATTTTCAAATAGAAGATTACGATATTATCTTTTGTATTTGTCCTATAGAGTTAGCAAGTTACTGTTCTGAAACAAAAACAAAAACAGAACACTGGAGAAAGGGAACGTCCAACAATCCATCTGCAACCAACTGGATTGCTAAAACTCTAATACTGAAAAGCTTTTATTGCAATGTGATATTAAAAGTTTTCACTTGCACCATGAAGCAGCCCAGAGCGATTTTTAAACACTTCACAGCCAGTCTTTAAACAAACACTTAATAAGCAGAACACATCATAAAATCCTCACAACAGTTTGCAATTGTCTCAAATAGTAATGCCTTTCAAAACACTAATAATTGTCATAATATTATGGCCACATCCATAAATGGATTGCAGTCAATACTTCTTGCTCTTTACTGTTGTATGAATGTTTTGCTCGTAACTTCCTCATTATTCTGTTTATTCTATTCAACAGAATGGCACACCTTTTCCAAGCTGTAAATTCAGGTGTGCTAAGCCTTGCCTTCTGTGTTCTATTGCAAAGTCATGCCAGAGAATCTTGCCAATTCTCTCCTCACCATTCTCAAGTATCACCAAAGTTAGCATTTATGTTTCATTTTGGCCTTTCCCTGCCCCCCTTCCCTCTATCCGAAGAGGTAAGTAAGACAAAAGCTCATTCGCACAAAGGTTGCTCAAACTAAGGAGGGGCAGAGTTTGTGAGCCTTTCTAGGAGGAGAAAGAAAGGGATGGGTGGAATAAGAAATGCAGGTGAATATCAAAAGGGATTTTGAGGGTACCTGAATTTCCATGGAAATCTAGCAGAGCTTCCCAAATGAGAAGTTCGGTAATGTGGACAAGGTGTCCAAAACGTAATTTATCCACTACCAACTCTTCCCCTGCATAAAATCCAAAACCACATGAGAATGTTATGTATTCTGTGGCTGCATTTGAATAATCAAATCTGAATTTAATAAGCCGAGATATGAACAAACTTCACACATTGTTTATGCAGCCCCTTTGCTCCTGGCTTTGCAAAAGCAGAGAAACAAACTAGGAAGCTGCAGTTAACGATACCTTCTAGTTGGGTCCAAAGCAGAAACTATGGTTAATGACTTCTAAAAAGCCAGAATATGGGACCCAACTTTAAATTATGGCTTCCTGTTTTGACTAGTTTGGAAGCCATTAACCATAGTTTCAGGGTCCAGATGTTAACAGGAAGCTATGGTTAATTGCAGCTTTCATGCTTGTTTCCCCATTCACACGAATGGAGGAGCAAAGCAGCTAGTGCAGGAGGGTAATTCATATTTCAGCTTAACTGACATACTCTCTGTTTGCATAAAGTGATGGCTAAACCCAACAGACGTTGTCAGCAGCTCACATGAAGTCACAGAATTCATGTAGGGGTACTGCAGCAGCAGATGGATCAATGCCTGAAGGGTTATCTGCTGACAGGAAATTTGAATCACAATGACTTGGATCTAAAAGTAGCACTATATCAGCAGAAGACACTTCAGCTGTCATAGGGTTTCCTAATTTTCAGTGATCCTCCCTTATTACTCCAAATCTTTATCCACATCCCATGCCATTCTTGGGGATACCCCATCCCTAAGAAGCAGATTTGGGAGGAGGGATATGGGGCTGCAGAAGGAAGGAGGAAAGTCCCATTCTGTGAATTGAACTCTGCTCAGAAAGCAGAACCGAAAGCAGCAATTCACATATGACAATTCATGGTTTGTTTAACTCAGGAATTGTTGTGGAGCGGGAGCGAACCACTGTGCTGCTTCCCATGCTCTCATTGCTTCCATTTTCTATCAACAAACCAAGAACACCTTGGATTATCATTTAAGATGTTTTTAGGATGTTTTAATAATATGTACTATGTTTTTAATCAATTTTATGTATTTATACTTATTGTTGTTCCACGCCTCAATCCAAACGGAGAGGCAGGTAAGTTGTTGTTATTATGCCATCTGAACCTGGAATAGTGGGTTATTTAGAGGTTAAACAACCCAGACTTTAACCCAACAACAAACCATAGGTGATTGTTGGGGAAACTCTAGGTTGTTTAACCCCTAAACAATCCAGAATTCCAGGTTTGGACATTACAATAACAACTCAGGAATGGGGCATTCCTGGGTTGAGGATTGAAAGCAGAAGCGATGAGTGCATGAGAGGCAGTATCTTCACTCATTGCCACTCAGCCCTAACAATTCCTGGGTTAAACAATTCAGGAACTGAAGTTACGTGCAAACCAGGGCAATGTGTTATCCTTCTGATTCACGAACTGGCATACACAGTACATAACTTATTCCACATTTCAATTTTGTTTCGTGTACTAGAAACTGCATATATGTAATTCTGAAATGGCAAATATTAGACTGATAAAACCAGTTCATGCTTGTTGGAATAATTTACTTTCTATTAGTATTTTATTTTCTCAACATTACTTCTATTATTCAGATAATATGTGCTCTCATTCCCATTAGATTTTCTAATTGTTTTCTACACAAAGGTGTTTTAATTTACCACATCACTCAGTACTTTCCATCAATGACACTTTGCACAATTATTCACATTTTATTCAGGTTGCTACATGCTTACAAGATAGCATTTTCCATAACAAAAGTTCTCACCATTGAAAGGTAAAAAGTCAAGGAAAATAAATGATTCTTCATTGAGCAAGAGCTAAGAAAGCGTTAAGCTGAAGGCAACTTCAAATGCAATTGTGTCTACGTAATGCAGATATGGTAACCATAACTGGATATCTCATGTGTGCATATTGGAAAGACACACTAATTTCATAACTTGATAGCATTTTTAGTGCTGCAGCAGCAATTTTAAGGCTACATGTTTTGGGGTTGAGGGGGGTTTAGAAAATGTACCCCTGCCCTTCAGTTTCACAACCCTCAGGCCAGCTTAGAACAATGTAAACACATTTACACACACCGAATTTAATAATTGTGCACATGCACAAATGTTTTCCATATATGTAAAAGGGAATACACAGAAGGAATTTTAGAGATGCAATCAATATGGCACATTTAGTATTTAAGCTAGTATACCTGTCTGACCCACTAAGCATATTTATTTAGAAGTTAGGGGAAGATTTTACATATTCAGTCCAAAGGAGATACCACTGAACCAGCACCCCTAAGGCAAGTTCTCACCTTCCCTGCAGTAATAACAGTAATTGGATCTTACCACATGTCTTGGCTCCATCCCATAGTGAGCACCTCCCTCCCCACCACCTACTGCCATTGATGTAGGCCGGGGCAGGAGACATCTGGTCCACGATGGAAAAGAGTCATACAACAGGAGCATTTAAATGTTACAGAAGGATGGAGATTGGACATGCTTATGACAATGACATTTTCATTAGTAACCCCTGCAACAGGACTAATATATAGCGGCTTTTCTATGAGCTCTAACTTCCATTGAAATTAATGGAATACTTCCAGACAAGACGGGTTGGGATTCCAATGCAATATAATGATGAGCATTTAGGTTTTCTGCCTACATTTATCCTGAAATAAATTTATCCTGAAATAAAACAGACTCCAGGCAACATCTTATTTATCTCTTCTGTTCCCTTACCATTCCTGAAAGTCAAGGTCATGTAGACAAAACTACAGTCAAATTAGGGTGGGTATGGCTATATGAGCAAATGATAGTTGCTACAGATGGACCATGTTCTGAGGAAAATACTTGGTCTTTAAGCTGATAGTTAATAATATAAGGAACAACAATCATGTAATGAGATACTAGTGTCATTCAGGACTCTGCTACTGTAGATTTTAGTGGTGGGCAAATTAAACAGTTTCTTGCACCTTTAACTCAGTGTCAGTATTTCAGAAAATATGTAATTATTTTCAGAGCCCATTGAAATGGGACTGTGAGCATAACCCCTTCTGAAGAGTTTCAGACACATTTCCCTACAGATGACAGATAGTTTGAATTCAAGTTACACTGCAGTTTGCTGTACGACCTTGGAAATCTGTTTCACTATGAGAAGTACAAATGAGGTATTCTTGCTTTATTTACTAGTTCCTATTGGTAAAACAGAATTGTTATAAGTCAACAGGAAACCCCACAGTGTTAAGTGGCATCATGCCAATTTGACTGTCATATGAAATTAAGTGAAAGGACGCATTTAAAATTACCACACTGACAGCAATAAGCCTGCCAAAGCATTGTTTTTTTAATCATCTAAAATAATAATAAACGTCTCACACCATCTCTAGCAAATAAAAAATTAGTGCCTCATTTCTGAAATCTAATAGAAGAAAGAAAGATAGTTAAGAGTGCCAACTTTTCATCAAAACTTACTGCATATCATCTTCTCCAACACACAACAACAACTCATGAAACAAATACGTATTTTTTAAATTATACTTCTGGGGAAGGAAGAATGTCCCAATTTCTCATATGAGGGAAAAATAAATAAGTTGAGCTTCCAAGCCGGTTTCAGTGCATTTCACTTCATTGCCATTGAGTTAGTTATATAACATCATGCCATAATACTACTTCTGAGTGTTTAAGCTTCATCTGGACGTTTATCAAAGCCCACTATCAGCATCAGATTACAAGTTTTAAGCATGCACATGCACCATCTTTTATCCTTTTATGAGGAAGGTATCACTTCCCAGGCCGAGCTTTCTGATGACATAGTTAATGCAGAGAGCCTGTTCCCGCTATGCAGGAAACACACATCTTGACTGCAAAGCAAAAAGAGAGGGGGGCGGAGGCGGAAGAGAATTAAGAAGTCCCTTTTTGCATTTGCATCATCATCCATCTGTGTGCAAGTTAAGAAACACAGGCATAACCTGGTTTTGTTTTTTTTACTTTAAGGAAGAGCTCCCCTCTAGAATAAATACAATGAGAACCTTAAGAGTGCCGCCTCCTCCTAGTTTGAAGATGTAGACTTGTCCCAATTGGCATGTATGCTTGTGCAATATGAGAAGGGGAAATTGCAAGCATGCCTCTTCCTGTGCGTTGGCATATAATGTAATATATAATATAATATAATATAATATAATATAATATAATATATACACACACACATTCCCCAAGTCACTGGAGCGTGCCCACCGATGCAGACTTGCCCCTCACGCTCCGTCTGTCTGTCAGACCAAACCGGAGCTGGTGGATGCAGGCACGGGCCTGCGCGAGCATAACTCTCCCTGGCCTTATCCCACTTGGTGCCGGGCAGATGCATCTCCCTGCCCGGCCCGGGTGCAGTTTGGTCCCAGTCCCAGCGCACGCAGCCATTGTGGCTTGTGCAAACGCATGCCTGGGAGCACGCGATGCCAAGCTCTCAGGCGCTCCTTACCGCTCTGCGGCGACATGACGCTTCTGTTGCATGCATCACTTATTCCCTCTCCAGCTGCAGCCGCTCTGACAGAGGCTAGACCTGCGGGTGGGAGTGGAGCAGCGGCGGCGGCGGCGGCGGCATCGCCCTCCGAGTCGCACAGCGGGCCCCGTCCTCTTCCCCCACCTGCCCCTGAGTCTGTGCAATCACCTCAGACCTCTCCGCTGGCCCGGGCGCTTCCCGCGCAAAGCCCAGGGAAGACAGAGGAGGAGGGAACCTACCTGGGCTGGGCGAGCTCGGGGCGCTGCAGCAGCAGGATGCGGGCGCTGGAGATGGACGGAGGCGCATGGAGAGCGCCTCCACCTCTGGAAGGGAGAGGGGGGGGGGGACTGGTGGTGGTGGTGGTGGCGTCGTCGGCTCTCCGTCCTCCTCCTCTTCCAGCGCAGGCGAGAACTGGCCGAAGGGCACTCGAGGAGGATGCTCCCGCTGCTGCTGCTGCTGCTGCTGCTGCTGGCGGCGTGAGGGGTCCTTCCTCTCCCTCCTCCGTCCGCGGCTGTGCGCTCTCACCCTCCCTCGCCGGCTCCCGGGCGCTCCTCCCTCCCTGCACGGAAAGAAGGCAGACTGGGCTTTGCCAAGACCCGGAAGCGCCGAGTGAGCCGGATCGGGATTCAGTGCCAAGTCATCCTCCCCCTGAGCCCAAGCGAAAGACGAGGCAGGGGCCGGAGCCGGCAACCCAGGTGCTCACCGCCCGCTCCAGGCCCTTCCTCTGCCTTATCCAGTCAAAGAGATGCCGCACGCGCCAAGAAATGCCAGCAGACGGCTCTCTGCGTTTATTGCGTCCTACTGAAAGGCCAGCGGAGTAGAGATTCCCCTTCATTTACTGCCTTCGAGCTGGAGGGATGCCCGCTTTTTGTCCCGTCCCACCCCAGCTCAGCCATGGAGGGGATTAGAAGAATTCCTTCCCCAACAGTATATTCATATATTTGTATGTAAAAATCTAAGATCGTCATCAACATAGAGTAGGATTTCATAAAACCAGAAAATTCAGAAATCTTCATTTCTGAAGATGAGGCTGGGAGAATGTGGCAAGACGGCATTGCAAAGTTTAGGTGCCACAATATAGAAGACCCTGTCACAGGTTAGCTTCGTGTTTGACTACTGAAGATGGTGGCGTTAGACCAGTCCCCTTTGACTAACTTAGTGCCCAAACATGCGCTACTTGTGTTTTCCCATTCCACAAATACGCTTCTGAGCATATGCAGTATGTATTTCCTTTGCCATTTAACAACCAGAGAACCCCACAGGATTAGGAAGGACTTGCATATTAAAGAGTGTCACTAGTAACCAAATTTAAACTCCAACACCTCACACTTTAGAAATCAAATACTATATAAGTCAAAAGTCCATACAATATGTTAAGTCCAACAAGGAGTAAAAATAACTTGGTGCTTCTAATTCTTCATCGGCTCTATGTTTTCCAGCAAGCAACTATTGCTGAGGGGCGGGGAGACAAAACAGCTGAGCAGGATGCCAAAGTGTGCACAAGGGGTGTGTCAGGGGTGTCCAGGCACACCCTAATGTCTCAAAAAATAAGTGGCGAATTGAGGGGGACATTCTATAGGGATCCAGAGGGGGATCTAGATGCGGTGGGAACAATCCTCCGGCTGCCCTCCAGCTGCTCCAATGCCACCGCCCCTTACAGCATGTCATTGCTCCAGGCAGCAGGACCAAAAAGGAATCACTCTGCCACAAGCCACACTTCAAAGAAGAAAGGAGCCCCCCCCCAACGCCCCGAAGGCTACTATCACCTTGTAAGGCCCTCCTCCGGCCAGTGTCTCCACAAAGTCCCACCAATGCAGGGGCTTGAGGAGCAACTCATTCCCTCCCCCCCCCGCCATCTGCAATCCCCCCCAACAGTCAGGCAAGCTGAACACTGAGTAGAGCATCAGAATTTACACTCTTTAATAAATAAATGAATAAAAAAAATTATGATTGAGTATTCAATAAATGTTGGCCTTTAAAAAAAATGTTTTTTAATTACCTGGGTGCACACCCTAATGAAATGGGCTGCGCACACCTAT
Source organism: Elgaria multicarinata webbii (assembly GCF_023053635.1). Lineage (NCBI taxonomy): Eukaryota > Metazoa > Chordata > Lepidosauria > Squamata > Anguidae > Elgaria > Elgaria multicarinata. The sequence continues at coordinate 39,216,068 of NC_086172.1, forward strand.
GGCAGCAGGAAGGAAAGGGGTACAGGGAAGATGAGCCTTAAGCATCCCCTTCCATGTGAGTTCCTGCCTCCTTAGTGCGCTGCTTACTGGAATATAGCCAAGCTGCAGGGGAAAGAGGTTATTCCTCATGATCACTCCTTCCATGCTGCTCCGTTGAAACAATGCAGGGTGTGGGTGGGGAAATCATATTTAGACTCAAAGGGCCATATTTAGCTTAAAAGCAAGCTAAATCTGGCACTTTTGAGCCTGTAGTGGCTTGCCGCCAGATTTCAGCCACAAAGTGCTGATTATTTCTGCTGCCATCACCAAATTTTGATGATATGGGTGGGTGGGTGTGCAGTGGGAGCTGCACTTGAGGCCAGGGGAAGGGTGTTTCTGTGGTTCCCCGGCTGTGTGTTGCTCAGCCCTGCCCTAGAGTTATAGAACAGGAGTAAATCAACTAGTCCAAAGTTGCTACATTACAGGAGCACCTTGCACCTACAATGCTGCCAGTAACAGACCATCCCTATCACGAAGATATATAGGCCAGATCTACACCAAACAGGTTATGAAAGCAGTATGAAAGCGGCATATAAGAGGCACGAGCCACACCAAGTAGGATATAGCACTATAAAAGCGGTATGGAAGCGGTATATGGTATGTGTCAATGGGCCCCAACAGTTGTCAGTGCACTTCAATACCGCTATAAAGCAGTAGTGTGGCTCCTTCCTCTTATATACGCCTTTCATACCACTTTCATAGTGCAATATTTTGCTTGCTGTATAACTGGCTAGAGAGCAGGAAGGACCAAGATGTGCATCATGCAGAAGGCTGTACAACACCGTATTTTTGATAGAACGCCAGGTGACTCAAACAAGTCATCCATGCCACACGTTATAGGGGGAAAGAAAAATAGAGTCATCTAACCATTTTGTCTGCCATCTGTATCTATGTAATATTTTCTCATTCTGTATTCCAGCTGGTGTATCACACATGGACTTAATAATGAAGAATGCCCTCCAACTCTGCTGGATAGTAAGCTCTGTTGCCAGTAAGCCCTGAATGGTGGAGTTTTGAACATTGCCACACTTGAGAATGAGATTTTATAGTACAATGTTGCGAACGAACAGATTCTAGCATGTCTTGGGACATATCCGAGGAGGAACAACTAGTACTGTCATGCTCTAAACTAGCCATCCCCAACTTGATGCTGTCCTAACGTGTTGGAGTACAACTCCCATCATCTCCAGCCAGCATGATCAATGGACATTTTGGCTGTGGATAATGGGAATTGTTCTCCAACACTTCAGGAGGACACCAAGTTGGGCACGGCTGCTCTAAACCCGAAGGCAGGCATGAGAAACATCTGGCCCTCCAGATGTTGCTTGATTGCAACTCCCATTATCCCTCATCTTTGGCTATGCTGGGTAGGGCTGATGGGAGTTGCACTCCAACAGGGGTTTGTCTGCCTGGTAACCTCTTGTACTATTGGTTTAGCATAGTCATGCAAAACTGGAAGTAAATGACCTTTAAAAAGGGGGGGGGAGAGAGAAGGAGAAAGAGATCACTTTAGTCTCTCAGGTCATGCTTTGCAAACTGGTTGATCTGTCCTGGTTCTGTAGTTCACTCCAGTCTACACTTCTGATGGAAATGGGAAGGAATGCCACACATCTGACCCCATTCAAAATCACTATGCAGATATCCCATAAATAGTAGCAGGAACAGAAAAAGTCCTACCTCCACTAGTTTCCTGACAGTATCCTATGCAGAAATCCTTTATCTTTCTATGACTTCTTCCCCTGCCCCTCTCCACTAAAGATGTGGATAGAATCACCTTCCAGCCAGCCAATATGAAGTTAAACCAATCCTGTTGATCCATACACAACTCTTAGTCTGTTTCTCTTTGCATGCCTTATACTTTAAACTCTGCATTTATTAATTCCCTTGACCCATGTATATTGGAGTTATGTAAGCAATAACATTTAGGCTTCAAGAATTATTGGCTAATTTTAGAATGCAGCAATTAGATAATGCCTTGACTCTAAGCTACCTCTGAAAGCGTGGGCTATTTAATGGCAAAGTAAAAAAGATCTTATACTACATGATTTGTATGCCACTGATCCAACAAGCCAGTAAAAAACATTATATTTGTAGGGTTAAAGGAACAAGATAGGTTAATTCTAGCAACAGCTTCAATAGCCGTCATTAATATAACAGAGAATGGCAGGTGAAAACAATATACAAGAAGTGTAAAATACATAGTAACACAATTTTAAAATATAGGTGTGACAAAGGTCAATGCACTGTTTCCCCATCATTTGCTGCAAATATAGGACACCAACCCCATTAGAAGTTATTCTAAATAATTCAGGTTGCAACCCTATACCCACTTACCTTAGCGTAAGCCCCACTGAACTTAATGGGAACTACTTCCAAGTAAATACGTATAGGATTGCACTGTTAGTAGCCACAGAACTAAAGAAGGTCATACATAAATACATAGGTAGGTCCTATACAACTGTTATTATTCAAGATACATTTATCATCAATAATATGCAAGGAAATCTTCATTAGACAGATGAGAGAGCTATAGAGGGCAAAGGACTGAGGACTCACAAATGCATACCTGCAACAGGATAGATTAGATATATTGAAAAGGGAATTCCAGCAAGTGTGATTTGTAGGCATGCAGCACCTGCTGAAATCACAACAGTTAAAGCTGCAGGAGCCCTGCCCTCTTTTTTATCTGGTCACTCTAGTAAACCTTAAACAAATACCAAGCAATAAATAAAGATTAAGAGATTCTTAACAAAGAGACACTCTCCTGGGAGTATGACCTCCTCTCTGCAGAAAGAAAGCATTCCAGGTTAAGTCACGCCCCACTGCTGGCTGTCTTGAGATGTTTTCTGTGTAACTGTGTTGAACTCCATCCTCTGGAGATTATCCTGGAGTAGTTTGCAACAACCTTGGATAAAAAGAAGGCAGGCCTAGACTCCCTGGTTTTGCCAGGGGTGTGTGGACCCTGATTGGTTTATTTATGCAGTCATGGGAGGAGTCAGGGGATGAGAGTGTACAGGAATTGTTATTCCACAATCACTGATCATTGGCAGCCCCTCAGTCACATCATCCCAATGGCTGAAGGCCTTTCATTACAATTCAGACTCAAACATCTGCAAAGAGCCTGCATTGCTCAAATTACCTCAAAACATTCAATTCTTTTTCTGAGGAAAGAGAGGGAACATTTTTGACATGACAGTTTAAATAGAATGGGAAACAGTCTGATCTCACATGAATCCTAGTCAGAAGAAAGAGGGTTGACTAACTGCCAATCTCCTGGTCCTTAAGGACTCTACAAGACATTAAGAATTCGAATGCTGGTGTTTAGAGCTAGTGATAAAACACACAGTTTTCTTCTTATCCAGACAGAACTTGAACCCTATTCAATAGCACGATAGCAACCTTGGGTCTGTTCTTCATGATAATCATCTGGTGACTGATCATGAATGAGTCAAGAGCCTCTAAAAAGAAAGACATGTTGCAAGTGATTGGTGATTCCCAGAGGGGGAAAAAGCTAATGGTATTTGCAGCACAAGATATAAGTGGACACAGTAAATTGGAGGGATCGGATTCCGCCCCACCTTTAAAAAATATGTATGGCTTCTTAGAATGTGAAATTACAGCTAAAATATAAAACATTCTAAAGCCCTTGGAGGATGGTCCAAATTGCTTCATAAGGCACGACCAATCTTCTTTAACCTTAGCATCTGACAAGAAATAATCAGTCCCTGAAAAAAAGATCTCTTCAAAGCATGAAGCTCAGCTGCAGATGTTAACTCTTAAAATGAGTATAGCTTTCAAGAGTCCTGAAGTCTTAATATAGTATAGATCTTGTACATTATATCCTATACTGTCCATTACATAATTCGCCCAGGGCTAAATTTATTCTCCCTTTCCAGACCACCTTAGAAGGCCAATCAGACAACTTTGAAATTAGATGGCTGTTGGCTGATGTGGACAAATTCATCAGCTATAGGATAACTTTATTTGTGCTAGCTGCAAGAAAAATAAGAACAGCCTTTCTAAACCATACCACTGCCAAATCCTAAGGGGGTTAAACAGAAGGAATGTTTTAAATCCTGATCATCGTATTGTATTCTTGCTTTATTGTATCAAATGTTTTTCTGCTTTATACTTATGCGCTTTATGTTTGTATTGTGATGGCCATTGGCTATAAACAATAAAAACTTGATTATATAGATTTTTGGAAATTTTGGAGAAACTTTGAGAAGAATTGGAAACTTACTGTGTCACATTGATAGAGGAATTCTTTGGGGCTGTTCATACAGCACGTTAACCCACACTCAGTGGTTGAGTGCTCCATCACTCCTTCTAACAGCAAACTCAGTTAGTGCATACGGACAGGATTATAGCCAAAATGGGGTCATTGCAAAACAAGAAGGAAATAATGTTTGCAAAAAATAAAAACTAGGGGTAAAAAAATCCCTGAGGCAACCTTCCCTATAAAATACAATGAGGACTGAGCATGCTCAGTGACTACATAATAAAGTCTTTGGGGTTGGAGGGGGGGCACTCCACACTGCTAAATTTTGTATCTTCTAATTAGGAGAGAATTGCCTATCCTGAGATGTATTTTTCTTATAGCAATTGGGAACTATTTGATACCATTCATCACACACTTCATTGTCAGTTCATGTTTGAGTATTTGTGACTTCCATGCCACTGTAAAAAAACTTGCGCACACACACACACATGTATGTGTATACCTACATGCACACACACTCAATTGTTCGTATTCCCTCCCCTCCAACAGCAGCACAACACTTGTTTTTCAGAGCTCCTCTAAATAAGCAATTTATTGCACACTCATGATTGGCCACTCATGAAAGTTTGTGGGTCTTTTACACGATATTGTGAATGACCAGGATATCTCCCATGGCAACAGTTGGAAATTCCTCCATTAAAAGAACCACTTTTAAAGTGGTAATATCTGGGGGAAAGCGGGATCTTCTGCCACTAGATGGCACTGTCTCAATGCAAGTGAACGGACCATGCTTAGAGGGGAAGTATTCAATTCAAACCACGTGGTCTGCTTAATGCAGCCCCGAACAATCATACCCAAAAGCAGGAAGCACAAATGACCAGGATAAATGAACTGCTTTCCCAGTAATGTAAAGACGCCCTTGTTTTATCTGTAAATTGGTCCAACGTACACCTCCTATACAGTATAAATGGTAGCTGGGAATTAGATTGCTAGCTGTTTTGTCATTCTTAACATGACTAAAATGAATAAGGTTTCTGTGTGCACTACAGCCCCTTGTGGGTTTGGATATTTCCTGATACATGTAATTATGTCAAGGGAAAATAACCCCACTATCCTATTTTTAAAATTTACGTATGATATATATGGCATGCTTTTTTTACTTTGATCTCCCACCCCTTTCTCTTCTATATTTTAGTTGGGCAGTCATCACCACCCATCTTTGAGCTACTTGGCCACTTTATCTGTTGTTCATTCTTCATCACTGCAGCCTTAACTTATTAGTCAGAAATTGCATAACCTTCCTCCACTAATTGGAGAGTGCTGAGAAGCAATTTAAAATTAGCATTTCTCTATTTATGGAAAGTTAGAGTGACCCATTTCTGGATAAAATTTGGAAAATGAAGGGAAGACAGACAAGTAAGCAAATTAATCATACACACTGTAATATTTATTTTTATTTCATTAATTTTATTCAATTCAATTTATACCCAGCCTATATACAGAACACCCTAGGCGGCATCAAACATTTGCTCCTTTTATTATTATTGCTATGTTGGCAACAAACATGTTCCTCTTCACTGAAGATGACTTTAATAAAAAACGAACAAAACATTGCATTCATTACATACAAGAAGTGTGGATGCTCAAAATACAATTTTAAGTGTTTATATTGAATACGTATGATACATTAATAGCCTGGGCACCAGCGACCTCTGCTGGATGGAGTTTTCATGGTTGTACTCCTCTCCTACAAAATTGTTTTATTTTTCGATTTTACAAAAAGTATAGTTCCTCCTGTCTTTCCTGAGAAGCAAAGCATCTTTTAAAAGCTGCAACATATAAAACGCACCATCCATTTCAAAATACCAGCTGCTACATGCATTCATCTTTTAATGACGAAAGAATCAAGTGGGGAATTGCATGTGCAAATGAACCATCCTAGATCAACATTTAAGGAAATTGTCTATGTCCCCTCAAATACAGTGCTTTTTAATGGAGCTGGTCCACTTATTCATGTGGGAATCAACACGTGAGAAATCAGGGCTAATATCCAGAGGGCAACTTACACAACAGATCTTTTCCTTCTCCTCTTCCTCCTTCCTGCAGCCCCTGAACCAGCCTCCAGTAGCTTCTATCCAGCATGCTGCAGAAGCTACTGAATATTGTGGCCTGTGTCATACAGGGCTGCAGTTGTGAGGAGGAATCCAGCTGAATTCAAACAGAGGGATTTTGCACCAGCAAAGTGACAAGCATCTAAACTTTACAGAACTGGAGGGGACATGATCGGAGCTAGCAGGACTGAGATGACCAGCATTAAAGAAGTCTGGACTACTGCCAAAGTAGGAAAGGAAAACTACGATGTCACAATTATTGATACTAGATACTGAATGGCAATGCAATGCCTAAATGAGTGACCTTCGTTATTTTTTCAAGTGGGAGCCACTTTGGCAAAAACATTTCAGTATGAGAGTCACATTAACCTACTACTAAAATTAATATTTATTTGAAACATTGATATAGTGCCTTTCTAATGGTGGTGGGGGAAACAATCAAGGTGGTTTGCAAACAGAAACAAAAATCACAGATCTAGTAAAACCTTAAAAATACATCTTTAAAAATATAACAATTTTAAAAAGCCAAATTAAGAACATGTGTCTTACCCCTTTCCTAACTGCAGAGTGTGGCGTAGTTGTAGCTCTGGCAAGAGTGCATTCCAGAGCTTGGGAGCAACACAGGAGAAAGGCCTCCGCAATGTGCCGAAAACCTGGCCTCTGCAAGTGAGGTTGTTTTCAAAAGGGCCTCTCCCATCATACTGAGATAAGCGGTTCCTCAAGTAGCTCGGCCCCTTGAATTGAGTCTGCAAAATGACAGGTAACCAGTGCAAATCTTCCAGTGATCAAGATACTGTGCACAGGTTAGCAGCCACGTTTTGTACCAATTGGAGCTTCCGGATGCACTTCAGGGATACCCCAATGAAGAGTACATTGCAATAGTCTAACCGTGATGGAAGCCAGGTTTGGATACCTGTTGACATATCAGACTGACTCAGGAACAGCTGCAGTTGGCACACTAGATGCAGGTGTGCAAATGTGGTTCTTGCCACTTCTGCCACTGGAGGTTCCAGGATCCCTCCCAAGTTACTGACCTGATTCTTCCGAGGAAGCACGACTCCATCCATAACAGGTTGATCCTCAGTCCTTGAGTTAGGCTTTCTACTGACCAACAGCACCTCTGTCTTTTCTGGATTTAATCTCAGCTTGTTTACCTTCATCCAGCCATGGCAACATTCAAGGCTGTTGACTGCTTTCTTGGAGTCAGGCAATAAAGGGCAATAATGCTGAGTATCATCAGCATATTTCTAAAACTTTGGATGACCTTCCCAGCAGTGTTCGACAACATAGGGGGCAGGATGCCATAGACCCACGGCCACAGTGCCAAACAGTAATCCCCCAAACACCAACTTCTGTACATGACCTGGCAGGAAGGACTGGAACCACTGTAATAAAGTGTCTCCAAGGCCCAGGCCCACCAGGCAGTCTAGAAGGATACCACAGTCATTGGAGTAAAAAGCTGCTGAGGATGAGGAGAACTAATAGGGCTACTCCCCAGTCATACACCAAGGCAACCAAAGCAATTTCAGTCCCACATTCTGCCGAAAGCCTGAATGAAAAGGGTCTAGATAATCAGTATCATCCAAAAGCATCTAGAAAATAATCAAATGCAAAAAATACAGAATAATCAAATACAGAATAATCAAACACAAAATGTACTTAACTGGATGTGTTAAAGTGTTCTCGTTGCACCTTAACTTTGAGATTTAATGCAGCCTGGTGCCCTCTAATATTTTGGACTACAATGCCCATCAGCCCATCAGCACTGACAGTGGTCAGGAATGCTGGGAGTTATAGTCCAAAACATCTGAAGGGCACCAAATTGGGGAAGGGTGATTCCACCACACACAAAAACACGGACCTCCAATTGTTTCTAGTTGTCATTTTTGTCATTTGTTTGTACATTCTATAATTAAGATGTAACTCAAGTGCAGTATCATAATTAGTACATAAGAGCTGAGGTGGATCCAACAGTGCCAATCAGGAATAAAACCATCACTGGGGCTGGAGGAGCCTCCTGTAAACATACACCTCTGAGTCTTGGGAAGCAGCCAGCTCTCTCTCACACACATAAACACAGGACCATGGAACAAAAGAGAGGTCCCCCCATCACCTTCACCAGGGAAGCCTACCTCCTGAATCTTGCACGTTGAGTCCTCTTTTCCACAGCCCGCTGATGGAAGCATTCATTGAGGGCAGGGAGGAAAACCCATTGTCCTGGAATAAGTGGGGAGGACACACTCTCCACATCCTTAGATGAACATGTGCTGGCATCTGCTTAGGTGTTCTGGGGGCTGCTCCAGGATGTACCCACCATGCTTTCCAGGGAGGGGATGGTGAAGGGATAACCAAACTCCTCGGAGGAAAAGTCAGTGAATTCAGAGTTACAAGAGGAACATACTCTCTATATGCTCAGTGGCACTTGTGCCAGGCTCTGCCCTCCCCAGGCGGGTCAGGACAACTCCCCTTGGCAAGAGGGGAGGTAACATGCCTGGCAAGAAGTCACCAAATATCCCCAGCCAATAAATGCCTTCAGAATCTTTGTGTTCTACAACAAATCTTTCTTCTTGCAACTGCTTCAGTAAGTGACACTAAAAAAAAACTGAAGAGGATCTTTGGGAGCAAGGCGAGAAACACTCAGAGCCACGAGGGGAGTGATCGCACTGGAGAATGTAGGAGTTAGTCCCTCAATAGAGGCCAATCGGAATACAGTAAGTGGTCCCAGATCTTCCCTTTGGATGTTAAGCCAATAATCTAGATGTCAGTTGAGTCTTTTTAGTGAGGACCACCAAAGTTCCAAGACAAAGAAAAGCTACTTGAGGCTCAGATGGGAAGAGGTGAAGTTTAGGGTGCCTGGAACAAGTTGAGTGGGAGCCACTTTCTGCCCAACCCCTATATCTTGGAAGGTCAATTGCTACATTTATTTATTTCATTTTTATACCGCCCAATAGCCGAAGCTCTGTGGGCGGTTCATCTTGTCTCTTGCCTACGGAGGCAGGAATGGCATATGGCATGTCTTGCACAAGACCTTGCCTTGTCTCCTTTATTCCTCCGTCTTTGTTGTTAGGCTCCCAACTCTTTAAACTTGTAAGAAAAGGTGTGGTGACCAACATCAGAGCCTTGCTTCAGATTCAAAGCCGATGCTCCCATTGTTCCAGTATAAACCCTAACATCGGAGCCAACAGGTGGGTTTCTTACATGGCCAGAGGTATTGCCATGGCTCCTGAACCTGGTTTCAGGGGCTAGTTGTGGGACAGAGGGAATTAAAACAGACACGTGGTCAGATTCAAGAGGGTCTGGACCTCTGCATCAGCTGCTAACAGTGTCTGCTCCCTGTGTTACCGCTTGGCAGACTGACACGTTGCAATGCACTTCTTTGGTAAACAACTGACATTGCAGCAAGTATCTATGACTCAGAACAAACAACAACTGTGGATGTCCAATGGAGAAAACTTGTTACCACAATCAGAACACCTGTTAAACAGTGCCTGGTGCATCACAGGCTCTGTGTAAATCCAAAAAGAGCCAAAAGATAAACCTATAGACAGAAGTGAAAGTGAGAAGAGAACAAAAGAAGAAAAAGAAGGCTGTGGGGAAAATGAAAGGAGAAAGCAAAAATGTCTCGCTGAAAGAGTGGAGAGAGGGAAAAGTTCTGAAAAATGCTAAGCTATTTCCCTTGGAGCCTATGACCGGAGGGTATGTCTTCATGCCAAGATGTTTTACTGGAACCTTCTAGAGCTCTATGCAGGTACTGAACTCACATTTGAGATTACAACAAGAACACAAAGAACATTTCAATTACAGTGACATATTGGCATTCCTGTAACAGAAAGAATACTGTATATAAATATATAAATCCCCTACAACAAGCATACAACTGTTGTGCAAAAAGGAAAGATTGTTTGGTAATGGAAGTTCCACATGTTTTTCATTCAGCACTTTTTTTTAGTTAAAGCTGTCAAGAACCTGATAAATAAAAAAATCCACATCATCTCTATTCTTATTCAATATCCCATCTGTAGTATTTTTCAGAATGCTTTTTGCTAGCTTGAATAAATCAGACTTATGGAACATTTTCATACAGTAAATGCTGTATTTAAAGTTCAATTATAAAAAAAAGAGTTACAAAATTGGGCTTGTGGGTTTCACCCACTGAAAAACTTGTCATAAGTCTTCAGAATAAACATCAGTTCTGCTGGTATTCTTTGTTCTGTATAAAGAGAGCATAAGATAGGGAATGGTCTTGTTGGTCTTCTCTGTTTTCTAGAAAGAAAGCAAAAGATAGGGAATAGTCCTATTGGTCTTCTCTGTTCTGTAGGAAGTAAGCACAAGATAAAGAATTGTCTTGCTGTTCTTCTCTGTTCTGTAGAAAGAGGCACAAAATAGAGAATGGTCCTGCTGGCCTTTTCTGCTCTGTAGAAAGAGAGCACAAAGCTGTACAAATGCAAATTTAAATACAATTAATAAAAATAGACAAATTTATTATTATTAATCTTTATTTATATCCCACCTTTTGCCCAAAGCTGGGCCTAAAGGCGGCTTTACAAAATTAAAACATATACAGTTAAAAGCTATAAATAGAAATATACACAAGTTAAACATATAATTAAATAGTTTACAATATTAAATATTTAAAATACATAACAATTTTTAAAAGTCTCAGGCATAGACAGAGGTCCAGATTTGATTATTGTCAAATCATAGCAAAAATACATATGCTGTCAGGATATTTATCATGCCAGCAATTTATAAAAGGAGAACACTTTTCAATGGGTGGAATCAAATGCTGTTGCAATGGGACTTTCTTGCGTTCCTGCCCTTGCAAATTTTCTCCAAAGGGTCCCCCTATGATGCAGCTCAGCTAGTAAATGTCCACTCAACATGATCAAATGCTTTGTGGGCATCTAAAAATTGATATATTCATTGTGAGTTATTCTAAGCTCTATCTATACAATCAATGGTCATATTAAACATTATTTTCCTTTCATCTATGAAACCAGTTTGATCCTGAGCTGTATGAACAGAGTAACAGGGAAAGGAGTTTTCTCATGTCCTATGCAGCCCCAAATGTACCTTCATAATCTGCTCCAGAGAACTGGGGAACCCCCCCCCCCCGATTTATTGGGTGGACACAAGAGGCTGCAGGAGAAAGGAAGATGTCACACAACACGAGAGGACAGATTTTTCAATGCAATTATTTTAGGTCCCATCTATGATTTTGGTAAAATCTGAATGCGGATAGATTAATTTATAGTGTGAATCCAGCAACTTTCTCCATACAACTTTGATATAAGTCCATCAGGATCTGGTTATACTTTTAAGTTATTAAAATAAATAATCCAAACCATCACTTCCTGCTTGGCAAAAGGTACTTCTAGGCTATTCAGTCCAGTTGATTAAATTTAGGTAACTATAAATTTGTGAAAAACCCAATTAATTGTGATGAAGGATCTTGTGTCCTATATAAATCCTCACATAACAACTTAAACTGGTACGAGATCTCTAATTGTATTTTTGCTATTTTATCCTTTAGTGCATTTTGCCTATTGTTGTTTTTTGATAACCTTGTAACTCTTTAGCAAATTGTTTTGAAAACATAGTTCCACATTCAATTCTCCTTTATTTCATAAAATTATAGGCTTTTTTCAATTTATGAGCTTGTTTTAAGTCTAATTGTCCTCTGAGTAACAGTATTTTGACATGTATTTCTTTTTTTAATGTTATGTTCTTGTTCTACATCAGAAACCTGATTAACAATAAATTTCATGCTTTGACTTCTTACATAATTCCAAGGACTTTTAAATAAAACTGTGTCCAATGTATGCCTGTACTTTATCCTGTAAAACTGGCCAACTTGTATCAGGCATATCATTTATATGGAAAAATTGATATAAGGGATTTCACTGCTGAAATAATATCATTACGTAGTAAAATTTTATTTCATTTTCCAAGATCTAGGCATATCAATGTTATTGAATTAATTAAATTTCTATACTGCGCAACAGCTGAAGCTCTATTGGCAGTTCACAATAGTTAAAACCATAAAATACAACATGATAAAACATAAAACTTTTACAAGTTTAAAATTACAGTATAAAATCAAAGTTAAAGCCAACAGCAGTATAAAGATCTAAAAATACAACACTTTTAAAAACAACGGAAACAAAGATTTAAATATACAACACATTTTAAAACAACAAAAACTGAAGGATTAGAATGCCTGGGAAAAGTTCTTCATCTGGCACTGAAAAGACCACAATGTAGGCACTAAGTGAGCCTCTCTGGGGAGGGCAATCCACTATGAGGGTGCCATGTCTGAAAAGGCCCTCTTTTTAATAGCCACCAGCCTCACTTCATTTGGCCAGGAGCACCTGAAGGAGAATCTCTGAAGATGATCTTAGGGTCTGGACAAATATATCTGGTAGGAGATTATCCTTCACGTAACCTCATCCCAAAGCCATTTAGGGCTATGAAAATTAATTTATTCGGGCCTGGAAACTGACTGGTATAATGTGTTAATATTGACCAGTCTCCATTAACAATCTTGCTGCCCTATTTCGGAGCAAATTGCATTTTCAGGCCATTTCCAAAGTCAGTCCCAGGTATAATGCAGTAACTCATTCAAGAGGTTACCAGGGCATGGGTAACTGTAGCTAGACAATCTCTGTCCAGAGAAGGGTGCAGTTGGTAACATCAACCTAAACTGACGAAAGATGGTCTGCGCCACCAAGGCCACCTGTGCCTCCAGTGACAATGCTGGGCCCAAGAGTATCCACCAAACTATGAACCTGATCCTTTAGGTGGAGTACAACCCCTTCTAGAACAGGTTAATCACCACTTAGCTGGGCACACAAGACACCCACTACTAGTACTTCCTCTTGTCTGGATTGAGTCTCAGTTTATGAGCCCTCATCCAGTCCATTACCATGCCCAGGCACTGATTCAGAACAGCCACTGCCTCACCTGGATTTGATGAAAAGAAGAGATAAATCTGGGTGCATATTGATGATACCTCAAGCTCACACCTCCAGATTACCACCCACAGCTGTTTCATATAGATGCTGAACAGCATCGGGGATAAAATAGAGCCCTGTAGAACCCCATAGCGTAACTGCCAAGGGACAGAATGATAATCCCTCAGCACCATCTTTTGGAATCGGACATCCAAGTAGGAGTGGAACTACTGCAACGCAGTACCTTGAACTCTGAATCCAAACAGCCCATCCAAAAGGATACCATAGTCGAAGGTATCAAAACCGCTGAGAAGTCCAAGAGATTCAACAGGGTCACATTCCCCATATCTCTCTCAGCAAAGGTCATCTCACAAGCCAACCAAGGCAATTTCCATTCCAAAGCCCAATCAAAATTGATCCACATAATCAGTTTCATTCAAGGGTATATGGAGTAGACTGCCAACTACCCATTCGCACACCTTGCCCAGGAAGGAGATGTTGGCAACAAGCATATAGCTGTTAAATATGCTTCAGGTTCAGGTTATGTTTTTTTCAGGAGTTGCCTAATTACTGTCTCCTTTAAAAATGCTGTCACCACCACCCTCTCTCAAGGAGGAGTTGCTGTAGTCAAAGATATACCATGGGGCATATTTGACCTATCGCAGTAAGAGTAAGATAAAATCAATACACTGGAGAATAAAGAGTAAAATTTCTTTCTGATGGATGTAAAAACTTCGGAATTTCTATCAGATGTTGTTTCTTGATATCTTCAGACTGCATTTTTGGAAAAGATCTACCGGCTGTATTACCATCTGATCTCTCCAATTTGGCAGAGGAGTGACAGAACAATGGTGTCCCAAGTCCTTTCGGTGGTTCTCTCTCTGGGCTTCTCCACAGGACTCTGGAGTTCGTCGAGCTCTGAAAAGCAACCGAGTTCCTGCCAGCAGCAGGGTAGACCAGGAGACCAAGGTGGCTTCAGTAGCATGGTCCCAGTGTGTTACTGGTGCAACAGCCACAAATGGAACCATATGGTAAGCTGAAATGGCACACTGAGCACTCAGAATATGGAGTTTGATACAGTTATAACAAAAGTTTCAACAGCACAAAAACTTGTTGTGCCTGACATATTTAAGCCACCAATGAGTTACAGAAAAACTCCCAGGTGCCAATAATAGCCATTCCAGGCTAAAAACAATGGGGTTGGGGCAGCTCATTACTAGAGCCATCACATATACACAAGGGGCTGATTTGGGATGCGTGGCAGTTTCAGCAACAATTCAGCAAATCCAGCGACAATTTGGTGGTGATTTCAGTTGTGGGGTATGTAGGCGTTGCCAAGTGGGTTCCGAAGGTTGGAAAATGTCTCCTGGGCCGTCTTGAAGGTTCCACCCCGACCTAGTTATTGCTGGGCTTCTTGAGAGTTCTAGGCTTACATTAGTTTAGGAAGTACTTCCTTTGAACCTCTGACATACCTTACTAACTGCTAGATGTTTGCCAAATGTGTGCATAAAATAACAAGGGTAGATAGCAATGTCTTTCTAAAGCAGAAGAGCTAGGAGTCAGACTAATTATCCATCTAGTCTGTCCTACTAGTGACATTCCTCAACCAGCACGATATTTCAGGTAGGAGAAGCAGCCCAACATCCATGAGACTTGAGACATCATTGGAGCCAGGTTCACTCCTTAAATTAAATCAACATTAGCCACTTGAATGGAGGGTTAACTAGGGGAGAGGCCACTAAACTACACACATTTATATAGCAGCAGTGCAATGCAAGCAACTGTATACTTACCCACTTGGTCAGAATGTTCTTTGATGTTTATTGGAGTTGCCTGTGGGTAAATCTGCCAGAATGACCTTCAACCTAACACCATTCACAGTCTTGCCATGCAACCCAGCTATAGCATCGCTAGCACTTGCTCTGTCTGCAAACATGGCGTAACCCACATTTTCCCCAGGTAAAAGGTAAATGTTTATAAAATTTCCATACCGACTGAAACAAAACAACAAAGCAGAAACAGTATATAATTAAGTATGAATGGGTTGCTTTATTTTACAGTCACACACACCCAAACCCAACATGTGCATGCTGGTCCAACATCTTAAATACGTTTCACTCATCTAAAGAAGGCAGCTCTGCCCATTAAGGTTTATGACAGAATACACCAATTCATCTTTAAGGTGTCACAGAGCTCCCTACTCACTGCTAACACATTGCTTGGGGGGAAAGGACAATAATGAAACTTTATTTGAAACAAGTCATGTTTTCTACCCATATACAAAACTAGTATCTCAGTTTGAATTGCTGTGGATAAGGTTGCCCAAGGCCTACCTAACAAGAGTTTACATTTCTTAAATCAACAGAATTATCTGTAATCTGCTATTAGCTATGTTATAAACATGTCTAAAACATACTAACTGCAGTAATTTTCTACCAGCACCTGTTCCCCCTTCCATATACACCCATTATTAAAATGCAAAGCTACGTATAACCCGGCTTTAAATCAAATACTACCTTTCCTAAAATGTTAGCTTTTCTAATTCACCAGACCTTACCTTAATACATCATCCAGTATGTCTTGAGGTAAGGGATGGGGATTGAACACTATGAAGAGCCTCTCCCGCACGGAAGAATCAGGTGGAGCTTTCCTTTTGCTGGAAGGAAGCTCAGCATCTGTTTGGAGCTGAGGTGGAGGATTACTGGACTGTTGGGGAAGTCACAATCAATACTTAACATTTCAAAACTTGTGTGTTGTGCATTAAACACAGTGGACTATCACACATTCAACAGTGTAGGTGACTGAATATCAATCTCATAATCCTGTCCTACTTCTAATGTATGATGACTTCCTAGAAAATCGAAACATTTCCAAACTCTCTTCTCTCTTCAGTATTGCTGGATTTAAAGTTTTAATTTTCCTCATTCCAAAAACTCAAGGCAGATAACAAAAAGAAGCAAATAGAATAAAATTTAGCAACGCTTTCCAGAGCCCGAAAGGACAGCCCAAACATGTAGGTATCACACTTCCAAAAGTACAACATCTTGGGGTTCGGAAGCACAGTCTCAGAACGTCCTTCTGATGGTTCCGTTTTACTTAATCTCCCATTTTATATTTTTAGATTTGGCCTCTAAGAACGCTCAAGCTGATAGCATTTAAGACAGGCAGAGAGAAGCTTTTAAGACAGGCAGAGAGAGTCCTTAATGCCCATGTGTTAACAATCATTCTCTCCTGTCCACCAAGGGTTCGTTATCCAAGGGAGCATTCTTCCAACTGCTGGGCATATACCCATTGAGTGTGGAACACCTGTATGGCAATATAAAGCTCCAGGGAGGGAATTCTGACCCAGGTGAAACTTTCCTCCTGTCCCCTTGGGAAGACATGGGGAGGGAGTGGCTGAAAGTTCCATGGAGGAATATTCTGAGACACATCAAGCTTAACTCCCTTCACCATGCCAAGACATTGGGGAGGGTAGAGGGCTTGAATGTTCTCTTGCAGAGCAGCCACATTATTCAGATTGGATTTCTGGAGATGATTGTGTCATCAATTGCCCTATTATATGAACCTAATTTATTTATTTATTTATTTATTTATTACATTTTTATACCGCCCAATAGCCGAAGCTCTCTGGGTGTTTCACAAAAATTAAAACCACAACAAATTTGGGAAGAGCTGCTGCTTTGTTCAAATGGTGTTTCCTATTCTGTGTTTTTAAGAAGGGTCAGGTATCTCCTGTTCCATTCCCCTTTCTAATGCCAGTTCTAGATTAGCACCGCATTATTTTTATTAACATGATGGTGAACACATAGTTGGTTTCCTGGGTGTGTGAGTGAGGAACGATGGGTAGGATCCACATTCAGGCGCATGCATCAGGGCTGGCGGAAGTGGACTTCCTCACTCCTGCCACTCTATGGCAGCCCTTTCCATTCATGCAAGGTGCAAACACATGATTTTGGGGCAATCCGTCACTTCTCCAATGGTCGCCTGCATCACAGTCTACTCAATTCAGTAAGTTTAGAAGGCGAGCAGGTCAAGCTCAAAAATGTTTGAACATGCTGTTCATTTGGGGCTCAGCCAATTATAGAAGCAGCCCATGGAAGATGGTTCTACTACCCTGTCAGTTATAAGCACAACCATTTAAGGGGAAACTCATGTTAGCAATAATCCTTAGGTATCTGAGGTCAGTTGACAAGCGAGGATGAAGTAAGAGGAAAATGGGCAAACCCAGTATGAGGCAACAGACAACCCTCCCACCCAAAACAACACAACAAGCATGTAAAAAAATGGTAGTGCTTTTCCTATTAGAAATAAATTCAACTGAAACAATCCATAAAAATATATATCAAAGGTTACAGAAACCACTCTTGTTTAAAAGTACTGTGTAATTAATGCATACATATTAAGAGATTATGTATTTCATGAATTTACTATAAAAAGGGGGGGAAAGTAAGAGATACTTACAGAGGAGTCCAGAACCTGAAGAGCCAAACTACTACTCCATTTTGTTGATGTCAGTGGCGAAGTCATCTCCTGTGCTGTTTGTGGTTTGAGAAGACTGCAGGCAGAAAAGCTATATTTCTATATCTGAACATTATTCAGTTGTATTTAGACAGAGAAGCCCAAAATTCATGGTTGCTATTCAAGGTTAATTAAAGGCCCAGTACAACCCATATTCAGCATTTCTAAGTCCCATCAATATCAATGGGAGCATTAAGCACACACACTTCTCTTAACCAACAATCAATGGGATTTTAAAAATGCTTAACTCTGGCCACACTGCCTCCTATCATTGTAGATATTTAAATAAAGATGAAATGCATGATTTTTAACAAATGATTATTCATATTATCGCCCATGATTGCCTAACAACCTTCTTAGAAAATGCGTCGTACTTTGTACATATTGTATTTCATTCATGTCTTCCATATTTTAAAGGAATTTAAAAACAACAAAGGACTACTAGGGAAATTTATTAGCAAGACTTAGAATGTGCTAGTAGCCAATAAATTAGGCCATACTTCAAGAATGTATATCAAACCAGCCTTGTTTAATTACTGTGGCTTACTTTAAGTATTTCCACATATTTTCACAAAATGTTACAGAACTGATATGGAAACGAACAATTCACCTTTATAATCTTTCAGAAAACAAAGCAGCAACCTTTACTTTGTTTTCAACAAACACTGAAACTACCTTAGAATAGTTCCTAAATGGGAAAAGAAAATACACATCCTGACCAACAATACTTATGTAACCAGGAGCATCCCATGACCTGGTTTGCATGTCATGATAAGCCATAGTGGGTTGTGAGCCTTGTTTATGTCAGTGTGGCTTATTATGATGTCTGAATCCAGCCTGGAGAATTCACCATGGTTTGTTAACCATGCACAAGCCACCCTGAGAACAATGACTTGTTAGGTTGTTGAGCGTGCCGTCAGAATGAGTCTCAGTCTCCCTGGTCTGGGTTTGGAAGCTGAAGGAGAAGACTAGCCAAGACAGGAAGTGGGGAAGGCTAGTCCAAGGCTCTCCAAGAGTCTTCAAGGCTCTCCAAGAGTCAAGGAGCAATCTTCCCAGGAGCTTATCAAACAGGAGGCCCAGGCTCAGAGATCATCTCCCCTCTTCTTTGAAGATCCTTGCTTTCCCCAGTGGTTGCAGGAAATCCCCATCGCTCAGACGTGCCCCCACCCCCTCTGGTCTTGGTAGAGGGAGAGAAGGAATTTGAAATAGCAGACATTCTAGATTCCCACTGTTCCCAGGTGAAAATACAATACTTAATAGACTAGAAGGGCTATGGGCCTGAAGATTGTTCCTGGGAACCTGCAAAGAATCTGTATGCCCCTTTGTTGATTGCAGGGTGCAGTTTCAAAGGGCTTTCAAGAATCAGCTTAAGAGACAGACCAACAAAGTCACACACATCCCCACACCAGCATTATGTCTTCAATGCTTCCTAAAAGAGATATTTCATGAACATTTTCAATAGAGAGTTCAATTTTACTTTATAAGTAACCTTTTCTTTTCTATCCTAGTGTTTTATTTTTGTGTCTGAACATCAAAACCATTGCATTTGTTGAAGCTTAAGGGGAACATCAACAACAATCCAGGTATAGATATTTGTAAGTAGTGAGCACATTGAAACTTTCCTTGACTTTCTTTTGCAAATGACATGCTAATTTTTTTTAAAGGTATCCACTACGATTCTCTAGTTAGTCAGCATTGCGACATGTAACTGTTATATCATTTGGTACTTACTCATTTCCATCCTTTCTATCTTCAATGAAAGTGACAAGCAGCCAGTTCCCAAAAGGATATTCAAATCCATGTAGTTTGTGTTTGGCATATATAGCTGATGCAATAGTACTGTACTGAATCACTGCATATGCTAAGAATGAACAACAGTATATTTGTAAGTATGGAAACATTCAAGCCCTACAGGGGAAGAACCCACTTGTCAAAAATACAGGAGTAGTGCCAATTATGACATTATTTTTTAATTATGAATTCAACAGCTTTTTGCAAAATAAAAGATACTTGAACAGAAGCATCAAAAGACTAGTGACAAATCAGCTTTTTCAAGCTTTGCATGACTGACAGCTGGAATAAGACCACATGAAAGAGGTTAGTTTTACCCTACTGATGATGTGTTGTTGCGATAATTGGTCTGGAAGCCAGCTGAACAGTGGAGTATAATTCTCTTAAATAAATAAATATAAATTAAATAAACAGCTGGTGTTGCTTTTCTTTCACATTGAATGCTTGTCAATAAAAAATACGTAACAGAGCCTTCTTTCACCATAGGCTGCCAATTTGAACGCATATGTCTCTAGAATTGTAAGGTTAACCCAGAAAATGACTAACAGAACAATTCCTTGCATGCCTACTCATATGTAAGCCCCACTGAATGCAATGGGGCTAATTCTCACGGAAGTATGATAAAATTGTGGCCTGTCAGTCCGATCCTACAGTTTCTTACAGCGCCATGTCCATATTTGCAGTTTGCTATAATGCCACAACTAAACACTGGCTTATATATTAAAAATTTATCCTGCCTTGCTAGGCAGAACGTCCACTCCAAACAGTTTACAATATTTTAAAACTGTCCCGTCTGAACAAAAATAAATTGAAGAAAAATTAAACAACAACAAAACAAAAACAAAAAACCAAAGAAAAATTAAAACACTAGAAACAAGAGCAAAGAAACCCATCCAAGAGAAGTTAATTTAAAACGCCAGCTGAAATAATAATTTGCAATGCCTGCTTAAAAGTAGACAAGGAAGGAGCCAGCTGAACTTTTTTGGGAAGAGAATTCAATAATCTGGGTATCACAACAGAAAAGGACCTTTTTGAGTTAAGTTCTCAAAGCAGGCTTATACGGATATAACATTATGTTACACTACCACTTAAGCAATGTTACCCCTGTACAAGTGTTTAGGGATCAGGGTATTTAAAACAAAACACAACACTGTAGGATTGGACAGATTATTGTGTGAAAAGGCCAGTGCAGACATAATACTGCTGATCTCCTAACCATGGTTAAGTGATTTGGAGCAAACCATGGAACTGCGTACGCCCTGTCTCCACTTTACATCTGTAACTATGATTAAGCTGTTACATGTACACTGCTGTTAACCAAAATTAACATAAACTAGGGTTATCTAATGAGAATTTAAAGTTGATTTGCAAATCCTGATGAAAAGGGAACCTAGTTATTCTCAAGCACAGTTAGCATCAGTGCACACATTCACAGTGAACCATAATTAAGGACAAGGAGGGAAGGGAGACGGCATCTGCCCTGAGGGAGAGGGAGCAAACAAACAAGGCCTAAGCCTGCTCCCAACTCTTAACCATTGCTAAAAGATCAGTAGTGTGTTGCCTGCACTGTATTTCAGTTCCATTTCAAATACAACTTAAACAAAAGTGAAACTCTAGCTTCAAGAATTAGAACTATCCTTCCTCCATAAACCCACTTCAAAAACTGAAATAACTGTGTATTTTTGCCAGTAGAAAACACATGGGAAAACCTTTATCTAAAATTCATGTTGATACTGGCATAAATACGTCACAGAAGTGGACTTCCACTTGTGCAACAGGACTTACCCTTGTTCTCCACCCGCCACCCCACCCCACCCCACCCCACCCTATTACATATGCTCTGAAGGATTCCTTAACTCTCCAGAGCAGATTTGGGGAGCATGTAAGTAAAATCATTAAATATTTCAGGAATGTATATTGTACAAAAAGGTTCCAGCTGAGCTGATATATGTTTGTATAAAAAACATTTTCTCTCTCTACTGATTACTCAGCATAAAACTTATTTGGAACCTGAGAAAATAAGGCATGTGCTAAATTTACTGCTAGGCGCCGCAGTTGTACCATTGTGGCTGCACCATCACATGTGAAGTATGCAAGATGCTTGGTATTTCACTATAGGAACGTGCTGTCACTGAGATTTTTACAGCATGTACACTTATTGAATTTAACATGGTTTAATTGCTATACTAATAGAAAAAGGTAGACCCTGACTAAGAGGGCATGTAGTCAAATGTAAGCAAAGAAATAATGCTCCCAAGTGGAGCTCCCAAAACTCAGAATTATCTACTCTTGGTTTCAAAGACACATATTTGAGGAGTTCACTCTTCCTTCAGAAACAAATTTCAAAGAGCAGTTAAGGTGAGGAAAGCCATTTGGAGTTGCTATGACATAAGAATACATAGCTGCAAAACAGTAGAGTCGTCACCTCAAAGTCAACTGCTCCAGTCTCAGGCTGGGAGGCAGAATCCTGCAAACGTAACATCTCCCTATTGATTAACTCACAGTTTTTACATTGCCAAGGCACTTGCTGCAAAATTCTCTCCTCTTTTCTAAAAAGAAGAATTTTTTAAGGCATCCAACTTTACACAGAAAGATACTTTTCAATTTGTGGCATTACCACGGTTACTGCAAAGACCTCGATGGACTTCACAAGATTCCAATCCTGGGACAAGATCAAAGAGGTTGAATAGTTGCTCATGAAGAAATGGAAATTCTGATACCACTGATAAGCGTCTAGAGAGAGATTCGTGGCTTCTTTCCAAGCTTGCAAGGTCTGGCAGTTCTTCTAAATGAAACATAGCACAACAACACAACAGAATGCCTGAGCTGTAGTGATTTAATTCAAACACACACAATTTGCTTTCCAGCTTCTTCAAGACTACGATCAGCTCAAATTGTGAAATCTTTATTACGCAATCTCAAAGTCTGCAAAATCTGTGCAACCTTTTGAATTTTCCAGAACTCTTCATCAGGCAACACGGTAAACCTGATCTTGCCTGATGAAGAGCGCTGGGGAACTCAAAAGATTGCTCAGCATATTTTGTACCTTTGAGTTGACCTAATACAGGCATTATGGTGATATAGATTTTGGAAATTTTCATTTGGCCAACACTGCCACCCGTTCACCTCACAAGCATCTCTCTGCCCCCACCCCACCCCACCCGACTACGGCTCTCATTCACTCACACACACTCTTTTTGGCACTAGCTGTCAGCAGGGCTGTCTGCTTTACCAGTGAGCTGCCTGCTGTGATCTGGGCTACCTGGGAAAGCTTCAGGAGTGAGAAGTCAGAAGACTTGTCACACGTCAGTTATAAGGTGGCTGGGGTGGGGTGGGGAGGCAGCGAATGAAGGAACAAACAGCCAATTAGCTGTGGCAGGGAAGAAGCCCAAGAGGCAAAGAGCAACACGACTGGATCATCCACCTGATGCATCTGCTGGAAACCAAATGATGTCATAATGCATTGTCCCACCCCAAACCATTTGCCCATGGAGCACTAGTTGTGGGGAGGGGGTCATTCGGCCAACCACCCGAAGTAAGTTCCCCACCCTGCCTTAGAATCTCTTAAAATGAGGCAAGCAAGTCCCAAGATTTTAATGAAAATTATCAGCATGTGTGTAGTAGCATCACAGAAATGTTTACTTTAAGGGATTACTACATACCTAAAGTAATCAAGTTGCTTCCTTGTATTCTGCGACTGTTTGTTTCCTGTTTCTCACCACTCATATAGGGTATGTGTTCGTGGGAATCATGCGCCTTGGACACAGGGTCTGAAAAAGGTTTGTTGTAACCTAAAGCCAACACAAATAATCCATTACAGGCTTGCATTCAAGGCATCTCATATTTGACTCTCTCTAGAAATGTTTAAGATGAGGCAAGGAAATCCCAGGCATTTCAATGGAAATATGGAGCATGTGAAATTTAGGATCATGGAAATATTTATTATAGGGGAGTACTACATACTTAAAGTAATCAAATTACTCTTTTGTAGCCTCTGGTTGTGTATTTCTTATATTGCATTATTCACATAGGATTTGTATACACTGCAATCAAGTGACTTAGGTCCAGTTTGACAGCCCATGGGTTAAACAAACCATGGACAATTGAAGGATGAACAGGAGAGTGTGGGCGTGCTGCCTGCCGTGCACCAGCCACTTCTCTTTTTTAACCAACCACCTATGATCAGCTGCTTTATAGGTTGTTGAGCAGGACAACAACCTAGGGGCTAAATAACCCAGCATTTAATTCAACAACAAACCATGGTTAACTGCTGGGTTATGTAGCCCCTAAACAACCCATTGGTCTGGGTTTGGATGTGACACTCAACCTATGAAGGAGGCGATCGTAGGTTGTTGAGAAAAAGCAGAAGTGGTGGGTGCACAGGACGCAGCAGCTTGCTTTCTCCTGCTCATGCATGACAACCCATGGGTTGTTTACCCAAGGGTTGCCATTATGTGCAAATCGAAATGAAGCAAACAAGTTCCAAGGATTTCAGTGAAAATTATCACATATGTTGATCGCAGCATATTGATACTTTATTTGACTTAAAACAATACCACATACCCAAAGGATTAGAGTTGCTCCTTTCTACATTATTACTCTTTTTTTCTGGTGTTGGACATTTCACACTGGATCTGTGTTCAGAGGATTCAGGGGTGGCAGTTTTAACATCAGCCCAAACAGCGTTATAATCTGAAGACAACAAATGATTCAAAATGTTAAATTGTGTCTTGTACATTTGACTTGCACTCTGCCTTGTGGACTACTGTGCACCTCAGATCTCTCTTCAGAACCTCTCAAAGTGAGGTGCTTAAGAGAGCCTAAGGGAAGGCAATTGCAAACCACCCCGCTACAAAGTCTGCCAAGAAAATGTCAGCGAAAACAGGCGTCCCTCTAGGAGTCAGCAATGACTCAAGTGCTTGCACGAGAGGTTCCGTTCCTTTTTTTTTTCTAAGAGAGCCTAATTTAGGGACATTTTAAAAGTCAATCAGAAATAAGACTGTGAAATTAGATTTGAATAGCTGTCAAATTTCCCTGTCAGGTTATAATAAGCAATTACCCAGTTGCTTTTTAGACTCTCAATGCCAGATCTGAAACAGATCTGCATTTCAATCCTTCACCAGTGCAAGCCCTCCACTGATATTGACTTGTATATAATACTTTGTACAATCAGTGGGTATGCATGAAGTAACTTCCTTGATCGGGTTCCATCCCAGCTGATCATTATTTGTAATTTTATTTATTTCTAAGAATATTTATGTACCTCCATTTAGCCCTCTGAAGGGCCTCCAAGGCAGTTATAATCATAAAACATACATTTTAATACAATGAAAACTAAGTGCAAGGAGGGAGCAATCCTAGACAGTGCCTAGGCACACAGGATATTTGGGTTTCTTGGCTCCAAGCTTGGAGCCAGAAAACTGCGTTCTCCTCCCCCACAGCCAGCGCGGAGAGAACCGGGATAGCTCGCAAACGTGAGCTCATAGGAGGTGAAAGGGCGAGTCCCTGGGAGCAGGGAGCAGAAGAGACTGAGACATGGGAATATGAGTTATCCCCAGCCGTCCACAGCCTCCTGTCCTCTCCCTCCCCAAAGCCTTCACTAGATGGGTGATATTTACAGAGCAAGAGGCGCAACGTGCCTCCCACTCTGCATAGGGCACTCAAGTTTGACAGCTTACAAGTACCGCCCAGAGAGCTTCAGCTGTTGGGCAGTATAAAAATGTAATAAATAAAATAAATAATAAAATAAAACAATACCCACAGGATCCCTGAAAAGATGGATCCAAAACAATCTCTTAAAATACAGCAGCAACATAGACTGATTAAGCTATTTAAAAAAAAATTAAACATTGGCGGAATAGGAATAAGTTGGCAGCCCACATAGAAATGACCAAATATGAAGCCAGTAAGACTTTCCTTGGGAGAGAATTCCACAGCTGCAGTGCTGTCAATGAGATAGCCATCTTTTATCACCATAAATTGTGCTTCCTTTAGTGGCGGAATACAGAGCAGAGACTGGACAGCCATCTGTCAGGGATGCTTTAACCTAGATTTGTGCACTGAGCAGGGGGTTGTCTATCCTCCACCAGCCCCTCTCGTGAGTAAAAAGCAGGCGAGTAAACTTTTTGGCTGACTTGTACCTTTGGTTAGGCTAATTTACAATGCTGGTGTAATCGTGTTTGAAATGGATCTAACCACATACGCGCAGAGGTGCTAGCAAATTCAGCTTTAACAATTTTAAAATACTCCTTAAACAAATACAAATGTAAATAGACTCAGACCTAATCTACACCAAGCAAGATATTGCACTATGAAAGCTGTATATGGTAGGTGTCAATGGGCCCCAACAGTTGTCAGTGCACTTCAATACCACTTATAAATCAGTAGTGTGGCTCCTGCCTTTTATATACCACTTTCATACTGCTTTCATAGTGCAATATCCTGCTTGGTGCCAATTAGGCCTTAGATATCGCACCAGTAAAACCACTCTTAAGGAGGGAAAGTACCATGTCTTACTTTGGTCACACTCTTCTATTGCCAAGGCAGCTTGGGAAGGCCTTAAAAACCTTATGTAAGCCACATATTTATTTTCTTTCTGTTGCATAATGCATAAATCAATGTCTCCATAGATCTGTACAAATAATAAAAAAGATAAGATCATATTGCAGTAGATACAAATGTGAAGGATTTTATTCACAGAATTCTTTGGATGGGGTATGAAAGTGTTGTGGGAATAGTGAGAAGAGGTGTAGTCATTCTAGTACCTTAAATGCATCCTTCAGGTTCTCCTCTGTAAAGGACTTTGGCACATTGACATATATTCCAGTACCAATATCTTCAGGGCTTCTAGAAACTTTGCTTAGTGTCAGAAACACCTAATTGAAAACAGTGATGATAAAGTGGGTCAAAAAGGATCTTAACTCAATTTAAACACTACGGCCAGGTTCAGATTTCATACTAGTCAATTGGCAACCCATAGTTTTGCATCAGGAAGTGCCCCACTGGCTCAGGCATCGCTTCCTTCTCCTGTACAAATTCCGTTCCCTCCTCAATCCAGAGGCGGCAGAGGGAGGATATTCCATACTGCACATTTTCCCACTGCTTAGGATTTGTCCACATATTTTTCTTTCTATTTCTAAAGACATTAATTGAAGGACCCACAACCTTCCAGAACAGATGTTTGTAGGTTGTGGGCTCTCCCACACTAGAGGCATTCAAGAGGTAGCTATACAACCATCTGGCAGGTATGCTTTAAGGTGGATTCCTGCATTGAGCAGGGGGCTGGACTCGATGGCCTTAAAGGCTCCTTTCAACTCTGCTGTTCTATAATTCTGGGACACAGGAGACTGCAAAGAGAGTGGGGGTGAAGATTATGTTCTCCCCATTCAGCTAGCAGAAAAGCTCTGCTGGAACAAAAGCCTCCCAGACAGAAGGAGCCCTTCCGTGTTTCATAAACTTAATTAGTAGCATGCCACTACTAAAATTGGGCAATCTCAAAATTCTATTTCCCCCCACATTGTTGGGAAGCATAAATGCATATAAAACACATAGCCCTCGGGGCATGCTGAACTAAGTATGTTAACATTTTTTTCCAGTGAATTCATCTTTTTTCCGTTACATTTAAACAATGTAAGAAAGCATCTACTATCCAGTTGTCATGTTGTCAAAATATTTAGTATCCCAGTGAAATAACTTCTAAGTAAACATTTGAATTTATTTCAGTCTTTGGGGACATTTAAAGCAGATGGAGACAGCAATCCTATGGTCCCTGGGCGAGTGTCCCAAGGACCGTAGGATTGCTCAGGAAACTTCTCCAAGGTCAGAGACAGTGTTCTGGCTTTGGAAAGGGGAGTCAGAGATCCAAACCCACCCCACTTCACAGCCGGCATGGAAAGAACCATCTTCCCCCTGAACTAGAGGGGTGTGCCATGTGTATTCTTGGCGGTGGCCAGGAGTGCATTTGCCCAGTTAAAGCTAGTGCGCCAGCTGCGCCCGTTCCTAGAGATGTCGGACCTGACCACGGTGACACATGCCTTAGCTACATCCCGATTGGATTACTGTAACAAAATCTACATGGGGCTGCCTTTGAAGAGTGTTCGGAAACTCCAGCTGGTTCAAAGAGCTGCAGCCAGATTGTTGACCAGGGCTAGTTACAGCTCACATACAACTCCCCTGTTAAAACAGCTCCACTGGCTTCCAGTCTGTTTCCGGGCACAATTCAAAGTGCTGGTTATGACCTATAAAGCCCTATATGGCTCAGGTCCAGGTTATTTGAAAGAACGTATTCTCCTTTATGAGCCTGCCCGTGCTTTGAGATCTTCTGGAGAAACCCTTCTTTCAGTCCCACCTTCTTCACAGGCGTGCTTGGTGGGAACATGGGAGAGGGCCTTCTCGGTGGCTGCTCCAGTGCTCTGGAACTCTCTTCCCAGGGAAGCTAGGCTGGCTCCCTCCTTGATGGGCTTTTGGAAGCAGGCTAAAACTTTTTTATTCCAGCAGGCCTTTGGAGAATAATCTGGCCCTCCATCTATGTAAATGTCTTATAATTTTGTTGTGTATTTTAAACGTTTATGGTTTTGTTCCCCACCCCACCCCCATGTATGTTTTAAACTTTATAAGGCCACCTTGAGGCCCAGCATTGGGCAAAAGGCGGGATACAAATAAATATAATAATCATCATTATCATCATTTGGAATGAAAGTAAAAAATACTACAATGTACTACACATTTGAACAGAGAAGACTTGGCTTAGTTTCAGGTTGCTATGTTATTGACACAGAGATTTTATTTATTTTGTTAGTGTCCCTGTAACAATTATTTTCAAGGGAACATACAATCCCCTCCCCCAATACAACTGGAAAGCTCAGTTAGATCATAAAATTGGTAAGATAGGGTCTTTCTGCTGCTGATATACAACCTAGCTGGGAAACCATTAGAACGGTTTAAGGAATTATTTGTTAAACCAAGTATCAAAGCAATTGGGCAACAAGATTTTCTAATATCTTTCCCATTCTAAAAATCCAGCAGGGAGAGGAGAAATATTTGTCTGAGCTTACCTTACTCTCCCTCTGCAAGGCAGCACTGCATTTTCAGGCAATGAAAACTAATTTTGGGAGGAGATACAAGAAAATGACCAGAGAACATTGCTTCTATATCTGAGAGCCAGATGGTTGAGAATACCATGTCACATGTTATATTGTAAGATACAAAATTCCAAGGAAAAAATATTTGAAGAAAAGATTAAGACTTAGATAAAATTAAATGTTTAAGCCTGTTATGTTTATTAGATTGTAAGCCTATGCGGCAGGGTCTTGCTATTTACTGTTTTACTCTGTACAGCACCATGTACATTGATGGTGCTATATAAATAAATAAATAATAATAATAATAATACAGATAAATTAGCTGTAAACACCTCCCAACTCAGGTAAGCCTATGAGACTAATTTTCTGGTTTAAGGACCTTGCCTCTTGTGCATGTTCTGTGTATTGTATACATGTTGCTGTAAATTTCCTTTTTGGCTATTAACATGTCAGTGGTTCCCTAATAAACTTGATTTGGAAAGATCAAATAAAAACCAGCAGTGGAAGCTTCTCCTGATATGGAGATTAAATGATGGGCACCTCCGGTTGTATACTTCTCTGGGATTAGACCCATCATTGTCACTTGAGGCTCAGGTGACCTCAGTGGCATGGAGTGCCTTCTACAAACTCCGGTTGGTTGCCCAGCTACGCCCCTATCTAGACAGGGATAACCTGGCTTCAGTTGTCCATGCTCTGGTAACCTCCAAGTTAGATTACTGCAATGCGCTCTACGTAGGGCTGCCTTTGAAGACGGTTCGGAAGCTGCAGCTTGTGCAAAATGCAGCGGCCAGATTGATTTCGGGAACCAGAAGGTTTGACCATATAACACCTGCTCTGGTCCGCTTGCACTGGCTGCCTGTAAGTTTCCGAGCCCAATTCAAGGTGCTGGTTTTGACCTATAAAGCCTTACACGGCTTGGGACCACAATACCTGATGGAACGCCTCTCCCAACGTGAATATACCCGGTCACTACGTTCAACATCTAAGGTCCTCCTTCGGGTGCCTACTCCGAGAGGCTCAGAGTGTGGCAACAACGGATAGGGCCTTTTCGGTGGTGGCCCCCAGACTGTGGAATGATCTCCCTGATGAGGTTTGCCTGGCGCCAACGCTGCTATCTTTCCGGCGCCAGGTTAAGACTTTCCTCTTTGCCCAGGTATATGGCGGCACATCCTAATTACCCACATGTCTAGTTTTTAATCGGTTTTTAATGCTTTATGTATGTATGTTCTGTGTTTTAGAGTTTTAAATTTTGTATACTTGTTTTTACCTCAATTTTAGAATTTCTGTAAACCGCCCAGAGAGCCCTGGCTATGGGAGCGGTATATAAGTTTAATAAACAAATAAATAATAAATAAATATTATGGGCCACATGCGACTCCACAGAGTAGGCAGTACCCAATGTTAGTCCTATGCAGGGTATAACTTATGACCCATTCATTTCAATGGATCTACTCTACGTAGGGCTGACATGGCCTACTAACAATGTTTACTTATGAGTAAACGTGCAAAGCCTTGCGGTTACTCGTGTGCAAGCGAGCGAACGACCCCCCGCACACGAACTGTCTTGGTGCTGTAAAAAGGCAAGAGCCGAGGCAGTACTACTCGCGCTGGGCTTCACCTTCATGGGCCTGGTAGCGCCTAGGGAGAAGTACTGGCCGTGCATCTTCTCCTTGGCCCGCAAGGCCTGCGAGGCGCGGGCGTACTTGAGGTAGACCACATCCAAGGGCTCTTTCGCCTGCGTATCCCACACGACCCAGACGTGCTGGAGCGCGCCAAAGGGGGCGAAGCGCTCCCGGATCTCCTCCGGCGACGCCGCCCAGCCTAGCAGCACGGACAGGTGGCTGTTGGGGGGCTGTTGGGCCAGCTCAGGGGGGAAGCGCCTCCAGTAGTCTCTGTCAGTCCCGCAGTTGTCCGCCATTTCCCAAGTTAAGGCAAGACCACCACCCACAGTTTGCGATAGGAGGCGCGAGTTGCTACATCCGCTTACGGTTTCCACTTGGAAGTCCTGACGTAGCCGCTCTGCCCTCCGACACTGTCACCTCTATGATGCGCTCCCTTCTAAGCCGCGATTGCATTCGAAACCGGAAGCGTCTGTGTAGTTTCATTAAACCTCTTGGGGGTCTCGTCACCGCAAGACAAGTGCCCACAGCGACCCCTTATGGCAGGCGGACTGAGGCACCACTTCACTCACACACACCTGCCAAGGTAAGCAAACAAAAACTCTCCCCAGGTTCAACGCCCAGTCTGTGAAGGGCCAATGGCGTCAGTAAATGCCAAAAGAACGGGTAAACTGCAGAGGATTGAGCTACTATCGGTTACGACGCGACCCAATAGAATATTTAGTTTCTGACTGGTGTTCAACGCTCAAAGATTCTATGGAAATTAATGGAGATCGCATATGAATAGAATAGCTTCTAAACTGAATTTATTTAGGAATATTTATATACCGTTGTAGTAAAACAAGCTACCCCCCCCCAATCAAACCCACCTTTCTTGTTTTACGAGCCAATCCAGGGTGGCTTTTTATCTTTTCAAGGATTCTGAGGAATATTAAATTTGTTTGCTACTCTTCTCAAGAAAAATGTCTCTCTAGTGGGAAATTTTGCTTTAGCATCTTGATCCAAGATTGGGCAGCATTTCCCACCAAGGTTCTTGGGTGAACAATTTAACGCAGGGGGTATACAAACTTTTTGGCTCCAAATGATGCTGGCTCAGGGATTGGGTATTGCACACCTCTACACATTCTCTCTCTCTCTCTCTCTCTCACACACACACACACACACATTTCCCTCCAGCAATCCTGATACAGCAGCAGTACTAGCAGCAGGGAGGAAAGAGATCTGTACAAGGAGGATCTCGAGGAAGGAGAGTCAAGGAGATGGGGAAATTGGGGAATCCACATTGGCTGGGGACAGGGTACCCATATAGGACCACAGGTTGTGCACTTCCCAATTTAAAGGTACTCTTATGGGTTGTCTGGCTGGGGTGGTGACTTGCTAGTCAGGAATGCATTTGCTTGTATCCAGAGTTGCATGGACACAACTCCTTTTAATCTAATCAGTAGAGGACACACAAATAATTTGGTACAAGGCCTCTCTACTACCATCCAGGGCTTTCTTGCTCTTGCTGCCTTTCTCAAAACAAAATGAATACTGCAGCCAAAGTGCTAGGGCGATGCCAACAAAAGTACAAGACACAACTTAACATATGTACAGAAAGCCATCATGGCTGAGATTCTCTGTGACAATGCCTTGCCCCTGTTGTACAGACCAGATAACAAGCATAGCTGACAGCTGGGGAAGAGAGTCCCCACAACTGGAATACTTCGGTGCATTCTAGGCACCGAAGAAACTTGGAAAAGCAGCAATGGGCAACTAAAAAAGGAAGACGCCAGTGAGACAAACTGTCATCTTGCCTTCCCACCTGCTACTGCTTCATCAGGCCATCCTCCCCACACAGAGCTCTTCTGAATAATCCAGGGGCAATCATAAGCATCTCTGATTTTATTAAAATAATAATAATAATAATAATAATAATAATAATAATAATATCATCTTTTTAGAGAAATATTTGACTATGTGGAGGCAGTGGTTTCCAGCCTTGTAAATATACAGTAAGAACTGTATACTCTCACTTTAGCTAATCTGCCTCTGCCATTCTTCAATTAAAAGTTTCAGTCATTAGCAATGAATAGAATCATTAATGCTCCCCCCAGTCCTTAGGCGTACCAGTCTCCTTTTGCAAAGACAGGATGCCCTACCTGCGCTAGTTAACAATTCCCAAATACAGGAGAGCATTCTCACTAGCCAGACCTAACGTCCTTCCCGTTAAACTTTTCGATTCAATAAATTTTCAGAGAATGCATTTTTCTGCAGCCTAGAAAGATAGATTGCTTACAATAAATGTTAACACTGAAAAGTTTGAAAATTAAAAAAAGTTATTTACAAAAAAGCTTGTCACAGCCCTCAGCAAATACATCAAGTCACAAATTCCACCATATTTTCAGTCCACTTCCTGAGAGTCCTGTTGGCAGCCTGTGTTCTGCAGAAAGAGCACAAAATACAGAATGGTTTCAGAAATGTCAATACACCTGGATTACAGTTATTTCAAAAATATTTTAAAACAGTAAACAAATGACATGCTCGATATGACAAAATGTCCAATGTGGTCTACATTCTTTGAGTGGATGGGAATTATGGGCACTGCAATCCAACACAACTGCAAGGCACTAAGGCCAGATCTACACCAAGCAGGATCTAGCATGTTGAGAACATTTTGAAAACTTTATATGGAATGTGTCCTGGGCCCAAACAGTTGTCAAAACCGTTATAAAGCAGTAGCGTAGATCCTGCCCTGGTTGGGAAAGGCTGATCTAGAAAAACATATTTTGGCTTCAAGTTACTGTGAAGTTTACTTTGGAGCCCCAGGATTTAAGAAGCCCTTCCACTGAACCTCTGACGTGTCTCACTAAGTGCTAAATGTCTGCCATGTACATGAAAACCCATGAGCAGAGTGTGCTGTCTTCTTAGCGCACTAATAGGTAGCAGTCGAGGAAATGCAGTTATTTTTAAATAAGGGATTTACATGAGCAGATTGATATCAGAGTTTATATGCTACAGCTCGTATCTTCATATTCACCATGTTTCCTATACTGTAATGCAAGCCCCAATGCATGTTGACAGTGTCTTTCGCTAGACTTGCACAACAGACTTGTGCAAAATGTCTTTTGCCAGACTTGCACAACAGTTCATCACCAGCACTAATACAATTTCTCCTTCCGTTCACACTTGGAACCAAGCCTGCATTTACTACTAGACTAGAAAAAGAATACTACTAGCACGACTGTTGAGACAAGAGCTTCCATATACCTTCCGGTATGATATTAAAAACAGCACAGAACTGAACATTCATGTAATCAGCAGAAGCATTCTACAACAGAATTCTGAATTCCTGTTCCATTCCACTATTTTTTTTCTCCTGGGGATGTCAAGACAAGGATTAAACAAACAGCCCCACTTCTTTCCCCTCGAGTAACCAGAACATGTGAGTTCTACGATTTTTACCAATGAGAAAAAGCAGCTTTATTACCATGAAAATGAAAGTATACTGCAATAAGGTATAAACAAGGTAAAACTAAAAAGAAATACAGCTGAGTATGTCTAGGGAAGCAAAAATGATAGGAAAAAAAACTTTTTTTGAAGGCAGATTATAATGTAAGGTATGCAAAAAGTGGATTATTCAAACCCCCAGTGTTTATTTGACGGGGAACAGAGACCTTACTCATATCAAAATAAACTAATGTGTTTCTGATATTGTTTCCCAACAAACTTCCAGCCACTTCAAAATAATACAATAATGCTGGTGGGAGGCATAACTACTGTCATGGCATAGTAACTCTTTCCCCTCCTCCTTCTCCACACTCCTCATAAAAATGCATACATGGAATTTCTTTGAAGAAACTGGCTAATGTTAAGCACTTCTTTTATTCCCCTTGGCATCTTTTTTTGGGCTATGAATTAAAATAGAGAAGATGAGCACTCACCTCTTCAGTATCAATCATTTTGGAAAGATCAATGGAATTTACTCATGTGCTTTAATGCAAAAAAAAATATGAGTGATATCCGATGCTGTGTCAGCTGACTTGGCCTTAATTCCCTTCCCCCGAGACCCCCAACCCTTGGAACCAGATTTGGGGGAACTGCATGGGGGAGAGGGAGTGCATCCCTCCAGCAGTGTCTAATCTGCTGGCAGACAGACACAGCTGGATACAATCTAGTAAATCTCTCTTGGGTATCATTTCCTGAGATTGTATTGAGCACTTTGGACTAACACCTGATGTCGCGTGAGTGGAATTCCACTCATTGGAGTGGGGGCGGGGATGGCAGGGAGGCTGCAGAGGGGAGCAGCAATCCACTTCACTGGTGGACACCATTCTCTGCATGAATAGACAAAATTGGGATTTCGTCCTTTCCTGTGGTTTGTTAGAAATACGCTTTGTGTATGTTGCATTCTTTTGTTCTTTTATATTATGGTAATATAAAGTATGTACACCGGAGGGAGATAATAAAGGGTTTTCCAAAATGTCAGTAATCACTGTCCTTTGGATTTTTATGAGCAGACTTCCGCCCAACTGCATGTGCTTTGACTGTGACCAGCGCGGCCCCACCTACACCGACATGATGATGGGCAGCTTCATGTGTATCTCCTGCTTTGGACCTCATAGAGTGAAGTCCATTTCCATGACCACATTCACACTTTTACTATACAACGTATGGCCAGCTCCTTCATAGGTTGTGGAGTATGACATCCAAACCCAGCCCTCTGGGTTGTTTAGGGGCTAAACAACCCAATAGTTAACCCATGGTTTGCTGCTCAGTTAGCTCCTAAATAACCCAGTGGTCTGGGTTTGACCGTAATGCTCCACAATCTATGAAGGAGCTGATCAGGGGTTGTGGGGTAAAAGCAGAAGAGGTGGGCATGCTGCATGACAACCCATGGTTTCGAAACCCATGGGTTGCTGTTATGTGCAAACAGGACCATCAGATCTCAGCAATATTTGCTCTTCGGTGAAAGAATAACACACACTAATGACAATTCCATCCTTTATTTTGTCATACATTATGCTTTTTAAATACTCAATAGTACAACTTCAGACGTATCGCAGTCATTTATTTTCCAAGAAACTTCTTTCTAATTCTTCATGAGACAAGGTCCTTCCAAATCCCTCCTCAAAATTCATTATTTTCCATAGAGCCTTGAACATCCCCCTAGACCTGTAAGCTTAAGTATGTGTAGCTGAAATAATCACATCTTATCCATCCAGTGACTCTTACTTCCATTCCCCTCTCTTTTCTTTACTTCATTGGCCTGTTTTTAAATTGTAAGCCGGCTGGAACAGGAACCTCTGCTCCCATTCTTTGTAAAGTGCAGTGTGCACTCTACAAAAAAATCAAAGAAAAAGATAACACATGGCTATTTCTTTATCTGTTAGCTATCAGAAAATACAGAAAAAAATGGCTTGCAAACTGCTGCAGTGACGCCTTCTGTGAACAATCTGTAGTGACTTTACACAGAATATCTAACAAAACCCCTAGTTATTCTGTGATAAGAGGGGCCAAGTTAAATCTTTAACCTTGTATGGAGAGTTAACAAGTAGAAAGGCCAGCTCTGAAACCGTTCTGCTATCTAAGACGATACTGCAGTAGCATTATTATTATTTATTTATATAGCACCATCAATGTACATGGTGCTGTACAGAGTAAAACAGTAAATAGCATAATGCCAGAGACTAGGTACTTACTCGTTCAAAATATTCTTTGACGCTTATCTGAGTTTTCTGTGGGCAAGTCCGCCAGCATCACCTTCAATTTAACGCCGTTCACAGTCTTGCCGTGTAACACGGCTATAGCATCGCTAGCACTTGCTCTGTCTGCAAATGTGGCATAACCCAGGTTTTCCCCGGGTATGAGGTAAGTGTTTATAAAATTTCCAAACCGACTGAAACAAAACAAAGCAGAAACGGTATGCAGTTATAAACAGGAGGATGTGTTGCTTTATTTTAAAGCCTCACCTGTAAAAGGGGCCCACCTATCCTGAACACGTTTGCACACATCAAATATCTTCTTTATACTTCAAGGATTTAAGGAAGGCGACTCTGCCCATAAATGTTTGTGGTGCAATAAATTCGTATTTCCATGTGACATAGGACTGTCTTCCTGGCTAATACTTTGCTCTTAAAAGAAGCCAATAAGAAGTTGTCTTTGCAACAAGTCAGATTCTACTCATACAGACAAGTATAACTCAGTTTGAATTATTGGGCTAAAGGCTTTCCAAGATCTATCTAACAAGACTTTCAAGGGAGCCATCCTATTATTATTATTACTATTATTATTATTATTTGTATCCCACCTTTTGCCCAATGCTGGGCCTCAAGGCGGCCTTACAAAGTTTAAAATATAAATTGGGGGGGGGGAACAAAACCATAAACATTTAAAATACACAACAAAATTATAATAACATAGATGGAGGGCTGGATTATTCTCCAAAGGCCTGCTGGAACAAAAAAGTTTTAGCCTGCTTCCGAAAGCCCATCAAGGAGGGAGCCAGCCTAGCTTCCCCGGAAAGAGAGTTCCAGAGCAGCCACCGAGAAGGCCCTCTCCCATGTTCCCACCAAGCGTGCCTGTGAAGAAGGTGGGAATGAAAGAAGGGCTTCTCCAGAAGATCTCAAAGCATGGGCAGGCTCATAAAGGAGAATACGTTCTTTCAAATAACCTGGACCCGAACCATATAGGGCTTTATAGGTCATAACCAGCACTTTGAATCCTATGGTCACTAGACACTGTGAACACACTAGCCCTGTTCAGGCGCTTGCCTGAAAGTGTGAGAGCTCAAACTTGGCAGAGGGCCGGTAACATGCAAGCTGCCCCCGCCCCATATTGTTTCCAGGTGTGCTGCCCCCCACCAGTTGAGACACTGCCAGCAAGGTCACAAAGGGAGTCCAAGTCATGCTCATTGAACATGAATAGAACTTCCCACTTGATCCAAGACCTGCCTTATCAAGGTTCCCCATCCCAGGGAGATCCCTTTTCAGACTTGCTGATTCAACATGGTCAAGGTCTGAATTAAAGAGTCCAGCAGCTAGTGTGCCTGCAGATGTAAAGCGGCAGGGGCAGCACGGACAGTCAGGTTGCTCTGCCCACTTTAAGCCCTCCTCATGCATTCAGGCAAACACCTGAATGGTTATAACTATCGCAGTGCAAAGGTATATATAACTGTTTGATACTCAGGTTTAAATCTAACATATCCTTGTCTAGTAAGTCAGGATATTTTTTTTTAGTTCATACCTTAATACATCATCCAATATGTCTTCAGATAAGAGATGGGGATTGAACATTATCAAGAGCCTCTCCCGCACGGAAGAATCAGGTGGAGCTTTCCTTTTGCTGGAAGGAAGCTCAGCATCTGTTTGGAGCCGAGGTGGAGGATTACTGGACTGTCGGGGGAAGGAAGAAGCATCAAAATCAATATGTTTATTTTAAATTTAGCATGCTGTGTATTACATACAGCTAACCTAACTAGACTTGGTCCCTATTTTATCCATGTCCCCTATGAAATCAATATTGGATTGTGCTTGATGCAGCCTTTTCATTCAGTTTTCCAATTCCAGCAGTTCCAACTTACTTTCCCACAACACTCTGGCCTTCTTTTTTCCTACCTTACATCTTTGATTCCCTGCTTCTGACTTTTACCTTCTACAATTTTCCTCTTTCCCACTCAAACTAATCAGGAGGGAAGATTTTTGTGTATTCTTGCCAATTAAGTTTCTGTTTCCTAAGATCAAGCTTTCTCCCAACTTTTTTTTTTTTTACTTTTGTTGAATTTTGTAATGTCCTGCTACCTTTTTTAAATAACAACACAGCCTCGTGCTTCCTGAGCTAAACCTCCTGACCTTTATTTCCTAAACTAAACATTGAACCTCTAAACCAGGGGTGGGCAAACTTGTGGCTCTCCAGATGTTTTGGCCGACCGCTCCCATGATCCTTCACCACTGGCAATACTGGCTGGGGCTGATGAGAGCTGTAGGCCCCAAAAGAAGGACCACAAGTGTCCCACCTATGCTCAAAACTATGGCTGAAACAAGCAGACACACACACACACACACACACAGGATTTTAACCCCATTTTACAGTACCATAAAACAAAAATGCCAAAAATGGAGGAAAGTGCTGTTCCTTTGCATCAAGTAACAGCAGGGAACTAACAAACTCTCTATACTACAGAATAAAATTTCGTCCCAATTCTCTGGAATACCTCCAAACTTTCCAGAACTAATCCTGAGCCCCAAAAGACAGCCTGTGCTTCCAATAGCCCAACACTTTTATGTGGTGCCAATACAGACTGAGAACGCTCTTCCACTCCACTTTGCATTTTGTATGAGCAAACAACTGTATTGGCTTCGGCCTCTAAGACTTCTCAAGCTGGTAGGTTTTAAGACAGGCAGAGAGTTTTCCCCCAAAAGGTGCGTTAATATTCATTCTCTCCTCCTCACCAAGGGGGTCATTCGCCAACGAGCAAATCTCCCACTATTGGGCATATTCTCCTTGCAGTATGAAACACATGCAAAGTTCCAGGGAAGGAAATTCTGAGCTGGGTGAAGCTTGCCTCCCCTTACCTACCATGACATGGGTAGGTGGAATGTCCTCTTGTAAAGGAGCCTCATTGATTCATGTTGGATTTGTGGGGGGATGGGGACTGCTCTGCTACTTGCCCTATCAGTCTTCCTTGATCTTTGAAGGGCTGCTGCTTCATTTTAATAGTGTGCACTTGTCTGTGGTTTTAGAAGAAGTCCGACATATCTTGTTCTATTCTCTTTTCTAATGCCAGTTCTAGTTTAGCAACCTAATTCTTTTTATCCTGCCTTTCCATCAGAGAACCCTCTATTACAGTGGTTCTCAACCTTCCTAATGCCGCGACCCTTGAATACAGTTCCTCATGTTGTGGTGACCCCCAACCATAAAATTATTTTCGTTGCTACTTCATAACTGTAATTTTGCTACTGTTATGAATCGTAATGTAAATATCTGATATGCAGGATGTATTTTCATTGTTACAAATTGAACATAATTAAAGCATAGTGATCACAAAAACAATATGTAATTATATATTGTGAAATATTTATTTCTAATTGCAAATAAATGAAATGTCTCGGTTCCTAAGACCATCGGAAATATGTTTTCCGATGGTCTTAGGCGACCCCTGTGAAAGGGTTGTTCGACCCCCAAAGGGGTCCCGACCCACAGGTTGAGAACCGCTGCTCTATTAGATGTTCCTCAATCCACAGGTCTTCGCACACCGAAAGCAGCTGGACACTTATGTCTGTGTACATGGACCTCTGCTGACTGGTGTTGAATGCACAGCTGGCACTTGAGAGTGGGGTGGGGCGAATCAGAGCACCATAGGTTAAACCCAGATTTAGGCACATATGGGTCTGGAGGAAGCGGACTTCCCTGCTCTCTCCTCCCCCTGGCAGTCATTTCCATTCATGCAAGGTGCCAACACACGATTTTTGAGGATTCACCCCATCCCTGTCAGCCCCTTGTACCACGGCCTACCCCATTTAGAAGGGTAACCCAACCCTTTGTGTAGCATTTTCAAGGGCTGGAGGTCTGATGTGGAGACAAGGGGGTCAGGAAGTCACTTTCCACCCTCCCCATTGCACATGCCTAAATCTGCACCCATCCCAGTAAATTTAGAAAGGGAGGAGGCCAAACTCAAAAGGTTTAAAATACAACATATCTTCAGAGCTCAGCCCC
The DNA here is from genome assembly GCF_023053635.1 of Elgaria multicarinata webbii. Taxonomy (NCBI): domain Eukaryota; kingdom Metazoa; phylum Chordata; class Lepidosauria; order Squamata; family Anguidae; genus Elgaria; species Elgaria multicarinata. Next base: position 39,256,094 of record NC_086172.1, read on the forward strand.
TGGAAAACAGTTCTGCCATCCAATCTTCATTGTAAGCAGAAACATTTAAGGGCAAACTCTTGTTATCCATGATCCTTAACTTTTCAAGGGAGGATGAAGTAAGAGGAAAACAGGCAAGCTCAGTATGCGTGAGAGGCAACAAACAATGATGCTTCTCCAACCAATACAACAAAAACGGCTGTACATTTATTTTCTCCTACAGAAAATAAATGCAACTGAAACCATCCCAAAAAGAACAAACCAGAGAACCACACCACATCAATGTACTGTGATTAATACACAGATATAAAGAGACTAAATGCTTATTTCAGGAATTTACAACTATTTAAAAGGACAAACGAAGAAGATACTTACAGAGGATCCCAGCCATTGATCAGCCCAATTATTATTCCATATCGTTGATGACAGTTGTGACGTCACTAGCTGTGCTGCCATTTTTCTAATGTGGCTGCAGGCAAATCAGGATCTTTTTAGAACAAAAGCAGTGTTTCTATATCCTAACATTGATCCTAACAATTAATTTTGGCTCCTTGTAAACCGCCCAGAGAGCTTCGGCTGTGGGGCGATATATAAAGATTATAATAATTTATTAAATAAATAAATATAATGACTACAGCTTTAAAAATAAATATGAAAGTACTGTGATTTTTCTGTCCTCTGTTTTGCTCGTACTTTCCATATTATATTTTTAAGAGGGCAAAGTACTAGGAACTTCATATTTTAGGAGTTGATGAGGAAAGACTGATGGCTTAGAATGCCCTAATTAACAGCAATGACGTTAGACTGCAATTCATGGATGTATAACAAGCTATAATTACTTATTGACTTTGGCTTGCCTAAAATTCACAAATTATATAGCATAGGAACTGATACTGCAGCAAATAATTCACTTTTATATCTTTTTACCATGTTTTCTACAAACACAGAAACTACCTTAGAGTAGCCCATAATTGGCAAGCAAACACACACACCCTACACACCCAGACATATCTTGATCAATCAATACTTATGGCCCCAAGAGCTTCCAATATGCTTCTTTGCCACGTGGAGTTTTTTGCCCACAAAAGGTTTCCCCATTCATTTCAGCGGTGCCGGTTGATTCATACACACATTGTGCAAGCCAAGCAAGCTGAATTCTGTCAGAATGTAACCAATGCACTCTGGGCTGTGCAGTAGTTTCAAAGAGCCTTGAAAAAATCAGCTTAAGAGATGGACCCACAAATTAAAAAAACAAACAAACCAGAAGTGTTTTCCAAAGCTTCCTAACAGTGATACATCTGCAATATTTTTCCGATACTTTAACAGATATATTCAACCTATTTAAGATGTGCCATTATTATAAATATTCAGTCTAACATCTTTGCTATTAATTAGGGCAGCCTAAGCCAGTGTGGTGTAGTGGCTGGAGTGTTGGATTGCGAGTCGGGAGATCCGGGTTCTAGTCCCCACTCGGCCATGGAAACCCACTGGGTGACTTTGGGCTAGGCACAGACTCTCAGCCCAACCCACCTCACAAGGTTGTTGTGAGGATAAAATGGAGAGGAGGAGGATTATGTACGCCGCTTTGGGTTCCTTGGAGGAAAAAAGGCGGGATATAAATGCAACAATACATACATACATACATTAATATTACTATTTATGAAATTCTTTCATTCCATTTGGTAGAGCTCTTAAGAATCAAGAATAGACCAAAATCCCTCCTGGATGTATTTTTCTTCAATGATACCTCTCCTGTAGTTCAGAGGTGCAAACCCATAGGCTCAAAGGCTTAATCTGGCCTACAGGGATCCCCAATCCTACACACGGAGCATCCAAGCCCTGCTCCCTGGAAGCAATTGCAGCTGTTATGTCTGACCTGAGAGAACAGCAAAGGTGCCGGCGTTTAGGGACTTTGCTGGCATGGGGAAGAACAGAGGTGCTTTGAGTGGCACCGCACAGGGTCACAATGGGCCAAGCACGACCCTAGACTCTGCCATTATGGGGGAGAGCACCAGCTCTTTGCTGCATCAGAAGAGGCACTTCACGCAACACACGATGTCCCCGTGGGGGTGATGGGCACTGAGCGAGGCCTGAGACACGACCAGTGCCAGGAAGAGCAGGCAATATTCTCTGCGCTGGTCAGAGCCATTTCCCTTTAAAACCTCCCCCCAGCCCTCTCCAACTGGTCTTCTATGGTGTCTCTTCAAGCACTCTTCAAGTACTTGAAAGGTTGTCACACAGAGGAGGGCCAGGATCTCTTCTCAATCCTCCCAGAGTGCAGGACACAGAATAACGGGCTCAAGTTACACGAAGCCAGATTCCAGCTGGACATCAGGAAAAACTTCCTGACTGTTAGAGCAGTACGACAATGGAACCAGTTACCTAGGGAGGTTGTGGGCTCTCCCAGACTAGAGGCATTCAAGAGGCAGCTGGACAACCATCTGTCAGGGATGCTTTAGGGTGGATTCCTGCACTGAGCAGGGGGTTGGACTTGATGGCCTTATAGGCCCCTTCCAATTCTACTATTCTATGATTCTATGAACATCAAAAGCATCAAATTTGTTTCTGCTCAAGGGGAACATCAAATATATCCCATTTAATATTGTAAAGCATCAGGCATGTTTACATTTTCCTTGACTATCCTTTGCCCACAATTTTCTTAAAAATAAAAAAGAATCTACAACAGTTCTCAAGGCGGTCATCAATACTAGACATATGTTTGATATCATTTGATACTTACTCAGTTCCATCAGTTCCGTCTTCAATGAAACTGATAAGCAGCCGGTTCCCAAAAGGATATTCAAAACCGTGAAGTCTGTCTTTGGCATATATAGCCGATGCAGCACTGCTGTACTGAATCACTGCATATGCTAAGAATGAACAACAGTATATTTTTAAGTATGGAAACATTAAAACATAGTGGGCAAAAATACAGGGGGAGTGCCAATTCTGACATTATTTTTTTAATTATAAATTCAACAGCCTTTAGCAAAATAAACGATACTTGACTAAAAGCATCAAAAGAACTAGTCACAAATCAGCACTTTTGAGCTTGTCGTGTAACTAGCTACCTTTGGAACCAATTGAAGGGTGGGTTATACAGTACATCTCTTAAATAAACCAAAATTAAACAAATTGCTGACATTGCTTCCTTTCACATCAGAATATTTGACAAGAGGAAATGCATAATGCATCATTCTTTTACCACAGGTACCAATTAGCACAGACATATGCATCTCAAAGTGTGAAGGTAACCCAGAAAAATGACTGACAGTCTTAAACCTTAGTTTTCTTGTAGTACCACCTACTTAAAGTGAGCACTGTTAGAGTTATATACTCAAGTCACACGAAATGGACTTCTGCTCTCACAACTGCTTGCTCTCTTCCCACCCACCCCTTGCATACTCCCCCCTCCCTTTCCAGTCTCTACTATGGTTTACACTGCTGCTAAACATATTTAAAATTAATCAGGGTTATCAAACCAGCATTTGAAGCTGCTTTGCAAATCCTGGGTAAAAGAGAACCTAGTTAGCATCAAAAACGCTTAGAGAGCTAATATGGTGTAGCGATCAGAGTGTTGGAGCAGAAGTCTTGAAATCCAGGTTCTAGTCCCTTCTCGGCCAATGGAAGCTCACGGGGTGTCTCTGGGCCAGCCTACCTCACAGGGTGGTTGTTGTGAGGATAAAATGGAGAGGAGGAGGATTATGTATGCTGCCTTGGGTTCCTTGGAGGAAAAAAGGCAGGATATAAACGCAATCAATAAATATGGTTGGACAGAATACAGAAGGTCCCAGGTTCAATCCCTAGATCAAAAGGAACCCAAAAGGCGACCACCGTAGAAACAAAATAAACCCAATGAATTAAATTGTCATTCAAAAAATTATACACATTTGTTTTTACTAAAATAACTATTTACAATCCAATGCTAATACAAGTCTACAAGATTAGAGTGCAGTAACTCTAATCAAATGTGTTTACTTGTAACTGTTATTTTTTGCAGAGTACAAAGACCAACGTTTTTGAAGACGATACTTCGAAACAAGGAATAACATGAACCTTGTTGGCTAAATTTGGTCTTAATATACTGTTGTGATTAGATTAAAGTGTTTGTTGTCTATGGGTCGGATTTTCTGCAATGATTGTTTAAAATTTGGTTTGAAATGATTGTTAAGTACAATTGAATGCTATTGATATGTAATGAGATGCTACACTGATGTGGTAGTTATTTGTTGTAGACTTGTACTAGCATTGGATTGTAAATAGTTATTTTAGTAAAAACAAATGTGTATAATTTTTCGAATGACAATTTAATTCATTGGGTTTATTTTGTTTCTACGGTGGTCGCCTTTTGGGTTCCTTTTGTTCACATTTTCACCACCACTGCCTCCCTTACTATAGTCAATCCCTAGATCTCCAAATAGGGCTAGGAAAGAATCCTGGCTGAAATCCCCATAAAGCTACTGACAATGCCAGTCAGCGTCAACAACATTGGGCTAGATGGACCAATTGTCCAACTTAGTATAAGGCAGTTTCCTATGTTCCTATATTGTTTAATAGCTAAACCATTACCAAAAAAGTAGGGCAGTAATTCAACTGCTATTTCAAAATGAAGATGCAGAAAACAGAGACCACACAAGAAATAATTGTGTTCTCAAATGGAGCCCCCATAATTGAAAATAGCTTGCTTCCTTCTTCCACATTGTTTTAACTGTTTCAATTGTTTTACTGCTTTTAAATTATATTATTGTTTTAACTTGGTTTATGGTTTAATTTGTTTTTAGCTGTGTATATTTACTGTTTTATATACTGTATGCTTTTATCTGTACGCCGCCCTGAGATCTTATTGATATAGGACGGGATATAAATGTTTTAAAGAAAGAAAGAAAGAAAAGAAAGATATTTCTTAACCTCAACTCAAAGCTTTTTGTTGTCAGGGTACTCATTCCAAAATACATTTCTTTTAAAAAAATTTTTTTAAGACATGCAATTTTACTTTACACAGAAAGATACTTTTCAATGGGTTGCATTACCACGGTTATTGTAAGGACCCCGACGCGTCTCACAAGATTCCAATCCTGGGACGAGATCAAAGAGGTTGAATAGTTGCTCTTGAAGAAATGGAAATTCTGATACCACTGATAAGCGTCTCGAGACAGATTCTTGGCTTCTGGTATCTCTCTTTTCCAAGCTTGCAAAGCCCGGTGATCCTTCCAAACAATACACAGTAAAGCATCGCTATTGCAAGTCGCAGAATGACAAGACTGTATAAATTTCATTCAGATACACCCTTAATTTGTTTTATAAGTTTTCTGCAAATCTATGATCGGCTCAGTTGTAATGTGGGCTTTGATATTGTGAGATGCATTTTAAAGAACTAGACAGCATAAATATAGACGTTTTTGTCTTAAAGCATCTGCGTTGAAGTCTGCAGAATTTGAAGTGACAGAAAAGATGGAGTGCGTACTCTAACCAATTTTTCAAGTGGTCATATGTGCAGCCACGTCTATGGATTCTACACCGGCACAGAGCTCTGTGAAAGTTCTACAGCTAAGCTAGATTTTTGTCAAAGGAGTGAGGCTTCCTGCTCAGTTGAAATGTCCAACCAATACCTTGACTATAAGAGTAAAAATAAAGCAGAAAACGCAAGCTTAAGGGCACTTGCAGCAGGGTAGGAGGGTGGGTTATGCGACTATACGGATGACCACTCAAAGAATTAGTTATAGGTAAGCAACCTGTCTTTCTTCTTCATGCTTTCTGTGTTGGTACCACATATGGATAGAGTAGCAAGCTTACTTTCTGCTACTCAATGTGAATAGCTTCGGTTGTTGGGCGGTATAGAAATGTAATAAAAATAAAAAGGGCATACAAATAAGAATTGCAAAAGTCATCTTGGCCAAACCGTAAACTGAGGCAGAATTCTGCTCTCATATTCCCAAGAAATATTCCCCTCCTCCTCCCTCCCAATCCCCTTTCCTTTTGTGTCATGTCTTTTAGATTGTAAGCCTGTGGGCAGGGACTGTCAAGAAATACTTTTGTAAGCCGCTGTGAGAGCCTTTTTTGGCTGAATGGCGGCATAAAAATGCATAAATAAATAAATAAGAAATAGTTATTCATTCTCTCATTATAAAACCCCTTCAAAAGACGTTGGTGTTTGCCCTAGGCAACGTATAGCATGGTACCCACCAGTCATCAATCTATTTACCTAAAAGCAAGTCCTGGAGATTTCAGCATATGGTTATTGGGATCCAAGCCTACACATGGATGTTTGACTTCAGATTGTACTACCCACCTGATTCCAGAAAGTCGCTCCTCTGTTCTTCATGGCTATTTGTTTCTTTGTATGTACCACATGTATAGACTCCGTGTTCAGAAGGTTCTTGGAACTTATCTGAAGCTTAACAAAAAGTAGATCTAGATTACACATTTATTTCAGACTTCTGCCTGCACACATTTCTGGGTACTACTGTGCACCTCACATATCTGAATCTCATTAAAACCTTTTAATATGGAGGAAAGAAAGGCCCAGATTTCAATGAAAATAAGTTCATTTCAGCCTTATGTTTTAGGATCGCTAGCTATTCACAAATGTTTGCCTTCAGACTGTTCTTCCTACATGAAGTAACTGTGCTGCTCCCTCTTAAAACATTGCGGTTGGTTTCCTGGTCTGCACTGCTCACATAGCATTCATGCTCATGGGATTCAAGTGGCTTTGTCATATGCTCATTCAAAGTGTTCCTGTAACCCAGCCTTCTCCAATCTGGTGTCCATCACATGTTTTGGACTTCAGTTATCATCAGCTCTAGCCAGTATAGCCAATTGTCAAAAATACTGGGGGCTGTGGTTCAAAACATCTGAGGGCACTAGGTTGGGGAAGGCCGCTGCAACCCAAGATTTTTTTAAAAATCAGTATACGTTTCTCAGCTGCATTCTTTCTTGTGGATTACTGTACATCTCCCATCTAAAGCTCCTTAGACACCTCTTAAAATGAGGCAAGCAAATCCCCCCAAATTAGCAATGTGTGTACTAGGATCACGGAAACGTTTCCTCTTAGAGTGTACTACATACTTAAATTGGACAAGTTGCTCCCTTGTACTCCATGGCTGTGTGTTTCCTGTTCTGGACTATCCACATAGGACTTGTGTAGTCTGGATTCATGTTGCTTGGACACAGGCTCAGTCAAAGTGGGCCTGTAACCTGCATTACCCATATAATATTCCTGTCCATGGGATTCAGGTGGCTCGGACGCAGGCTCAGCCCAACTTGTGTTGCAACCTGAAACAAACAAATAAATAGTCCAATATTCAACATTCATAACATATTTCTTAGCTGCATGAACCTCATATCTGAATCTCCTTTAGAACATCTTAAAATAAGGCAAACAAGACCCAAAGATTTCAATGTTTACTGTAAGAGTGCATTACATACCTAAAGTAATCAAGTTGCTCCCTTGTACTCTATGTGTTTCCTGTTTCCCACTACCCACAAAAGAGTTGTGTACACTGGATTCAAGTGGCTTCATCACAGGCTGAGTCAAAGCAGATCTGTAATTTGAACCACCCACATAGTATTCCTGTTCACAGGATTCAGATGGTTTGGATACAGGCTCAGCCGGTTTCCAGTTTTCAGTGGTGAAACCTGAAAACAACCGAGAAATAGTCTAAGATTAAGCATTCATTACATACTTGCATTGAATCTTGCAAAGTAATGTGCACCTCACATTTGAATCTTCTTAGGACCTCCAACAAGCCATTTCCAAGGATTTGAAGGGGAATTATCAGCATGGGCATACTAGATAATCTTCACTGTAAGAAGCTACTGCATACCAAAAGTAATCAAGCTGCTCCCTTGTGCTCTGTGGCTGTTTATTTCCTGCTTTCCACTATCCACAAAGGAGTTGAGTACACTGGATTCAGGTGGCTTCATCACAGGCTGAGTCAAAGGCATCCTGTAACCTGAACTACCCACATAGTATTCCTGTTCACAGGATTGTGATGGTGTGGTACCTGAAGCCAACAGACAAAAAAGTTCAAGATTATACAGATATTGCTCACTTCTCAGTTGCATTCAGTTTTGTTGGCTACTGTGCGTCTCAATTCTGAAGTGATTTTGACCATCTATAAATGAGACAAGCAATACCCCAAGGATTTCAATGTGTGTAGCAGGATGTGTGTACTAGGAAGTGTGTAACACACCAAAAGGGCAACAGTTGCACAGAGAACAAGAACAGACAATGCTGAAAAGCACACAACTGTACACAAGTAGAATTGCTTTTATACAATACAATAAAAGTTTTATATAAGACAAAAAGTCAAACTATGTGGTGTCACATACATCTGTTAGAGGTTTTTTTGGCAAAATCCTAGGTGAATACAAGATTGAATAATTGAATAAACAAGTTGTTTTTCTACAGGCATCCGGTGTAAATCCTATTTCGTCTTTCACTAGACTTCATCAGAAAAACAATTTCATTATCACCGTGAATAAACTATGCTGTAGAAGTGTGGGTTTGCAGACTTTAAATAGTTCTCCCCTACATTTTTAATTACAGCCCTCCAAAACTAGGTTTTTCTGCATGATAAAAAGAGGTTTTAGAAACAAAACAAGAAGCATACAGTAACAGGAGAGGAATAATAATAATAATAATAATAATATATTTCTTACCCGCCTCTCCACTTGGATCGAGGCAGGGAACAGCAGTGAATATAAAACACATTAAAAACTGATTAAAAACATAGCATACATGATTAAAACATTCTAAAATTTCACTGGATAGGCCTGCCAGAATAGATCAAACCTCCATCCCCAGCAAGTAATCCAAATGCTTCAAGAATGGCTGTGCTATCGACAGGTGTTTTCCCTTTACCTTATACAAGAATCTTAAAGGTACAGGAGCATACACGGTATGTAACGTTGACAAGAATAGTGATATTGATATTGGTGGTAAAAAATGACCCTCTATCGATATTACTTTCCAAGAAAAAATGCCAATGCCAAACTGATGTTCAGGCCATGCAGTTGTACAGTGTCGAGCTTAAAAATCCATTCTGCTTCCTCCCTTAAAAGAAGGTTATCATGATTGTTCCAATTGTATTTATGGGGGTATACTCTATCAATGACCAAAAAATTGAACTCATCATACCTATGAGAGTTTTCAATAAAATGCCAAACCAATGGTCCATCCAAGATTTGATGTTTTAATTTAGAGCGATGTTCTATTATATATGTTCTTACAGTACGAGAGGTTTTTCCTATGTAAAGAAGTCCACATGGGCAGATGATAACATTAATTACCCATTCTGTTGCACAATTAGAGAAGTGATGCAGCTTAAACAGATGGTGGTCCCCTGGATGTTCAAACGTGTAAGTTTGCAAAGATAACATACATACAGCACATCCACTGGCGGGTGGATCCACTGGTACATCCACTGGTACATGCAGTAAATTTGGGTGGGTCAATATCAGAATGTACTAAAAATTCCTGAAGATTCTTCGTACGTCTTAGTCCAATTTGTGGTGTATAATTGCACCCCAGTAGATCACTTACAATATGCCAATGTGTTTTTTTTATGGATTTCATAATGGCATAGGACAGGATTTTGTCCTATGCCATTTAGAAATGCCAAGTTTGCCTAATATCATATTTGAATTTAGCATCCATTCATTGTTCCTAATGAACTTAGGAAATGGAAATTTGTCTCAAGGAAAAATAAAACACTGGAAAATTTCCCACACCCACATCAGTGCATGTGTGTACTAGGATTACCGAAACGTTCATCCTAGCAGTGTACTACATACCTAAAGTAATCAAGTTTCTCTCTTGTACTCCATGGCTGTTCATTTTCTGGTTTGCACTTCTTACATACGGTTTGTCCACACAAAATTCAGCTCGCTTGGACTTCTTAGTCCTGGAAACTGAAGGCAACAGACCAAAAGTTCAAGATTAAAAAATCATTACATAGTTCTCAGTTGCATTCAATCTTGTGGGCTATTATGCATGTCAGATTTTAATCTCTTTAGAACCTCTAAAAATGAGGCAAGCAAATCCCAATGATTTCAAAGGAAATGACCAGCACTGTACAAACTAGGAAATATTTACTTTGAGAGAGAATTGCATACCTAAAGTGATCAATGCGCTCCCTTGTACTCCGTGGCTCTGTGTTTCCTGGTTTGTACTACTCACACAGGATGCGTGTACCCTGGCTCCAGATGGCTGCATCATAGGTTGAGTCAAAGTAGTCCTGGACCCTGAAGCCAACAGATAAATAGTCCCAGTTTTTTTTTTTTAAAAAAAATCATCACATAGTTCTCAGCTGCATTCAGTTTTGTGGACTACTGTGTATGAATCTCCTAGAAAACCCTTAAAAATGAGAACTACTAACAATGAAGCAACCAAACCCCAAGGATTTCAGTAAAAAAATAAAAATCTATGAAATAGCATAGGATCATGGAAATATTTACCCTGGGAGTATATTATACAACTATTGTAATCATTTTGCTCCCCTGTATTCCATGAGTGGTTGTTTCCTGGTTTTGACTATTCATATAGGATTCGTGTTCAGAGGATTCATCGGGCTTAATCACAGGCTCAGCCAAACTGGCATTGTTACCTGAAGCCAGGTAACAAACATTTCAAGATTTCAACATTCAGTTCATACTACTGACCTGCATTCCATCTTGTGAACTGGCATACATCTCTCATATTTCAGGCTGCAATCCTATACACACTTCCTTGCAAGTATGTCTCACTGAACTCAATGGTGGTAGACACGTATAAAAGTGCACTATTAAACTTTTTTAGAAACCCTTAAATAGAGGAAAGCATATTGCAACGATTTCAATGGGAGTTACCAGTATGTGCAATTCCAGGCTCATAGCGTACACCCAATTCTTTGCCTTGAAATTGTATTACTTACCCGTTGCAATCACACTGCTCTCTTGTACTTCATGAGTCGTTGTTTTCTGTTTGGGACCATTCACACCAGATGTGTGCCCAGAGGGTTTAGTGAGGGTATTTGGAACATCAGCCCAAACAGCGTTGAAGCCTGAAGCCAACGAATGATTCAAGATGTTAAAAAGTGTCCCATACCTCTGAGGTGCAGCTCAGACATCTCTTTAGAACTTCTTAAAATGTAGTGCCTGAGATGGTCTAATTTATGGAAATGCAACGTTTATAAGTCACCCTGAAAATTCACTGAAAGAGGTCGTGAAGTTAAACATTTTAATAGTTATCAAATTTCCCTGTCAACATTTAATCATCAGTTATAGCGTTGCTTTAGAATATCAAAATCAGGTCCAAAAGAGATGTGAAAATTCTAGTATTAAAACTGCCTGTTAGATCAGTGCTTCTAGGGGAACGTCTAGCCTGTGGAGCCTCCTTAGATGTGTCTATGGTGTGGGGCTTGGAGGCGAAGTCCCACTTCTTTGAGGGAATCCCCTCTTGGGGGATTGGAGGTAACGGCAGGATTCCTCTGCAAAACTCTCCCTCTCCAAATTGGAGGTCACAGCAGAGCTGCATTTGGCAAGGGACTCAGCCAGCCCTGGGAGACACCCACCCCTTCACCACAAAGAATGTTCTCTGTGCTGAAGGGGCAGGCAGTTCTCCTGCAGCTTTCTCTGAGGCGTCTCGATATGGAAAGTGAGAACCAGCACCGCCACCATTCAGTGGGGAGGCCAGAGGGGGGAGGAAGACGCAGGAGAGCCGCTGCCAAGCGTCCTCCTTCGCCATGCGCTCTTTCCCCATTGGTGGGTATGGGGCGTGCGAGGGAGAGCCTCTTCGGCTCTTCTGACAGCGTCCTGCCTCGCGTGCCTCACACCCACCAATGGCAAGGAGAGGACATGGTGGAGGCGGATCCTCTCCTGACATGGTGTCAGGAGAATGTTCCTGCCATGCCCTCCTTCGCCATTTGTACATCTTGGGACGGTGTGACGGAGAGAAAAGACTCTCTCCTTCACACTGTCCCAGGATGCACAAATGGTGAACGGAGAGTGGGACGCAGGTGGACACTCACATCCTGCGCCCCACCGATGTTCTCCACAAAGTCCTGGAAAATGGGGACGGGGGATGCTAGGAACTCCAGCAGGAGTTCCTAACATCCCCATTCTCCAGCACTTTATGGAGAACATTGGTGGGGCGCAGGAGGATGCCCCAGCAGAAGGGTATCTCCTGTGTTTTGATGTTACATGTCAAGCCGCAGGAGACATCCTTCGCCACCCCACCCCACCCCCGTGATCCATCCGGATATTGGCTCAAGGGGATGGAAGGCGCTCCTTCCATCTCCTCGAGCCAATATCCACATGGATCATGGGGCCGTGTGTGTGTGTGCAAGATCGGCGGTGCCCCACTCAGCATGTGCATGTCTCAGGAAGTGTGTGGAGAGCTGCCAATCGCAGCATCCTATTAAGGGACAGCACAATTGACAGCTCCCTGCATGCTTTCCGGGACAGGATTATTTCACATGCATATAGAGTCCCACTGGGCAACGGCTGTGCAGGTAGTCAACTCTGTACACCATTATTTGCATTGGTTATTACAGGGAAATAACCAACTGTGGCATGGAAAAGGCTTGACAGATGACACAATAGTCTATGGTGGACTATTAAGACTACCGTGGACTATTCAATCAACTGTTGATTATTGTGTCATCCGAACTCAGTTTGAGGGAAACTTTTTACCACAACATATTACACTGGCTGACACAAGTAAATACCCCCAACACAAGAATAATTTCTAATTTCTTAGGGTACTTTATGACTTAAGCACTTTTGTTTAAGAAAGAAAATCTGTACACAGTAGGTATAGGAAATTTGGGGATGTTTTATGACTGTGCAGTTGACAATATCCTAGGACTACTTTCATGTCAATTCCACAAAGAAAAGTGCACCCAAGATAGGGTCTTATCAAACCACTGTAAGAAGGGGGCAAGAGTAGAATATCTTACAGTTTCCACACTCCTCTAATGTAAAGGCAGCTTGGGATGCCTTCGAAAACTTTATGTACGCCAAATCTTTATCTCCATTAAGGACCGCCTTCCTTTGGATGACGCATGACACTATATCGCCATAGACCTGTACAATTAAAAAGAAATCAGATGAGAACATATTGAAATAGTTTAAAACTAGTTTAAAATCACGTACAAAATTATGCAGTGTACAAATTATGCATGGTGTGGAAAATGTGGATGGGGAAACATTTTCCTCCCTCTCCCATAATATCAGAACCTGGGGTCATCCCATGAAGTGAATTGGTGGGAGATTCAAGACATATAAAAGGAAGGACTTCTTCACACAGCACAGTTAAACTATGGAATTCACTACCACATTTAGTGATGGCCACCAATATGGATAGCTTCAAAAAGGGGCTCGATAAATTCCTGGAGAAGACGACCAATGTCTACTAGTTTTGGTGGCTATGTGCTACCTCCAGTATCAGAGGGAGAAAGCCAGTATACACCAGTTGCTAGGGAACATAGATGGGAGGGTGCTGTTGCACCCGTGTCCTGCTTGTGGGTTCTTAGACAACAGCTGATTGGCCATTGTGTGAAAAGAGTGCTGGACTAGATTCAGCAGGGCTCTTCTTATGTTCTTAGATTCAAGAAAAGGCATTTTATTCACTTAATATTCTTTGAGTGAGGTATGAAAATGCAGTGGAAGTTCTGACTGTTGATGAAGTCGCACCTTAAATATATCCCTCAGCTTTTCTTCTGTAAAGGACTCTGGAACATTGACACATATTCGAGTAAGCTGTTGAAATTCAATTTGTTTAGAAGTTCTGCTCTGCGCGAGAGACACCTAAATTTAAAACAATGGTGATGAAGTGAGCCAAAAAAGAAGTTATCACAATTTGAACAATATGGCCACAGGCTCATGCACTGCTTGCCCCTTTTGCATAAAATTATCTTTCCTCATGAGTCATCGGGAGCTGCTATATTTCTCGATGGAAATTTTTCTGGATCTAAAAATGCATCATTTCATAAAATTAACGAGTAATAAATAACAGTAAAATGTCGCCGTTTCAATTCTGACTTTTTCCCAGATCCCAAGGAAACATCTAAATATACGTAATAAATATAAACAAATAGCTCTTGGGGTGTGCGCTAAACTTAGGGTGCAATCCTATCAGAAGATGGAATTCTATTCAACACAATGCATAAAACTGCTTTGAAAGAATACGCAGTCATAAGCATAATTAAAACAGCATCAATCCCTAACTTTTAAAAGAATGTCAGTGAGTTTACTTTCAATGGCCATTAGAGAACTGCATATCATGGTAAAACATGTACAGTAGGATCTCACATGCTGGCCATTCTTACAAAGCCAAAGCACCCACTTGGTTATCTTCCCTCCCCCTTTATCATGCTTCTTTTAAAGAGCATTTTCAGCAAGGAAAAGAAGAGCAGTAACTTACACCTGGGCGCTAAATTTAGGTTAAATATCAAATATCATACCAAATCATGATTTACAGCTCACCATAGTTTATAACCCAGCCAATGACCCAAGCTTCCAAATGTATAGGCCTAAACGATGCTTTAGAGCTGTCTGTTTTCATCTTCCATCTACTTAGAGCTCCCATTTCAACACTGTTTCAGCTTCTGCCGAGTGGTGTACCAGTTCTATTGTTTTGGTTTGCCAATTCAGACATTATCTGTAACCACAGGAAATTCATACCAAGGTTTGCAAACCACGGTTTCTGAATCCCTTGTGTTTACTGCAAACCATGGTTTGTCAATTCGGACATTACCCCTAAACTTGGTGCGATGTCTGAATTCAGTTTTAGTGGTTTGTTTTGATTTCAAGTGATTTTTTTCAACTTTTACATTACTAATAGAAGATATAGGAACTCTGTTATCCTGTATTGTCCCAAACAGAAGTAAGACAAGCACACATTTATAGCAAAACATTAAAAGTGGATCTCAAACTGCAGGTTGGATTGGTAAGATCCTGGGACTAAGAAACTGAATGCTGCCAATCTTACTAAGGAACAAAGAGAGGCTTCAAATTATGCTATAAAATGCAACACTTTATAGGAAGTGGTGGATAATTTACCCCACCTCTTAGAGTACAATCCTACATTTGGGGTGGGTGGGACATAACATTGTTCTGTTTTTGGGTTCTGAGGTCAGAATCAAGGCTCTAACCTCGGAGCCCAGAAATCACACTCCCCTCCCTTGCCCCCTCATAGCTGGCAGTCCTCTCTGCACTGGCAACATCTCCACATTCGAAAACAAAATGCAGAGACCAGGAGAAGAGGGTGGGGAAGGGAGCTACATTATGCAGCTTCTTATGTACACCCTGGCCTCCTTCCCCTCTCGCTCAGAAGTGTGGCAGCTAGACATGCAAAATTGCCTGTCTAGCAAAAGCAGAGAGCAGCCGGAGGATGAAAACAAAAATTGTCTCCGTGCTCTGGCAGTCCTGCATTGGATACTTAGCAGTCTCATTCTTCAGCAGCTACTGACTATCTCCATAGGATTGCAGCCTTAAGTGGATTAACCTATATATGGCAATTGAAACTGCAAGCTTCATAGTTACTTGAATGTAGGCTCCATTTAATTCAGTGGGAGTTACTTCTGTGTACCAAACATCCTTTCTGTAGGCAACACTGGTGCTGTCATGCACTTTTAAATACTGTGGACCCCTGTTATATTAACATCCCCACTTTTCAGAGTCACATCAGTGAATGCAGGACAGCAAGATTCACCAGCGATTGCCTTGACTTTTAAGACAGACGTTCATGAAGTTTGTCACACAACATAAAGAGATTTCCCTTGAAAAAAGGCAGGGATGAAGAAGGCTCGATGGCAGATATCAGGGAAACACAAACCATTCCCTGGACAGGGAGATGTTGGGCGAAGTTTCCCCTTGCTAAACGTCCGCGGCTGCAATCCTTTCCACGCTGTGCTGGGAGCAAGGGTACTGGAACATACTGGGCCTTACTTCCGAGAAAACATGCAAAGGATTGCACGGGATGTATGTCAGTCAGGCTTGTCGCTGCTGCTAAAATGCAGGGAGTGAACAAGGCAGCAGCAGCAGCAGCAGCAGCCACACGACCCCAGCAGGGAATGCCGCCGCCGCCGTCGCCCCTACTTCACCTTGATGGGAGCGGGGCTCGTCTGGTCCTGCACCGTCTCCGCGGCCCGGCAAGCCTCCGAGCTACGCGCGAACTTGATAAACGCGAAAGAGACGAGATCGGGGCTGGCCTGGCTTCGTATCGCCCAAATATCCTGGATTTCGCCAAACGCGGCGAAGCGCTCCCAGAGCTCAGGCTTCATTATCGGCGTCAGCATCTGCAGGAACAGGCGGCTATAGGGAGGGTCGTCGAAATTCTCCGCAAAGTAACGGATCCCGCCCCTTCCACCACCACCACTACCGTCGCCTCTTCTAATGTTGTGTCCGCCATCCAGCGCCGCCATTTCCCGCGGAGTCCGGAAACTCAACCTCAGCCGGTCCGGCCCACAGAAGTTTGCTCTACAGTAACTCTGACTTCCGCTTTCCGTTTGAAAGCCGCGGCGCCCCGGAAAGTCCAAAGGAGGGAATAGCCGCTCTTGCCCTCCAACGCTCTCCTCTCTATAGTGCACGCTCCTAATTCTAAGCCGCGGTTCAACTAGACACTGGTCCTTCCGGGTCGGACTGCCGCCACTGTGAGAGGGGCGGCCGGGTGCGTGACTACAGCGCCCCCTTGCGATAGGAGAGACCGAGAGGCAACCTTTCCTCTTCACACTCACCCGCCAATGTAAACAAACCAAAACTCTTCCCCTCTGTGAAGGCCCAATGACCTCTCTCGCTCGTTAATAGATGCCAAAAGGGCGGGAGGACGGCACAGGATGGAGCTACTATTGGTTACTGCGTGTATCAATAAAGCTGTGCGCTAAGCAGGGCTCCTCAGGTGGAGAGAGGCGTTCTGAAAGAGAAAGCCTGCTGGAGGCTCTGCCCGCGATTTTGAACGCTGGAAAATTGTGTGTGCACATGCACGTAAGAAGTGCCCTGCTGGATCAGACCAAGGGCCCATCTAGTCCAGGGTAATCCTTACATTAAGAGTCTGCCTTCCTGGTTCTGCCTGCACTGGTTCAAAAGTAACTGTTTTCTAAAGAAAGTGTTCTGTCTAATCTGTAGGTCAAGGAAAGGCTTGTGTAGCGACTCTACCTTGTTTGGAAGCATTTTTCCTTACAGTAATTTGAATTTAGCCAATACATGCTACATTAAAAAAAGAAAACCTAAATTAATCAATGTATGATTTATTTCAGAATATATGGCTAGATTATATTATTATTATTATTATTATTATTATTATTATTATTATTATTATTATACCACCCCATAGCTGAAGCTCTCTGGGCAGTTCACAAAAGTTAAAAACAGTGAACATTAAAATATACAAAATTTAAAACCATAAAAAGCATAAAATACAAACAAAAACAGACAATGTCCATTTAAAACAACTATTCTGAGGTCAGTTAAAAAGAACTCAGCATATGCTGTTAAATGCCTGGGAGAAAAGTCTTGACCTGGCCCCGAAAAGATAACAATGGTGGCGCCAGGCGAGCCTCATCAGGGAGATCATTCCATAATTGAGAGGCTACCACTGAAAAGGCCCTCTCCCTTGTTGCCATTCTCCAAGCTTCCCTCGGGGTAGGCACTTGGAGGAGGACCTTAGATGTTGAGCGTAGTGTACGGGTAGGTTTATGTCCGGAGAGGCATGCCATCAGGTATAGTGGTCCCAAGCCGTCCCAAACTAGGATGGTAGTTTTAGTGTGAGATATACTGGTATTTTTCATTCAGAGATCTTAACTTGTGGGACACCACCCACCCACCTAGAAATATACCTTGCCCATGCTGTGCCCCTCCCCATTTTTTTCCTAGTGCCAACACTGGCTCTGCTCACACAATGGCCAACCAGTTGCCCACAAGAAACCCACAAGCAGAACACAAGTGCAACACCACCCTTCTGCTGATGCTCCCCAGCAACTGGTGTATATAGGCTAACTGCCTCTAATACTGGAGGTAGCACATAGCATCAGGACTAGTAGCCATCTATAGCCTTCTCCAAAAATTTGCCTAACCCTCTTTTAAAGCCATGCAGGTGCCCACTCCTTTTAAGAGTACCACCTTTGACTAGGAGGTTGCCCCCTTTTACCAAACCAGCTCAGTCATAGAAGGGGCTGAAAGGTGCCCTTTGAGATTTCTACATGTATGTACATAGTATAGGGCACATCTTTATTTGCCAGCACACTCAGTGACTACGTTTTATGCACATGGGTTGGTGAATAAAAGGGTCTAATAGACATGCACAGGCAAGTCAGCTTAGGAAAAATAAGTCAAGACAAGAACTAATAACTATAAAACAAAGAAAAATACACCTCCCTGAAAATATCAGGGAAGCCAACGGAGAAGGGGGGAGTAAGAGAAGCTTGAAGTCAACAGGAACAACTTGAAAGACTGGGGCAGAGTTTTGTACTTGTATGTCTGAAAAGATAAGGACTGCATACAGTATGTGTAAGAAAGGGTTTAAGGGCGATCCAGAGACAGGGAGGATTTTAGAAAAAGAGTGAGCGCAGTTTTTCATGCTAGACTTACTCTTACACCTTTTTTTTAATGTAAAGTGAAAGCCAAGGAGCACCTCAGCTAAGAAAGGTGCCTTCTCCCAGTCTGATGACAGGACTAACTATTGGATACCTCTAACTCCATGTTTATTTATTCCCTTCACCAATATATATTGGAGTTATGGTAGCAAAAGCAAGCACAATTTCATATTACATATTTGTTGGTTAATTTTTAGAATGCAGCAGTTCGCTCTGTAAACGACTTCTGAAACTACAGGATATTTAACAACCAACAAAAAAACCAAAAGGACGTCTTCAGATAGACTATGAAAAGGTTACCAAACTGTACCCAACAAATACTTCCAAAAGGTAGACAACCTTCCCTGTATAAAGCTCCTACCCTTATTCTTCTCAACCTTCTATGAAAGTTATATCTAGATGGAGATCATTGTCAATACACCAGATCTTTCTGTAAGTTTACAAGCCATGTTGGTATACTGAATTCATTAGTATTCCTATTAGTGTGGGTAATGAACGGATACCAGATTGCACAGAAGTCTCCCTTGTGTCCCTCATAATTCCCGAAAGAATGTACATAAAACACAACGTTTTTTCCATAAACGCAATTGACCATAGCTTGTCCTTCCATTGTGGAATAGACAAAGCATTTTGATTTCTTCAATTTTGAGTAATAATTAATCTTGCTGCTAAATAACAAAAACTGATCAGGACTTTATGCAATAGCAATTTGTTAACATCTGTTAATTAGTGACAAAAGACCAAGAGAGGGAGACAGTTCTAGTGACTGGTTGGTAATTACCTCTACTTCAGCGAACACTTTGCATCAAAACTTGAAGACTCAAGGGCAATGCCAACACATTGAATATAAGAACCTCTGCTTTCACCGCTGCACCAGCATTTATCTGGGGCATTCCTATCAACATAGCTTTGTTTGACAGGAGTTCAGTATCAACCATTCACAATATTGAGATTGTGCTCTCTTGGAGGCCTCTTCCACATTCTCTTAAAAACACTGGCTTTTAGAGTGACATCCAAATCTTTTCACCAGATCCCTTTTACACCAAAAAGATCTGGGGAAAAGGTTTAATGGAATAGAAATTTATTACTTTGCATAATTAGCCCCCATCAGGTTCACATACAAAATACTCACTTGCTTAGTTGGCAGGGCAGAAGCTAACTATCAAAAGCTGGTGTACTGCAGGAACACACATGTCTTCAACTTACTGAAATTTATATATTTATTCAATTTATTCCCTGCCTATATACAGAATATCCTAGGCAATGTACAAAGTTAAAACAAGATATAAAAATCAATAACATAGGTAGCATAAAAAAGCTTAATTTTTTTTTAGATAAATCAATAAAACCATACAACAGAAAAACAATATGATGGTTAGCAAGAAGATACTAAAAAGGGAAGGACTGTTGGAATAAGTCTTTAATGCCTGCTTAATGATATTCAAAAAAGACAGCAGGCGCATTTCACAGCTGAGGAGGGGCAGCAAAGAGGTCCTCTAGTGTGTGACTGCCAATCTTACACTAGGCAGTAACAGCAGATGCCCTCTGAGGACCTTAAGTGGTGTGCCGGAACATGGGAGAGGAGGCATTCCCTAAGGTACCTTGGACCTAGACCGTGCAGGGCTTTAAAGGTAAGAACCAACACTTTATATTTTGCCCAGAAAGGAATTGGCAGCCAGTGTAAGGTAACCGTGTTATAGGTCTTCACAGGATGTCCTGGAAAGCAACCTGGCTGCCATCTTTTGTACTAGTTTAAGTTCCTGAACTAAATATGAGGCAGCCCCAAGTACAATGCATTGCAGAAAGCAAGCCTAGAGGTTACCACAGCATGCACCGCCGTTACCAGGTCCACACGTTCTAGGAATGGGCAAAGCTGGTGAAGCTGATAACAGATGCTTCTCACCATTGCCTCCACCTTGGGTACCAGAAGCAGGGCCAGGTCAAAAAGCACCCTGAACTACAAACTTAGTCATTCAGAGGGAGCGCGGCTTGACTAGTTGACATACCTCAATACCTGAATTAAGTCTCTTCACGACAAACACCTCTGTCTTGCCTGGATTCAACTGCAGTTTGTTCTTCCTTATCAAGCCCTTTACCGAAATATGTCTTCTGGTGTA
Source organism: Elgaria multicarinata webbii (assembly GCF_023053635.1). Taxonomy (NCBI): domain Eukaryota; kingdom Metazoa; phylum Chordata; class Lepidosauria; order Squamata; family Anguidae; genus Elgaria; species Elgaria multicarinata. The sequence goes on from NC_086172.1 coordinate 39,276,762, forward strand.
ACAAACATTTTGTCAGCAGAAAGGGCCTAATTCCAGGAGGCAGAGTCTTGAGGGACCCCTGAATTCTGATAAAGTAATTTAGAAGCTCAGGCAGCCCAAAGTTTTAGTGGCAGTTTTAGAACTTGAGTCATATGACACACCAATTCAGACCAAGTAGCAAAAGCAACCTTCATTTGGTTCCCAGTTTGCCTGGAAAGAGATTGGAGACTGGCAGATGGGACATTGGTTGCCCATGCTGCAACATGGAAGCACTTGGCAGAATTCCTGCAGAAAAGGACTGGTGAAATTTGGATTTGGAAGGGCACTCCAGGAAATGCACCCAGGCTGCTTTCCTGAACAGTGAAGCCAATCCAGTAGCAAAAGACACTGCCATAGTGCGCCTGTTACCCTCAGCCCCACAAGACGCAAAACCTGTAGCCACAAAGCGCATCTGCGTTCAGCCTCAAGAGAAAGGAGTCCGTGTTAGATCTAGCAGCTCTGCAGGAAGAGGATAGAAAAGTCAAAAAGGTTGGATCAGGCAGGAAAAGACCCAACAGAAAAGCTGTAAATAGTGACGGCAGGTGAAGTTTGGTGGCAGATGTAGACAAGCAGGTATTGCATAATCCCAAACCATGTACAGGAAGGGACTTAATCCAGTTTGTACATGAGCAATTAATGCCAACATATATATTTTAATTTCTTCATTATAATTTTCCACATTAGAAGCATTTTAGCAAACACTGCATTTTATTCCTGCAGCCTATCTAAGATGATACTGCAGTAGCATAATTTATTATTTATTCATTTATTTATTTACAATATTTATATACTGCTAACCATTGGAAATTCCAGAGTGGTGTACAAGATAAAATGATAATAAAATCAGAATAAAACACTTAAAATACAGTGACTCATGGCAAGACATTAAGGAAAGGCTTCCTAGAATAATAATGTTTTCAGGTGGTGCCGAAAGGAGTACAAAGTTGGTGCCTGCCTGACCTCGAGGCAGGGAATTCCACAGTAGGGGAGGCACCACGCTGAAGGCTCTTCCCCTGGTGGACTCCAATCAGAGGATGGATCTATGTGGAACCACCAGGAGCAGACCCTCGGATGACCTCAGTGATCGGGCAGGTTAACAGGGGAGAAGGTGCTCTCTCAGGTATCATGCCAGAGACTAGGTACTTACTCATTCAAAATATTCTTTGATGTTTATTGGAGTTTTCTGTGGGCAAGTCTGCCAGCATCACCTTCAACTTAACGCCATTCACAGTCTTGCCATGTAACATGGCTATAGCATTGCTAGCACTTGCTCTGTCTGCAAATGTGGCATAACCCATGTTTTCCCCGGGTATGAGGTAAATGTTTATAAAATTTCCAAACCGACTGGAACAAAACGAAGTAGCATGCAATTAGGTATGAAACAAGAGGATGTGTTGTTTTATTTTGCAGACTCATCTGTCCAATCTAATATATTCATAGAACCATTATAGGCAGATACATCACATATGTGATAAATTTGCCCATAAAAGCTTATGCTGCAATAAATCAATTAATCTTTAATTTGCAGGACTCTCTTCTGTCTGCTAACATGTAGTTCTTAAAATCAGGCTGCAACAAGTCAGGTTCTACTCTTATAGACAACCATTGCCTCAGGTTGAATTACTGATGTAAAGGCTTTTCAAGAACTAACAAGTTTTAAATTTCAAAACAATAAATCAGCATGATCATCTGTAATCTGCTATTAGTTCTGTCATAAGAATGACTAAAGTTATTCACTAATGGCACTCATTTTTCATCAGCACCTGTTTCCCCTCTTCCAGATATACACACTATTATAATACTAATCTATGTATAATTATTTAATAATCAGGTCTATATCAATACATCCTTGAATAACAAATCAGTCTTAGTTCACTAGACCTCACCTTAATACATTATCCAATATGTCTTCAGGTAAGGGATGGGGACTGAACATTACAAAGAGCCTCTCTCGCACGGAAGAATCAGGTGGAGCTTTCCTTTTGCTGGAAGGAAGCTCAGCATCTGTTTGGAGCTGAGGTGGAGGATTACTGGACTGTTGGGGGAAGGAAGAAGCATCAAAATCAACATGTTCCTTATAAACCGTGGACTAACACATTCAATACTGCAGGTTTCTGAATATCAATCTAATAACTGTTCTTGCTTCTACTGTTGGACAAAGAACGGTTTGTCCTCTTGCATACTGCTGGATTTAAAGCTATAATCAATTTCATTCTGATGGGTCAACACAGTTAACACAAACTAAATCCTTCCATGCTGCAGTACCAAATAAAACACAGTCAAATGCACAGAAATATCCCCCACCCTTTCCAGAATTAAACCTCAGTCCCAAAGGACAGTCCAGACACACCGTTTCCCCCCCAAATGCAAAACACTTTTAGGTTTGAAAATACAACCTGCCCTTCTGATGTGTTGGTTTTACTCATTCTCTCATTTTGTATGAATAAAACAAGGGTAAACTATGGTATTGGTTTCAGCCTATTAACAGTTCTCAAGCTGACAGCTATTAGGACAGGTACAGACAGTTCTTGATGCCCATGTGTAAAGGGTTATTCTCTCCTCCTCACCAAGGGCTCATTCTCCAAGGGAGCAGTTTTCTAGTTTTCCTACTCATTTAATTTATTACATTTATATACCGCCCCATAGCCTAAGCTCTCTGGGCAGTTTACAAAAGTTAAAAACAGTAAACAGTAAAAAAGTATACAAAATTTAAAACCATCAAAAACATAAAAACAACAATATATCAACTCACCTTCATATGCAAAAGGCTACTCCCTTCTTCAAATTAAGTTTCCTGGTCTGTGGTTTTAGACAGGGTCAGGCACATGTTGTTCTATTCCCCTTTCTAATGCCAGTTCCAGGTTAGCACTCCAATTCTTTTATTAAAAGGCTTTTATCCTGTCTTTCCATCAGAAACCCCTCCACCAGATGACCCCCAGTCTAACAGCTTTATGCAAACAAACACCTTGCACACATGTGACTGTGCGCAAGGACCTCTGGATAGTAAGTTTCGTCACTTGGACGTGTGTATGTGCGGAGAAGGTATAATAATGTTAGGAGAGGAGGCGGCGAGACTGAGAACGTTTGAAACGTATTGTATATTCAGGGCTCAGCCACTCTTGGAAGAAGCCCTTGAAAAGAGGGTTCTACTATCCAGTCTGAATTGTACCCACAAACATTTATGGGTAAACTGGTATTACCAATAGTCTAACTGCTTCAGCTTTAAAAAAAACTTAGCCACAATATAGTGGCTCTTAAACAAGGGAGAATGAGGTAAGTGTGCAAACCCCAATGTGTGTAAAAGCCAAGAAATAGCAATTCTTTCCCTTCCAAAACACACAAAGCATGTAAAAATGTCCCCTTTTTTTCTTATGGGAAATCAACTTAGCTGGGGGGAAAAACAATAAAGGAACTGAGCACACACAAACCACTTTGTGTAAAAGTACTGTGATTAATGTACAGATGAGACACTGAAATACATATTTAAAGAATTTAAACCATTTTTAAAAATTGGGGTACTTACAGAAGACCCCAGAAGTTGAAGGGCCGAGTTCTTATTCCATGTCTTTGATGACAGTTGTGAACTCAACAGCTGTGTTGCTATCTCTTTGGCAAGGCTGCAAGCAGATCAGGCTCTTTTTAGAATGAATGCAATATTTCTATATCCTAACATTATTCAATTTATTTAGATAGAGAAGCCAAATATTCAAGACTAATTATAGGTCTAACACAGCCAAAGTTATGTTCTTTAAGTCCCATCAATATCAACAGGACTATTAAACACAATCTCAACTCCCACCCACCCACCCAGACATCAAAGACTAATGACTGTATTGGCCCTTATCACTGTAGATATTTAAATAAAGATGAAATATATAATTTTTAGCAAATAGTTATTAATCTGATCACCCATGCTTACATATCAAACTTCCAGATTTTCAAGGAATTTAACAACAGCAACGGACTACTAGGGAAATTTTGTCTCTTATGAAGTGATGACAGACGATCTGAAGGTTTAAATCACCTGAGCTAAATATTATGGCTTAGAGTGCCATGTGAACCATGACTTAGCTTGCCATGTGACCCATTCCTAAACATGGTGGCTACATAACCATGGTTTAAACATGCTCACTATCCATTTGCTGCAAAAGGGTTGGCAGCATAACCATGGCTTGGCGTGTCATCTGAACAGGCCCTGTGTTTTCTTATGGACTTGGGCTTGCTTTAAATTATAATAAGGATACGCAAGCAAACAATTTAGTGTTACAGTCTTTCATAAGACAGAACAGCTAAACTTGTTTTCAATAAGCACTGAAACTACTATCCTAGACTAGCCCTAACTTGGGGCAGGATGGGGTGGGGGAGGAAACATACATATCTTGATCTAATAATACTTATGGGCCAATCTGTTGTTTTGCCACATTTTTTTTGCCAAGGAAGACTTCCCCATTCATTTCAGTGGTGGCATATTGATTCACACGCATGTTGTAGTAACAGAGCGCCTCCCTTCTTTGAGGCATAGTGTAGTGTTGCTGTGAAAAACAGTTCTCTGTATGTGGCACCCCGGCTGTGGAATGAGCTCCCTAAGGAGGTTCACTTGGCACCTACATTATATTCTTTTAGACGCCAGGTGAAGACCTTTTTATTCTCCCAGTATTTTAACAGTCTATAAATTAATTTGAACTTGCTGTTTTAAATTTGTATTTTAAATTCGTATTTTTGCATTGCTGCTGTTTTTATCTTGGTTGTGCTTTTATATTGTATTTTATATTATGGTTTTATACTGTTGTTTTATACTTGAATTGTCTTAATTTTGTAAACCGCCCAGAGAGCTTAAGTTATTGCGCGGTATAGAAATGCAATAAATAAATAAATAAATAAATAAATAAATAATAAAATAAATAAATTGCTGGAAGAATGCATCATTTTGGCTAGCGGGATGCAGTTTGAAAGCGCTTCAAAAAATCAGTTTAGGAAATGGACTCACTAATTAAAGAAACAACAACACATTCACCCGGTGTGCACAAAACAGATGAGCTGTTACTTAATCCGCAAATTGTAGGTGAATGGAAGCAAATTGTAGGTTAACTCCAGCTTGCTTAACCCCTAAACAACCCAGAGTGTCCGGGTTTGGACATCACTGTGACAACCTACAATCATGATAATTGTAGGCTGTTTACTGAAAGCAGAAGTTAGAAGCCCACCAGAGACAGCACACTTGCTCCCATTTGTGCCTACATGGGCTGTCATTGCATGTGAACTGGGTCTATGTTTCAGTGCTTCCTAAAAGTGATACATTAGGAACATTTTCCTAACACTTTTCAGATGTATTTAATACATTTCAGATGTGCTTTGATAAGTATATTCAAAACCACATTTTTCTTCTTTAGAGAACAAGCAACAGAAATTACTATTTATGAAGAATTTTCATTCCTTACGGTAGAGATCATAAAAGCATGAACTGACTCAAATCCTTTCTGGATACATTTTTCTCAATTAATACCTCTACAGTAGGGGAAAGTTGGCATACCGTTGCATTCAAACCCAACTCCAAAACAGCTTCATGCATCTTTCAATAAGAAATAGATGAATAAAACCCATTTTCCTTTATTAATAATGATTTCTATCCAAGCAGTTTGAACATAAAAACCATCTAATTTGTTGCACCTTAAAGAAAATGTCAACTAAATTCTATTACATTTATCAGTATTTGTATAGTACCAGGCATGTTTAAATTTTCCTTGTCTTTCTTTTGCAGGTCTTTGTTCTAGAAAGAAAGAAGTGTCCATTACCATTTTCAAGTTAGCATGACTACATTTAATTTTTATATGATTTGGTACTTACTCAGTTCCATCAGTTCCGTCTTCAATGAAAGTGATAAGCAGGCGGTTCCCAAAAGGATATTCAAAACCGTGTAGCTTCTTTTTGGCATATATAGCTGCTGCAGTAGTTGTGTACTGAATCACTGCGTATCCTAAGAATGAACAACAGTATACTTGTAAGTATTGAAGACCTACTGGGGAACAAAGCACCCAACAAAAATACTGGAGTACTACTAATTTACTGCTTTTGAATTATATTTTTTTTTTCACTTGGTTCATGGTTTAATTTTTTAACTGTGCATATTTATTGTTTTATACTATATGTTTTTATCTGTACGCCCTGAGATCTTAATGATATAGGGTAGGATACAAATGTTTTAAATAAATAATTATGAAGTTATGGTACAAAGAAGTTCCAAATGAGCTGACATACATTTGGTATACACAGTAAGTCACTCACTACAGATTACTCAGTATCTATATAAAAACCCTCTATTTTAAACTTAGAAACTGGAGAACCTTTCCCCAAACTGGTCCTCTCCAGTTGTTTTGGACTGCAACTCAAATTCCTGACCATGTTGGCTGGGGCTGATGGGACTTGAAGTCCAAAACATCTGGAGGGCACCAGGTCAGGGAAGGATGGTGCATGGCAAAGCATGTACTGATGCTACTATTAGTGCTATCAGCAGCTTCTGATATGGACTCCACACCAAGCAAATTTCTACACTAATCTCACTTATATGTAGGAAATTGTGGATGCAACTTCACAGGTAAGGTGTATAAGATGCACAGGTATCCACCACAGGAACTCTACTGTATCTGCACATGCCAAAACTGATATTGTTCAATTGCAATATCAATCCTAAAAAAAGTATTACCTGACTGAAATGGCTGATAGTCTAGCTGCTAATTCAAAAAGAAGATGCAGAGATTGGGGAACACACAAGCAAAGCAGTGTGCTCCCAAATGGAGCTTCCCAAACTCAAATAGCCTACCCCTTGACCTCAAAGGCACGTATCTGAGGAGTAATCCCTTTGTTCAGAAATAAATTTAAGAGCACACCTGTGGTGAATATAATTTGGGTAGTTGCATTGGTATAAGAATATACAACTTGGTTAAGTAGTACAGTTGTCACAAAATGACAGACAAAGACACCTCATTGTCCACTGCTCCAGTTTCATGCTTGGAAACAGAAACACACACACACACCCCATATAGCATCTCCCTACTCATTAACTCGACTTATTATTATTATTATTATTTATTTATATAGCACCATCAATGTACATGGTGCTGTACAGAGTAAAACAGTAAATAGCAAGACCCTGCCGCATAGGCTTACAATCTAATAAAATCATAGTAAAACAATAAGGAGGGGAAGAGAATGCAAACAGGTACAGGGTAGGGTAAGCAGGCACAGGGTAGGGTAAAACTAACAGTAGAAAGTAACAGTAGACTTGCACCACAATACCTGACGGAACGCCTCTCCCAACATGAGCCTACCCATACACTACACTCAACATCTAAGGTCCTCCTCCGAGTGCCTACTCCGAGGAAAGCTCGGAGAATGGCAACAAGGGAGAGGGCCTTTTCAGTGGTGCCCCCCGACTGTGGAATGATCTCCCCGACAAGGTTTGCCTGGCGCCAACATTGTTATCTTTTCAGCGCCAGGTCAAGACTTTTCTCTTCTCCCAGGCATTTAACAGCATATGCTGAGTTTTTTTAACTGACCCCAGAATAGATGTTTTAAATGGATATTGTCTGTTTTTGTTTGTATTTTATGCTTTTTATGGTTTAAAATTTTGTATATTTGTTTTTAATGTTCACTGTTTTTAACTTCTGTAAACCGCCCAGAGAGCTTCAGCTATGGAGCATTATATAAATGTAATTATTATTATTATTATTAATAACAACAACAACAACTCCCACCCTTTACTTTGCCAAGGCACCCACTCCAAAATTCTCTCATGTTTTCTTAAAAAGATTTTAAGATATCCAATCTTAAACAGAAAGATACTTTTCAAGTTGTTGCATTACCACAGTTACTGTGAGGATCCTGATGAGTTTCACAAGATTCCAGTCCTGGGATGAGATTAAAAAGGCTGAATAGTTGCTTTTGTACAAATGGGGATTGAGAAACCACTGACAACCTTCTGGAGACAAATTCGTGGCTTCGGGTATCAGTCCTTTCCAAGCTTGTAGGCTCTGGCAGTTGTTTAAAAGGAAATAGAGCAAAGCAACATTACTGCAGGCTACAGAATGACTGGCCTACGTTGATTTTATTCACAAACACAACAGGGAAAGAGATCTGCATACCTGTGGACCACTGTGCACCCCAAATATTTGAATCTCCTTAAAACCTCTTAATATGGAGGAGGGCAAGTCCCACAAATTTCAGGGGAAATAATTTGCCTTCCAGGTGTATGTTTTAGAACTGCAGGCTACACACAAATGTTAACCTTCAGCGTGTTCTACCTACCTGAAATATACATACTGTTTCTTTTTACTTCATGGCTGTTTGTTTCCTCGTTTGTACTACTCACGTGGCAGTCATTTTCATAGTATTCAGGGGGTTTAGACGGAGACAAATTCTTGACACCTTAAGCCAGACAAATAGTCTAAACTTAAAACTTTATTATATAGTGATTTGCATTTGATTGGGCTACTGTACACCTCCCATATTTGAAACCGCTTAGAAGAGAGGTCCCCAACCTTTTTGGATCTGTAAACACATTTGGGAATTTGAGAAACTGCTTTGGACACCACCACAAAATTCCGCTTTGCATCTACTTGTCATGTCTATGGATCTTAGGCTACGTCTTACTCAGCAAAAACATTTATGTCTATTGGACACTGCAATGTCTCTCTAGTACGGGATTGTCTAATTTGGCTAATAGCCGGCGCTGCAATAACGCTAATGCTTGTTTTAGACATGTGTTTTGGCAACGTTTAATAGGTGCTTCTTTGGGGGAGGACGTTACTAAATAAATAAATGTTGTCCTGGAAAAGTCTTTAATATTCACTGAATACATAGTCTTTTCCTGCTTCTTGGAAATTAACAAATGATCAACATAATTGGATTCTCCACACCCTTTTGACAGCTAAAAAACTGATATTACAACACTGGAAGGATAACGCTTTTAATATTTGAATGGGTGGCACACAATGATCAAACTGGATACTACTTTGAATATTTGGACTGCTTTTGTTGAAACCTACGTATAATTTCTAGAAGGTTGACATTTCATATGTATTCACTGCTATGGATATATACAAATACATGCATGTGTTTTAAAAAACAGGAAAAAAATAAAGTATTTTTTTTTTAAAAAAGTGGGTTCTCATGGGCACCACATTGGAAATCCTTGTCTCTTAAAATCTGGCAAGCAAGTTCCATGGATTTTAATAGAAATTGCCAACATGTGTGTACCAGAATCACAGCCTACACAAAAATGTTTCCTTTAAAACTGTACTTCTCACCCAAAGTGTTCAAGCTGCTCCCTTGTTCATCATAGTTCTGTTTTGGGCCATTCACACATGATTCCTGTTCAGAGGGTGCAGTGGAATCAGTTTTATCTTCATCCTCAGCCCAAGCAGCTTTGAAACCTGAAGCCAACATATAATTGAAGATGTTAAAATGCATTTCATAATTCTGACTTGTACTCATTTTTGTGTACTACACAACCTGATCTCTCTTTAGGGACTCTTAAAATGAAGTTCTCAAGATTTATTTATTTGCTGCTTTCCAAACCCGTTTCCCAAATTACAACTCAATCTGAAAATCTACCATGGCAGATTGTGAAGTTAATCTCGTTATTTTCAGCCCTAATCAGTTTAACCAGCAAGTTAATCAATAAACAGTAAAGGGTGCAATCCAGTGCCTGATTAGAAAGAGAAAAGTCCTGCAACTCCCACCATTCGCCAGGCAGCCATGGCTGGCTGGAAACATGCTGGGAGTAGTAGGACGGTTTTCTTTCTAAACATGCATAGATTTGCTCCTTAAAAACTTGTTAGTAGGCTTAGGTACTACAGTAGCAAATGGTGGGAAAAGTAACATCTCTTACTTTTGTCACAGCCTTCTATTGCCGAGGCAGCTTCGGATGCCTTTGTAAACTTTATGTATGCCAAACCTTTATTGTGTCTAAAGAACTTGCTCCGTTCAATAATGCAAAAAATAATCTCTCCATAGACCTATTACGATTGAAACAAAACGAGGTAAGATTTCATTGCAATAGTTCAAAAGCAGATGGCGGAAATGACATGTTCTAAACCTTGCATCAAAGCATGAATATAATGTACAATGTCGACAAGAATTTGTTATATTTCATAGAAGCGCTGTTCATTTTCATCTATGTGTGCTAAGTAAGTGCAGAGTGATTAGTTCTGTATGTGCCATGGGATAGCTTTAAGTGCAGATTGTGTTCTTAGATCAGGGACAAGAGAGCTTGCCACAGGTGCAAAGATAGTTTTTGGAAAAAGAGAAAGGGCCTGTTCAGATGAAACGCTAAGCCATGGTAGGCCACTAACCCTTTTGCAGCAAATGCTTAATGAGCGTGTTTAAACCGTGGTTATGTAGTCAGCATGGTTAGGAATGGTTCACACGAATTGCTAAACCATAATGCTTAGCTCAAAATGCTTAACCACCATGGCTTAGTGTCGTCAGTCAAAATCTCCTTAACTGAGAAGGTAGGCCTTCACAAGGATGTTCCTTAAGTTAGCTGAAAGCCTGTCCTTGTCAGGGAAAGTTAGGTGTAGGAATTGTGATTATGACTGAAATTCCTATTTGAGTCAAACTGCATAGATGTTTAAGATAAAGGACCTGAGCTAATGCTAGTTAGAATGTTATAAATACTGAAATTTTAATATGGTTGAGCAAAGAGATGTTGGAAGAACAAGAAGCCCATCAAACATGATTACATGTTTTCTGTCAACCATGCCTGACAGACAGGTAAATAAAATATCTAATGTTAACTGTTTTGTTGGTTGAAAAAAATAGAACTTTCTTTTCATTAAGAAATATGCTAGCCACTATTTCTATTAATTATGCTTCTAATAATCCTAACTGTATTATTTAGCGATGTGTCTTACTTGTCTTATCATTTCATAGTTTTGTTATTCTATAAAAATTGCAGACACACCTGTTCAAGTAAAAGAAACAAACTGGTCAGACAGAGTGGAGAAGTTTCACCTGTCTAATTTGGACGGGGAAATGAAAGTGCTATAGAGTACTGATTAGTGAAAATTAAACTAGTACCTTAAACATATCCCAAAGGTTTTCCTCGGTGAAGGACTTTGGAATGTGGATTCGTATTCGAGTAGATGGTTCCTTGTAAGCATACTGTAAACTTCCAGGAGTTTGCTTTTCTGCCAAAAGCACCTACATTGAAAACAGTGGTGATGAAGTGCGGCAAAATGTATCTTACCTCAACCTATACTGTATGGTCAGGTTCAGATGTCACACAAGAGCCAACTAAGAATCCATGATATAGTACTTAGAAATGTGAAGTACCCCCCTCTCCTGGACAAATTCCTTCCGTAATAAGTAAGGTGGGGCAGCTATATTTTTCCACAGAAAAGTTTCCATTTAAAAATGCATTGCTTCATTAAACATCCTATACATGTTTAGATAGAAAAAAGTTCTACAACAGCCAGCATCCATCCAGGTAGCCAAATTGTTGGGGCTTTTTATGTCTAAATGTGCATAGGATTGCAGCCTAAGCTAATTAGTAACATTATTGAGCTGTTTCAAAACTCTAAAAAAAATTCAGATCCCAAAGAGCATGCACAAGTATATAAATATATAACTCTTTGAGCATGTTAACATTATATTGACAATTTTCAATAACTTTTTCTCTTAAATTTTTTTAAAAAATGTAATGGAAGCACCTGCAGTTTACTGGCAAAGTGTTATAATATTTACACATTAAAGCTGAAGGCTGAACACAGAGGAACATATGTCAAAGTAAGCTTCATAGCATTGCGCTATAGGTGCCCTTAATTGATTATTCCCTAATGCAGTCCCTCACTTCCAATATTTTGGCAATAGGGGGAAAATAATATAATGATTCAACCTGAAAATTAAGATGGCATGTTTTAAATATTTTATTTATTAATGTAAGCCCACATGCTAAATAATATCCAAACCAATTTCAGGCACTGGAACGTTTTCTCGAAGTTTCTGGGGTGGGGGGACCCCAACCCCACACATCACCGCCCCAGTTTGGTTTAATTATGGTTTTGCATTATTATTTATTTACTATTATTTATTTAGAATATTTATATACCGCTCCCCATTGAAAAATTTCAGAGCGGTGTACAAGGTAAAATGAGAATAAAAACAGAATAAAACAGTTAAAACAATTTAAAAAGAAGCAAAAATCAGAAATCCAAGGCTGCATGTTAAAGAAAGGCTTCTTGGAATAAAGATGTTTTCAGGAGGCGCCGAAAGGAGTACAAGGTTGGAGCCTGCCTGACCACCAGAGGCAGGGAATTCCACAGGAGGGGCGCCACCACGCTGAAGGCTCTTCCCCTGGTGGATTCCAATCGGAGGATGGATCTAGGTGGAACCACCAGGAGCAGGCCCTTGGATGACCTCAGTGACCGGGCAGGTTGGTAAGGGAGAAGGCGCTCTCAAAAAATACATGTCATAACCATACTAATCAGTTAATTCCAAGGGCAGGATCAAATGGGGATCTTCTGTACGTGGCCAACTCTTATTGCACTTCTGGGAGCTTTTACATAAGTATGAAAATGTGCAAACCCCCTATTCGCCTAAGTCTGTAGTCATCGTGGAAAGAAGTAGAAAGCCTTCCATATACAGTAAAAAACGAGAAGCCACTCCCACTTGCAGGCTGGATTAGAGATATGCTCTGGCGCTGAAGAGGCTGAAGGCTGTCACTCTTCCCAAAGAACAGAGGGATCCCAAATTATAACTATGAAATGTAATATTTCGCAGAGTTGAGCTTTGTGAATAATTTACCCCACCCTTAGTGGATTAACTCACATGTGGTACTTGAGACTGCAACAGGTGATAATTGAGATGGCAATTATTGTATGTGGTACTTGAGACTGCAGGAACTTCAGAGTAATTTCCATTCAACTCTGCTGCACCTACTTCTGAGTAAACATGCATAGGATTGTACTGCACATATTTCGTATATGTTACAGTGAATGTTCTCAGTATGTTAAATGCTGATAATCCTGGATGAATTTTGTCAATGTCCAAATTCAGGTGTTGTCATTATCCGTTCCTGACCTACTGGCATGTGGTTACAAGCACAATGGAAACCCCAGATGTTTTTTCCTGTAATGTTTTTCAAGCATCGTACACAGCTTTCCTCAAGAGTTCATGCTTCCCTGCTCTGTCTTCCTTTACAGAATCCCTTCACCATGCTAACAAATTCTCACTATGGTAGCCAAAAAGGCAAGGGAACTTTGAGGCTCCTTTAAATGCTAACTTGTTTATTGGCCATGGCCTAACAATGCCACAACAACCATCCACTCCTAATGCTAAAGTAATAGATCAGTCGGTAACTCAGCCACCTAACACTAGATTTAGGAAAGTTGCGTCTCTCGGGTTACACAGCAGTGAGGAAAATGTCATCTGCACATGTTCAGAGGCACTCCATTATGACATGGCTTCACTGTTCTATGAATAAACTCCCTGTGCCAGGGGATTCATACCGATTCCCACTATTTCACATACAAACACTTCCCACGAAACGGGGCAGAGGCAGGAAAGGAAGCCTTCAGTTCAGCTTAAGGGCAGCATCAGAGAAGCCGTGCAAACACAAATCATCCCAGGCCTCCTTTCCCCATCACTGGGGGTGCGTGCATTCACTGGGAAACAAAAACCGCAGTGAATATTTTGAGAGAGAACTCAGCTGAGCTTCGAGTTTCCACCTTTTGCACTTTTACCGGAAGCAACCAGGCTGATGGAGATTGCATTTATTTTATTGGATAGTCGTCCTGTTAACAATTGTTTTCAGGGGTGGGGTGGGGGGTTCGCGACTGCAACGGTGCGCACACTTTGCTGGGAATAAGCGCAAAGCGAGCGAGCGAGCGCTTCACCTTCATGGGTTTGGTCACGCTCCGGGAGAAACACTGGCCGTTCAACGCCTCCCAGGCCCGGCAGGCCTGCGAGCTCCGAGCGTACTTGATCAACGCGGCGCCGCTGAGCTTTTGGGTTCGCTTGTCCCGCAGCATCCACATATCCTGGATTTCGCCGAAAGGGGCGAAGCGCTCCCGGACCTTCTCCTTCGGCACCTCCATGCCCAGCTGTACGAATAAACAGCTGCGGGGGGGATTGTCGAAATCCTGGGAAAGAAAGCTGCTCTTGCTCCCTCCATGGCGGTCTCTTTCAGTGCTGGGCTTGCGATCCTTCGCCGCCATTTTCCAAGCGGCGTCCCGGAAAAAACAAATATTACGGAGGGCAGAATAGCCACTCTGCCCTCCTCTATGGTGCACTGTCCTTTTTCTAAGCCGCAGTTCAATGAGAAGCCGGAAGTGGTTTCATTGCGTCTGTGGTCCCTTGGAGTCGGGCTGCCTGGAGAGGGCACAAGACAAGTGCCCACAGCGACCCCTCCCGATGAGGCGGAACTTCGACACCATTTCCCCGCCTCCCCTCACACCCACTCGCTGGTGTAAAAAAAACAATCAATCCTGTCTCCCCGTTCAACTCCCACTCTGTGAAGAGCCAATGGCCACTCGAGCATTAATATATGCCAAGAGGGCGGGAAGACAGCAGTGAGCGGAGCAACTATTGGCCACGGTCCGAACCAATACATTTGTTCCGTTCCTCGCGGACTGTTGAGCGCGCGAGGACTCGTTGCTCGCCGGCATTCGCAGGTGCGAGGGCGGCTCTCCTCGTCGACGGCTGTTGGAGAGGGAGGCCCGGAAGAGGACAATGTCCCGCCCTCCTGGCTAGAACGCTTCAGTCCCCAGCCAGAAGGCCCCCGCGCGTGCGCCTGTGGTTTTGCGACTGTTATTGTGACGCCATCCCCTTCTCTGCCTTGGCGGCACCTGTTGCTGAATGCGTGCCCGAAGTGTGACACCACCAGCCCCTGCGGGTTGCAGTGGCTAGTTTGCGGGGTGGGTTTGGGGCTGGGCTGGGCGAAGAGACCAGGCCGGTGTAGAAAAGGGCCCTGTTCTAGCCTGGACTGAAGGTAGGCAGCAGACGATGATTCACTGCAGGATCTCCTATTTTAATTTTAGGTCTACTATAAAGCGCCTAGTCAATATATTTGCTGTTCAATTTATATAATTTTATATTTATTTATTTAAGGATTTTTTATGCCGCCATTCAGCCAAAAGGCTCTCACGGCGGCTTACAAAAGTATTTCTTGACATATAATCCTCCCCCGCCCCTCAAGTAGGATGTAAATTAACAGCAGTAACAGAACTCTTAGTAACAGTGGTCAAGCTTCATCTTGTTCTTTCCTACCTTGGTCTTGGATAGGATAGGAAAGAGCAGACCCACATTGGATTGGTATTTAAAAGTCTTCCAGCGACCGGTGTTCCAAGAAAAAACGTGAAACCATTTTTAAACTTTAACACTGTAGCTTATCACCACTCTGGAATCTGTGTTAGATAATTGAGTGGTATATAAATATTGTATATAATAATAATCAATAAAACTGCACTCTACTCAAAGTTTAGCCCCTCTATATTTTAGGCATACAGCTCTACGAAGCACCTCAAAGAGCTTCCTCTATGGCCTTGAACTTTGGCTAGTGAACATAAGAACATGAGAAAAAGCAAAGGTAGCTGTGATGGCCGTGAGAAGAACTCCAGAATCTGTATTAGGGTAATAGCCCATTAGGTCAACTCAAACGACACACACAAAATACTGTGTGAACTTCCAAGTTCTCCAGAACTCATCGGGCTAGGTTCTAACTCAGCCTTCCCTAACCTGGTGCCCTCCAGATGCTTTGGACTATAACTCCCAGGATTCCTGACATGTGGCCATGCTAGCTGGGGCTGCTGGGAGATGAAATCCAAAACATTGGAGGGCACTAGGTTGGGGAAGATTTATCTTAATCTGATTGTTCTGGAGAACTCAAAAGCTTGAGTGCTATTTGTGACTTTGGTGTTGGCCTAATCAAGATACTGCCAAAAAGTTGATTTTGGAATAAGAACATATGACCTGTGCTGGATCAGACCAAAAGCCTATCTAATCCAGCATTTTGCTCCCACAGTGGCCAACCAGATACCTATGGGATGCCCACAAGCAGGACATAAGTGGAATATCACCCTTCTTCTTGTGTCCCCCAGCAACTGGTATTCATAAGCATAGTGCCTCTTTTACTGGAGGTAATATATTGTCAATCATTTTGACTAGTAGCTGTTGCTAGCCTTATCTCCATGAATCTATCTAATCCCCCTTTAAAGCTGTCCAGTTTGGTGGCCATCACTGCATCTTGTGGTCTGTGAGAAAGTACCTCCTTTTATCTGTCATGAATCTCCCACCATGCAACTAAGTTCTAGTATTGTGGAGGAAAACTTCTCCACACCATGCACAATTTATATACCTCTATCATGTCCCCACCTTCCTTTCTAAGCTAAAAAGCCCCAAATTTTGTAGCTTTTTCTCACAGAGGAGTTGTTCTAGCCCAGGCTTCCCAAGATCAGCCCCAGCCAGCATGACCAATAGTCAGGAATGCTGTGAATTGTAGTACGAAACGTCTGGAGGGCACCAGGTTGGGGAAGGCTGCTCTAGGCTCTTGTGCATTCAGTCTTGCATATCAAAGTCTCTCCCCATATATCCCGCAGCATGCCTTCTTTTTGCCTGTTCCACCGTTGACATTCCAGAAATGGTGGAATAACAGCAGCAAAACTTCCCGCAACCACACAGAGGAGGTTTCTTAGGGTGGGACCTCCTTCTCAGTCTATATATAGACCTCTCTCTGCAGGTGGAGAGGAAGTTTCGCTATATCCTTTGTTCCCTAGGGTGCCCTTCTTGGGACTGTAGGATTGTAGCCTAAATGATTAAAATCAGCCTATAATAGTTATTAGCCTACAAATCTTTTACTAGCTTACTAAGAGGCTAGGAACCTGCTGCCATTAGCCAACAATCTTTTATAAGAATTTTATTTATTTATTTATTTATTGCATTTTTGTACTGCCCAATAACTGAAGCTCCCTGGGCAGTTCACAAAAATTAAAACCATTCAAAGTATAAAACAAACAGTATAAAAACATGATATAAAATACAATATAAAAGCACTACCTGGATAAAATCAGTAGCGGTGCAGAAATACAAATTTAAAAGCTGTGGTTTAAGGTGTCTATTGAACAGGGCCAGTATCTTCATATTTTAGTTGGGTTTATTATTATTATCATCATCATTTATCTGTCTCATGACAAATCATGCATTTGTTTTGTCGATTGACTGTGTAGGCACTTATTTTTCTCACTTGAGGTGAAAATGGTAGGCACAGCGTCTTTATTTTTCCAGTTCAAAAACAGGATAGTGGGCACTCGGTACCTATTTTTTAAAATGTTATTACAATTGAAATGTGTTAATATATTCACAGTATGAACTTTGGGAAGGCCATAGATCACTGGTAGTCTTTGATGTTGTAGTTTTACTGTTTTTATTGTAATGTGTATTATTTTAATCATATTAGTATGGTGCCTTGATACCTGCAAGGATGAAGGGTGGTTTAAAATATTTTAATACTAACATCTATTAAATAAATAAATAAATGCTTTGCAAATAAAAAAATGGGTTCCGTCCTTGGCAACTCCAGATTGTGCTGAGAAATACTCCTGTCTGAAATCCTGAAGAGCCACTTCCAGTCAATTTGGACAATATTGAGCTAGATCAATGATCTGACTCAATATAAAGCAACTTCCTATGTCCTCTCTGTGCTATTAGATACTATAAACATGAAAATAGATGCAGATATGCTAAGGAGAGGGGATAATTTCAAGGACATCAGCGTTTCATTTCTGCACATTTCTTTTTCCTAGATTACCATGGGAGATTTTGAAAAGGGTAAAAAGATCTTCGTTCAAAAATGTTCTCAGTGCCACACAGTTGAAAAAGGTGGAAAGCACAAGACAGGCCCAAATCTTTGGGGTCTCTTTGGCCGTAAAACAGGACAATCTCCTGGATTTTCTTATTCAGAGGCAAACAAGAGTAAAGGTAAAGCAAAGGAGGGGAAAGGCAGAATAATGGGAGTAGCTCAATAAAATTGACATTTATAAACACCATTGGTGCAGTATCCGTTGTTGCTAAATAAATTTGATTCAAAGTTAGAGAAAGAGAAAACATCACATCACTGGAAGATTACTTCACAATTCAAAGCAGCTCTTGGAGATGCATTCTGAAACAGTTCTTCTAATGTATTGGGGACTTGGGGCACAATCCTATTGAATCCATCCTTGATACTCATAAGCCCCCAAACTCAGAGGCTTAGAAGTATCCAATGCAGAGTGGGAGGAGGAGCAGAAGTGATCTTTGCCTCTACACTTCCCCCACACTGCAATTTAGCTAGACATTCACTGTGGTGTCCTGGAAGAGAAGGCTATCAATGGCTACTAGTCCTGATGGCTCCAGTATCAGAGGCAGTAAGCCTATACACCAGTTGCTGGGGGACATGGCTGGGAGGGTGCTGTTGCACTGTGTCCTGCTTGTGGGTCCCTGGTCAACAGCTGGTTGGTCATTGTGTGAACAGAGTGCTGGACTAATTGTGCCCTTGGTCTGATCCAGCAGGGCTCTTCTCATGTTCAGGGATGGGGAGGGAAGGAGACTGGTTCCCTCCATGCTGGCAGGGAGTTCAGACACCAGGGTCAGAGTGCTGTCTCCAACCTTGGATCAAGGAATCCGAAATATCACATACCCACCCCTGACTCAGTCTAGGGGTCATAGGATAGCTCCCTCCATATGTTTTCTGTAGCAATTTTAAACCTATGATTTACATTTAATGAATATATATATATATGGTCTTTTTATGCACTATGCTGACACTCGGCACCAGTCTCAAGGGCCCAGTGTTAAGAGAGCTTGTACCAGAGCTGGGACTTGATCTCAACACTAGTGGATCAGTTGCATTACTGCCCGTTGTATGTCTTTCCTGGGGAGGGAGGGAGGACCGTTAGTAGTGCCTCGCTATAGGTAACCTACTATGAGCTGTTTGAGGTGCCAGGAGCCACAGTGCATGGGTTTATTTATATAATAAGGTTTCCAGATACTTTCGGAGAGCAAATGTTATTACTGTATTTTCTGGCGTATAAGACTACTTTTTAACCCAGGAAAATCTTCTCAAAAGTTGGGGGTCGTCTTATACGCCCAGTATAAGATGACTTTTTAACCCAGGAAAATCTTCTCAAAAGTTGGGGGTCGTCTCATACGCCCAGTCTTATACGCCGGAAAATACGGTAGTTGTATTTGGATGCAATTATATGCCCACATCTGGGAGTAAACCTCGCCAAACACATTACTACTGAGTCAACATGCATAGCATTGGATTGTTCATGGTATATTACAAAGAACATTTTGTTTGTGGTTTTTCATTATTGTGGTTTTCTTTCAAATGTTTTTATATGTTGAAATGCAATGAGTTGTATCCAACGGTGACCTTTCACTGGTGGAAAACTGCTGTTTGATTGAATTTCCCCAACCCCAAATCTGCACTAGAGGATTGGGGGAACTCTCTGGCATGTGGGTGGATGCAGCGGGGAGGAAGAAAAGGGAAACTCCCATTGTGTAAGCAAACGTCCTTTTCCATAATGTTGGATGTAGCCCAATGATTAGATATTGTAAGAACTGATAGAAGCAAAATCTTTTACATACTTACTTGCAGAGGAGAAATGTGGAGAGTGCGTGGCATGAAGATGCCAGCAAAAGACTAGTAATCAATAAATTGCCTAAAGATTACAACCAGTTAAAATCTTACAATTATCCCAGTACGCTGTATTTAAAAGATAGAGATGACTCCAGTTGGCTGGGGAAATCAGTTGAAAGGATTTCCAGAAAGAGTTAAAGGATATGTTGGTTCTCTGCAATGGCAATTTATTTCCAACTAGATTGATTTTCTTTTCTTTTTTAATATTTAGGAAGATAATGATTAGATTGAATTTTTTGAAAAGTGTGAAATTTGAAAAACAGCAACTGATTATGTTATTAGATGAAGCTGCCACCTAGTTCCAAGTACTGAACTAAGTAACCAAGGCATTTGAAAGTGTTACATTTATCTGATGTGGCTACAATACTCTCCAGTTTATGAATCCCAACTTTACAGTGTGAATCAAAAGTAAATAGATTGCCAAATATATGCTAAGTATTAAATGTGTTCAAATAGTAATGAAAACTGGATTTTGTTTGACATTCTTTCTGGTCCTCTTTTTTTAATCTTAGCTATTCAAGTTTATTTTCATCTATATGACCCAATAGATTTTGAATTCTTTCAGAGTAGATAGATGCACATAGCTGTAGGTGATGCCTACTAGTAAAACATGAGTAGAATGGAAAATAGATATTTTATCACTCTCTAAATTTTCCAGGTATTGTCTGGAGTGAAAATACACTGATGGAATATTTGGAAGACCCTAAGAAATACATTCCTGGAACAAAAATGATTTTTGCTGGCATTAAAAAGAAGAATGAAAGAGCAGATCTCATTACTTACTTGAAAAAATCAACCTCTTCATAACATGTTGCAGATCCTGTGATGTCAAAATAGTTCCCAGTTTGCATAACTCCTTCTGCTACAAATGATGTGTGTTAAATAAAGGTTTGCCCTTTTCAGATGCTTCTGTCTCCTAACAAAACAAGACTGAACATTGTCTTCTCCTTTTACATACTTACCCATGTCCAGATACTTTGGTAGTCCTTTTATCCATTTATTTACAGTATTTATAGGCTGCCTCATTACAGACCTATCAGGGCAACTCACAACGAAAGATAAAACAATTTGAAGTTTAGCAACAGTTTTTGTTCCGGCAGGCCTTTGGTGATTAATCTGGGCCTCTGTCTGTGCTAAGGGCTTTTAAAATTGTCATGTATTTTAAATGTTTTAATATTGGAATATATTTTAAACTTTTGTATATTTCTATTAATAGGTTTTAAAATGTATATGTTTAAATCTTGTAAGGCCGCCTTGAGGCCCAGTATTGGGCAAAAGGTGGGATATAAATAAATAAATAAATAAATAAATAATATATTCGACAATAGAACAGACCAAAACAGGCTTAGTTCGGACTTCTGTCTATGAAGGTGCAGAATTTATGACCCACCAGGAAGTATATGACAACCTACCATGAGGTCAATACACCTACCTTTGCAGTTTGCCTAAGGTTCTAGAAATGGGAGTGGAGTGGATTGTCAAGTCTGGCAGGGCTGTATTAGAGTGCCGTTGCCCTTGTGAAAAGTGAACCTACACACTTCAGTTGCAATGTTTTATTCAAGCCAACTTTTCAGTGAAATCAATGGAAGAAGGGACAGCTCAGCACTTTGCAGGACTGTGCTACAGTAAAATTGAAAGAGTTGACAAATACAATTAATCTCAATGAAGTCAAGGGCAAGGACGATTAGATATGGATAGAATTCTGATCGCTGTTGCATCACACTACTGTGCTTGGTAGGGTATTGGAAAAACTAGGTATTGGTCTATAATTTATTTAAACTTGTTTCATTCTTACATTTCAATTTTCTAATAGGTTAGCATGATATTAGCATCCACGTAATATAACCACAGATTAGTATTTATCTAAATCAGGATGTGACAATCATTGATTGAAAACTTGCAGTGGGTAATGGTATTCTAGAAAGGGGACAAATGTCCAAGATTTGCAAATAGGTGCAGTCTGGCTGGTAAGGGTTTTGATTTGATGCACATGATAATCTCTCTCCATTGGAGTATGCAATGTCACTGCCTCTTTAAGGGCAAAATACATAGAGCCATTGATTTATTTTCCCATTAGAATGTTTGGCTGATTCCAAAGCCACACTGGCCTGGACATGCTTCCTTGACTTCCAGATAGGTGTCATCACTCCCTCAATTAAATCTAAAGATGGAGTGAGAGAGGATCCCCATAACTTTGGATTATCTCTTTTAACAATATCTCACCTGGATACAGCCCAACAGAGAGCTTTGGCTATTGGGCGGTATGGAAATGAAATAAATAAATAAATAAAAGCAGAACCCAATGCATGGTTCCCCTTATCTCTCCAAGCATGGACACAAGCAGTCTGGCATGCTATGGACTATGCAAAATATTCTGTCAGCTGCTCAAATCAAACCTTTTTTCAAGTTCAAGATAAGTTAAAGAGATAAGCAGTTCCAAATATCCTGGAAGATGGAATTCACTGGGGAGGAAACCTATCTCATGGATACAGGTACCAACTGTTTGTTTATGTTATACTATATAAGCATGGAAAGGTGGTTATAAAGGGTAAGATAGCAGGGATGGCTAACTACTGGGGCAGGACAAGCTGCTGAAGTGCTGGAATCACCAGCCATAGTATATCATTGTTTCTTTCCCATGCACACAGGCCTGGGAGTCCTGGCCCCACCTTTTCCTGCCCTTGATGTACACCTTCCCAGAGCTGGAGCTTCATGGCAGGCCACAAGGGTAGACATTGTTCGGCATCTACCAACTAGCAGAGACTAGCTGACAAGAGACCCTGGAGTTCTTGGTCCTCTTCACCATTGTAACCTGCTTATTCATCAGGAATCTCAAATGAAGCATCAATTTTCACCTTGCATCCCTCCATGGCTTCATCTCATGCTGCAGAGGGGGCACTGGGAGAGGCCAGAGGCAAAAGGCCTGGCAAAAAGGAATGCTTTTCTAAGGTGTTTCTACACACACACAGAGACAGACAGACAGAAGGGTCATTAACTCTTAGGTGAGGTGTGATGAGAGCCACAGAAATAGGGGAAGGGTGCTTGGATCCATCCCAAAGGTTCCCAGTTGGCACCTCTGGTTTAAGGGTAGGTACTTTACAAGCTTACTTCGGCAGCACATAGACTAAAATTGGAACAATACAGAGAAGATTAGCATGGCTCCTGTGCGAGGATGACACACAAATTCGTGAAGCATTCCATATTTTTTGTGAAGCCAGTTTGAGGCCAGACGTGTCACCATATTTGTTTTGTTTTTAATATTGTATGCGGAAAGGTATTTTGTTTTTGAGGTTTTTTTTTAATCACTTCCCTGAATGCTTAACCTTCAACAACAACCCACCCAACCTATACAGGTACATTTATCTACAGCTGAATTATGCCCAACAAAGGAGCAAGAATGTAGATGGTCTGTTCCTTCTTCATTTTGTAAACAATAAAGCTAAAATAATTCACTGTGGATAAATAATTCCATTGAAATCATCAAATTACTAAACTTGCATGTCTGAGTGACAGACCTGCATGAATGGTGTGTTTCCTAGATTACCCCAACATAGTTCCAAAGACATAGGTTTCCTTCCACCTGATCTCTTTAGATGCAAACTGGCCAATTTCAACTGGCACTTCATTTTTCCAAAACATTTAACTTATGAAACCAGTTATTGGGAGAAGGGAAGGGACTTGACAGTTTTTCTCCCTAATTCTCATTCCTGACAGTTCTGCTTTAGAAGTGTTTGCTTGACAATATGCTGCCAAGGCAGAGCTTGTCAAATACAGATGTTTTCTGGGGTGTGTGTGTGGAAATGATACTTGAAGTTAGATGAGAAGTCCAATTCTTCCAAACTGGACCATTAACTCCTCTGTGAACACCTGATAAAAGAAATTCAAAGATAACATCTACCAGCATAAAAGAAAAGAAATTCAAAGATACCTTCAACCAGCATTCTTATTTTGGAACTTAGATCTTTAGTGCCGCGCAGTCAGCGCTCCTACTTCAACAGAATTTTGACCACTAAGAGCAACAGCAGGTTAGAGAAATGAGTAAATATCTCTTCTGGATTTTGCAGTGCATCGTTGCTGTTCTCTAACTTTTTTGTCCACCCCAGACTCCTTACAGCCACAGTTAACAGATGTGGACAGATTAACTTATTGTTGCCCTTGTCCATTGCAAACATGTCCTTAGAAATAATGTTTGCATTGTTTACATCAGTCCTAGCAGCTTTACTGCATTCCTCTGGCTAAAGTATAGTTTAATTCAAAAGATGAAACAGAACTAATAGCCCATTAGAAAATAAATGTGTCCAAGATGGAAAGTGTATTGTTAATCTTACCTGATTAGTCTCTGGCATAATGCGTCTCTCGTATTACCCCCAAAATACTGAAAGACGACTTGCGCCCCGTTCAGATGACCCACTAAGCCACGGTGGTTAAGCATTTTGAGCTAAACATTATGGCTGAGTGTGTCATGTGAATCATGACTTAGCGTTTCATGTGAAGTATTCCTAACCATGGTGGCTACATAATCATGGTTTAAATATGCTACTAACCATTTGTTGCAAAAGGGTTAGTGGCCTAACCATGGCTTAGCATGTTGTCTGAACAGGCCTTTGAACTAAACTGGGCTTACTTCAAGTTTCTCCTTTATGCACCCTGCCAAACTCAGACTGAATTTGAGATAGGTTTCTCCCCGCCACGCAAACTCCCTCAAGGGTGACAGACTAACAGTGATAACCAGAATAATTGTGCACTGTTAGTTCTTCTGAGTCCTTACTTCTCCTTCATTCTCAGGCATTAGTAATTTTTTGTTTGTGAGAAGTGTCTTCCTCAACAAGTTATCTCCTCTGCTAACTGCCCCCTCCCAAAGTGGCTTTTCCAGCAGAAAGGAGGCCTTCAGGCTACCATTTGATCCTCATATAGCCTGCATAAACCCATTTATTGAGTTTAGAATAGACAGTAACCCTATATAGACCAGTTACTGGGGAACATGGGCGGTAGGTTGCTCTTGCACTTGTGATCTGCTTGTGAATTCCTGGTTGACCTCTGGCTGGCCGCTGTGTAAACAGAGTGCTGGACTAAATGGACCCTTGGTCTGATCCAGCATGCTTTTCCTTATGTTCTTACTAATGATTTTTTTTAATACATAAGCTATTAATTTGTTTAAGGGAAGTGTTCATATTCAAAGTCAGTAGACAAGATCTTCTAGATTTAAAAGTACTTGTTCTTATTAATTTGATACATTTGTGATGCTAACATTGAATAGATACTAAAATATACATAAACAGGCTTGGTGGCAGGGTTATGCATGTTGCTGCTGGTAACGAGGACATGCCTGATTTTATTTTCCTTTCATTTGCTTTACTGGAAATGTTGCAGCCCCTCCTAGTGGAGAAGTACAACCCTGACTTACAGGATTGTGCTGCTAAGTATAAAAGTGTGCCAAAGTGACTAGTGGGTAATATTTGGCCCATGTTTGTAAGGACTGAGGATACATATAAAAGCCAAATTTTTAAACAGTCTCCCCTGGAATAATATCAGTTGTACTACTTTGATATAAATAGGATTAAAACTTAAGTCATTTCTGATAGAAAAATATACTACCTTAGAAGAGATTATCACTACTTCAACAATATGTTTTTGATCTTGTCTTGATGTTTAGCAATCCACTGCTATCCAATATAGCACATCTATTAAGTTGTTCTTAATAGATATACTATATTGTTCAAGTTACTTCAGTTTTTTTCTCTTTGGGAAGACTGTATATATTAGTGTAGCTTTGGGCAGGCATTTACCAGGAGAGGGGGCACAGTGCTCATTATCATGTATATCTGAGCTGTAGAACCTCATACCAGGGGTCCTCCAGAAATTAAGCAATTAAAGCTAGAATAAGGCCAAAGAAAACCAGTGGGATTTTCCTCTGAGCATACATGCATGGGACCGGACTACATAGTATTCACTCACTGTGAATAACCTAAAAGGATTATTGCCATTAAAGCTTCAGGCTGTTGTGGAGAGCCATCCCCAACCTGGTGCCCTCCAGAAGCTTTGGGCTGCAACTCCCAGAATTCCTGACCATTTGCTGGGCTGGCTGAGGCAGATAGGAATTGAAACCCCACATATGGAGGTCACCAGATTGGGGAAAGTTGGGATAGGTTGACTGCCCATTGATTTGCTTAGCCAGCATTGTAAGCCACAGTGTCAAGGGTATACAAATGTCTTTGTCAGGACACTGAGAAATAATAATTGCATCTCCCCAACCCCCTACAAGTAACCAGAGCAGGTGTGTTGTCTGCTTTCCTGAGCATATTACCAGTCTGAGCTGTGCTTGTGGTGATGTGCAACACAGGGTAACAAATATATCCCTCAGCCGGCCCACCCCAGCCCCAAATCAGCCCACACATGCCTTTTCTTGAGGCAGTTGGAGGGCAACTTGCTCAGAGACTGCTGCCTACGGTTAAAGTTAACAATCCCTCAGCCCTTTTGAGGTCAGATTGCATTGGGCTCATATAATCCAACTTGGGCTGTAATATATTATATAGAACAATTTATTATATATAAATTCGATTATATTATATATTATTTCTATAATATATATGTGTATATATACCATATTTCTTTGATTCTAAGATGCACTTTTCCCCCCATATAAACATCTCTAAAAACGGGGTGCGTCTTAGAATCGCGGGTGCAATTATTATTGTTAGAATCAAAGCTTTTTTTCTGTTGGTGATACTGAAATTAACGTGCATCTTACAATCGATGGCGTCTTACAATCGAAGAAATACAGTACATATATAGAGAGAGGGGGTCAGATTGCATTGTGGGCAACCTTGGGTTATAATGTAATATTTATATTATAAATATTTATTTATTATAATAAATATTAATTAATATTAATATTATTAATAAATAATATTAGAATATATGTATAACATACATTATATATTATAAAGCTGCCTGCTTTCCTTCTCCTGCACTTGACTGGTGCATATATATGAGCACAAGAAGGAAAGCGGGCAGCGCTTGATGCCTGTCAGGAAGAATTGCATCAATGATGCTGCCGGTGCCCTGGAAAATTCCTCCCTGAGGAGGCTCACGGGGCGCCATGGGTCTTTTGCGTGGGGCTCTTTCAAGTCCCATGTGAGCGGTAACTAGGCAGCGAGGCGCCAGCAGCGGACCAGACACTTCTGCCTCAGCCAGCGGCGGAGCAGAAGGTTCAACCAACGCGCGTGCGCGCTCAGCGCCCATATAAATTCATCTGGAAAAAGCCCGGGGAAATCCCAGCGAGCAAGCGCGCGCATTCATTCACACGGAGCTCGAAGGCCTTGATGGAGAAGTGAAGTCGCGTCGGCTTCTTTCCCAAGAAGCGCGTCTGAGGCTGAAGCTTCGGACACGTCATAGAATTCAGCGGGATTTTGCCTCCGACGACCTATATCACTACATAGGCAATGATCACTTGCAATTGCACCAGGAGCAGCCATTTCCACTATCAACAAAATAGAGGTGCGGGGGGGAGGGATCTTCGAAGTGGAAGTTGAGCCCCAGAGCCGTTCTTAGTATGTCATCTCTCAGTCCTAGAACTTATGAGGTTTTGCCACAAGGAAAAGAGTGCCTCTGAGCTTGTGTGGGTTTCCTTTTTTCACCCTCGAGTAAAAGCAAAGCCAGCTGATCCCACGCCTTGGTGAGTTGATTACCCAGGCTCCGGTTTCTAGGCAGGCTTGAGGCCAGGGCCCGCCCAAGACATTGTGCTGCCTGAAGAAAGCAGCAAAAGGCTACCCCCACTCCCCTCGCAAGGAGCACAGTCCCCAAGGGCAACCAAGTTAATCTGGCACTTGAGACAGAAACTAACACACCGGCTGTCTGAGCTCCCCTTGCTTGACAGCTGTCCAAGGTGCTGAATCACAACCCAACTAGGTTCAGCACCTTGGATAGCTGCTTTAGTGGCCTGGCTGGTTCTGACTGAACCCCAGAAGGGATTTCCAGCCCCACCTTAATCGGAGCCACCAGCCACCACTGCTGACCATTTTGCCCACAGCTTGACAGCCCCCTTGAAAGCTGCGTGGTGCCATTAAGTTTGAAGGGAGGAGCGTAAAACAGATGACATGACTTGAATTAAGCATTAATAAAACTTTTGTTGTTTTTGAGTAGGAGAAGAGCTATTATATTAGCACGTGATCTCAGATGCGAATTGTTTGGCGGAATAGAGGCAAAGAGGACGTTCACTCCTATCCTTTGAATTTTCCCTTGCTCCCGTCTCCCCCCTCCCTTAGCATGTATATATGAATTGCCTTGCTGCTGAATCAAACAACTGTCCCCACTCTCGTTTAGAAGCGGCTCAAACCCTTTGGGACTTTTTTTTTTTTTTTACAAACAAATCTCGAGACGTTTTAACATCTTCCTTTTGCGGGTCTCTGCTGAGTGCTCTCCCGCTTTTGCGCTTCTTGTTAGCTCCTTCCATGCGGCGGCTGCAAACCTCTTCCCTGGTCGGTCTCCATCCAAAAGGAGCATTTTCTCAATGGAATCCTCTCCTCGCCCCTCCCATCTAAGCGCTAGCTGAAGCGGTGGGCAGCGTGTGCGTATGTGGAGGACGTGGTCCCCCTCGAAAGAGCTCCACGTCACTCTGGAATATAGAATTAGTGAATTACGCGTGTGTATTGAAACCTCTCCGCCCTCTCCACCGCGCATGCTCCGAAAAGGAATATTCTCTCTCTCTCTCTCCCTCGTTCACAATTGACAAGTTTCTGCTGTTCGCGATGCGCTATTTCTGAATGAGAAGCCACCAGCTGGTGTGTAGCAAATCCATGGTCTTGCAGAAAGATAGCGAGAGAGAATTTGCAAACAAGCAATCGGAAGGGAAATATTCCTGAGCAATATAAACAGGGCAGGCATAACATAAAGTTCAGTCTACAGCCAAACCGCAAATAGAGCAGCAATGGGAAGCTGGGCTTTAAAAAAAAGTGCTAAATTCAACGTTATAATCTAGGACGGATATTTAGGTCACAGTCTTCGGAGAGCCCAGTCCTTTGTCTGTTTCAATTACTGTTTCTGTCAAAGTTTATGCTATCTGAGCATCAGACGTGGAGGGCTCCTCCTACCTACACTCCAAAATGACTGCAGTAGGGAAGGAAAATCAGTTTATATCAGCGGGGGCTAGAGAATCCAGTCCCGTTTCTACCAGCAACCCCGTAATCGAATTCTGCGGGTCTATTTTAGATCGGGTCATGTTCTTTTATAGACACCCTCCCAAGGTCATTTTGGACTCCCGCCTTCCCTAAATTGTATACAAAGAGAAATAGTCCTATTGGGGCTCAAGCCTTCGTGAAATTATTCCGTCCTGGCAGACGTAGGAACCTAGGGAAAGGCTCCTTTGTACCGAGCCAGACCATTGGGTCCATCTGGGCCAGTGTTGTCAACGCTGACTGGCAGCGGATCTCCGGGGTTTCCGGCAAGATTCTTTCCTAGTACTACCTGGGGGATACAACTGGGACTTTCTGCAATACACTGAGCCAAGAATTAGCAGCAGTACCGAAATCGTGGTAGCTCTGAGAAAGGAACTCTGCACGTGCTCAAATGTACAGTTTCTTTAGTATAACTTCATCCATTCCAGAGCTGAGCTCTGGCACTGACAACCGTTCCCTGGGCAGAGCCCTATTTTAAGCGACGTCTCGCTCTCGAGGCGCTTTTGAAATCCAGTCCCACGCAGGTGCTTGCTATACAGGATGGCTGTGTGCTTAGCTCCCATTGAGAAGGCTTGACATCTCATTCATGAATTTTCGAAATCGCTTTCATTCGCGTCGGTGCACCGGAGACGTTTTTCACGTGCGGAGATCCATGACTTTAGGTTCCGCAGCATTTTTGCGTAGGCATCGATTTAGCCATGAAATGTGCTCCTCCACGTGTGGATAAAAATAGCTCCACGTCAGTCCGTCTCAGCGGATGCGGTCGGATTTTCGTCTCGCGGCAGGAGGCGGCACGGGAGCCGCGTGTGTTTGCTGTTCCTTCATCTTAATCGGACCTTGAGACCCGCACATTTCCATGGAAAGGTAACCACGTGCGCTGCCGCTTCAGGGGGAGACTCCCAGTGCAGGAGTTGGCTGGCACAGAAACTCACCCCCGCCTCTGTGATTCGACATTATGACCAACACCATGTATTTGTGCGGTTACAGAAAACCAATACTCGTATTTCTTCCCGTTCAAACACCCTCCTTTAAGGGGAAAGGAGGCGTTTATATTCCGAGCTCTAGCAAGCCCATTAAAATATTTCATACGCGATTAATTAATTTTAATGAGTAAAGGGGAAACGAGGCCGCTGCAAACTAGGACTGCAAGGCTACCTATACTTAGTCGGGAGGAAACTCCATTGAATTTACTGGGACTCACTTCCGAACAGGCATGCATAAGGAAGGAGCTGCAAGGGGGGATTTCCTCCTGGAATGGAATATATCCATCGCTCGCGGTTTCTATATTGACGTATACAGTTACGGATTGCAACATAAATAATCCTCTCCACCCAATCCCTCCAGCTCCCACACAAGCAGCGCACCTTGGATTCCCCTCCCCCCTCGTTTTAAGCACCTCAAACTTCAAATATGTTAATTCGAAAGTATGGTTAGATCTGCAATCTTTTCCATTAAAACCATCAAGGTCCATTTCTCCAGAACTACACTTAGAATCGGGGCGCAGGGCTCTTATAGTTCCCCCTTAAATCTATCAAGCGCTTTATGATTTAAGGAGAAGGACGTGAGTCTTCCATGCTTTTTTTTTTTAATTATTATTTGCTGACGAGCATATGCACAAAAGACACACCGCGCATCCTCAAACAAAGGGCCACGTGGTTACTAATCTCTCACACAGGAAACCTCCTTTTATCATTTCCCCCCCTCCTGCACTCACTTTAAAAAAAACCTTTCTCTCGCACAACTCCTAAATCTAATTATGCATCCCGTGACAACCGATAGCTGCTCAGCAGCATCTATCACAGAGTTTGCATTTCTTAATGGAAGACCTGGAATGCGTCGAGATTGCCTTTCTCGAGCCATTAACCAATAATAATACAGTGGTGTAAGTTCCCCCATACTAGTCTCACGCGTTGTGATGGGTAGTGGGTGGGGGTCAGTGGGTGGGTTTCACTGTACAGCTTCACCCGTCGTGTGCATGTGTGGCGTCCCCTTTCATTCATTATGCTATTCACACTCCAATGAGGATCGACCGCCGACGTGATCGCCTCTACTAAAACAGGCTGCTGCTGCTGCTCTCCGCCACCGGCTTTCGCTCTGCCTCCTCCTCCCCCTCCCCTCCCTCGGCTCACGCGTCCTCCCTCCCCGCCCTGCCTCCTCAGTGGTCGGCCGGCTGGGTTACGCAGGAGCCGCCGCCAGCAGGAGCAGCAGTTAGCAGAGCGCTTGACGCGCATTTCCAGAGAAACAGCGGCAGACCCCTTTGAGTAACCGGGGAGGGGAAACCGGAGAAGCCCTGCAGGATCCACCTAAAGGGGGGGGGGGAGGAGGCGAAACCTGAATGGAATCGAGAGACGAGGGGAGTTGCTCGTGATGAAGACCGGGGAGTGGGAGAGAAAAATCGGAGCGGGGAGAAGAAAGAGGGAAATTGACCAAGGCTAGAAGGCGGATGGCTCCACGTTGTGGGTCCCGCCGGTTTCTCCTTTTGCTCCAAGAGAGGGCGGGAAGCCCCGGGCAGCTGCTGATCACAGCACGTGGCGAGTGACTTTCTGCCCAGCCCTGGTTTCTTCTTAGGACTTCGGTCGGGAGAAGTGCAGCGGTGGCGGCGCGGTCTTGTCCGCGCTTTCCTTATGCTAACCGGGGCTGCGGCATGAGGCATAAGTAGTGCTAAAAGTTTGCAAGCGGAGGTTCTCCCCCCCCCTTTTTTTTTTTGCGGGGTGGTGGAAAGAAAGAGGAGCCATGTCTGCCCCCAACAGCTTGGACTCTGCTGCAGTAGAAAGTTTCCTAGACAGACACCCGGAGTTGGTGGAGAAGTGGCTGAAGAGAAGAAACTCACTCCTCAGCAAGGCGGCTCCCAGTCCAGGCAGCGGCGGCGGGCCAGAAGGGCGGCCGAACAGCCACAGCAATGGCGCCCCCTCGCCGCTGATCCGTTCCCTCTTCAGTAGGGGCGCGGGCCAAATGGCCCCGGAGACGGCGACGACGGCGGCCGGCGGGCTGCAGCGGCGAGCGTCGCAGAAAGAACTGAGGAAAAGTTTCGCGCGCTCCAAGGCCATCCACGTGAACCGTACCTACGACGAGCACGTCCATGCCCGGGCTCAGGAGCCGCTGTGCAGCGCCAGGCGCCGGGCGCTGCTGAGGAAAGCCAGCTCTCTGCCGCCCACCACGGCGCACATCCTTAGCGCGCTGCTCGAGTCCCGGGTCAACCTCCCCCAGTACCCGCCCACCGCCCTGGACTACAAGCGCCACCTTAAGGAGCACAACGAGCGCCAGTTCTTTCTGGAGCTGGTCAAGGACATCAACGACCTGGACCTCGGCGCCCTGAGCTACAAGATCCTCATCTTTGTCTGTCTCATGGTGGACGCCGACCGGGGCTCCCTCTTCCTAGTGGAAGGCGGCGCCGGCAAGAAGAGCCTCGTCTCCAAGGTCTTCGACGTGCACGCCGGCACCCCCTTGCTGCCTTGCTACAGCACCGAGAACTCCAACGAGGTGCAGGTGCCCTGGGGCAAAGGTATCATCGGCTATGTGGCCGAGCACGGCGAGACGGTCAACATCGCCGACGCTTACCAGGTAGGACTTGGCGAAAGCAAGGCGCTCAGAAAGCCCTTGCTGGAGTGCTCGTATAATTTTTTTTTACCCCGCCTTTCGGCTGATCGCCGCCCCCCACCCCCCACCCCAGGCGACTTACACCACGACCAAGAAAAGAAAGCCATATAGGCAACCATAACAGTAAAAATCAGTTTACAGAATCAACTTCTGAAACCAGTCAGTTAAAAAAAAAAAAAAGTAAAGAAAAACCCACCCCAAGGCAGCACTGTTCAAGATCTATTTGTTTTTAATCTCAGGGTCTTGGGGCTCATCTACACCAAGCAGGATATTCCACTATGAAAGTGGTATATATAAAAGGCACAAGGCACACCAAGCAGTATATAGGGTTATGAAAGCTGTAGATAGTATGTGTCAATGGGCCCCAACAGTTGTCAGTGCACTTCAGTATCACTACAAAGCAGTAATGTGGCTCCTGCCTTTTATATACCGCTTTCATAGTGGAATATCCTGCTTGGTGTAGATGAGCCCCTTGTTGAAAGTACATGGGATAAAATCCAAAACTAGGCCTACTTAGAGTAGACCCATTGACATGAATGGGACTTAAGTTAGTCACTAACTTGTCCCATTCATTTCAGTGGGTCTATCAGTGAGATGTTTTGGATTTTACCTCATAATGCAGTCAGCTTGCTGAAGCTAAGCAGGTCTCAGATCTGGTTTATTGCCCAGATGAGAGATGATCCATGTTGCCTTGAGCTAATTCCACAGTGGAGAAAAAAATGGGATACTCAGGGCTATATCCAATGTTAATCAAATTTAAGTCATTCTCAATTCAAGGGGTCTACTCTAAATAGAACTAACATGAAGTACAAGCCCTAATTATCATACTTAATAAGAATGTGTTGATGTATTCTCCCCAACCCTAACATTCTTTAAAGAATCCCTTTAAAGAAACATAAGGTGTTTATGGTCGAGGTAATTAAAATGGAGTGATAGGGTGGATTTTCCCTACTCTTTCACTGGGAGGGAGCACACACAGGGCAGTTGTGTAAAAAATTACCGCACAGAGTCACCTGAACCTTCTGATCACTTGTTTAAGTCTAGTGTTGTTCTCCATCTATACAGGGATGTGGAGATACTTTAAGCATGTCATTGGAGGCTAGAGTTGCTTCATACATGTTTATAGGAGCCAAATAGTAAGCTAGACTTTCTGTTCTCTGCATCAGTCCCACCTTCTCGTCCCAATCAACTTTAACCATTTTCCATATGTGCTACAGTTATCTGTAAAATTCACTACAGAAGACTTTTGGTCTTTAATGCAGCCTCAAAGCCCTGCTCAGATGCAAAGCTCACTGAATGGATTCAAAGAAGTCCGTATCCTTGTTTTGTCCTGCCTAACTTGTCAGAGCTTTTGTGAGACTAACATTGGTCTCCAATGGGCAGGATACAAATGTAACAGATAAATACACCCTATATCACCTGAGCTGGGAAATATTTTCTTAATCCAAAATCTAATTTGAACCAAATTCTTAGATGCCAGCTGTGTGCAGGAATGGTGGGGAGTTGAAATTCTTGGGCACCAGAATCACATATTTAGGTTCCTAAATGATCAAGACTGACAATTTTCCCCAGTCTCGACATTTTTAAGGGTAAATCATAATCCCGTGTGCCACAATTCATTCACACAAGTCAGATTTCTAGTGGTGCATCACATCGTAGTTTGGGCTTTTTGTAAATTATTCTGGTTACCGTGAAGAAATTCAGGCTGAAAAAAAGCACACAGCGACAGACAAAGTGATTCTACGAATATGGGGCGTTTGATCAACATTAGAGCCACTTCTTAAGTTGTATAATTGTGCTCAGCTACCTGAATGTAGAATACACATAGAGTGTGTAAATTTTGAAGGGAGCATGTGCATATAAATTGCTACATTATCCTTTTAAAATACAAACAAGGCTTTACTTGCATGTGTATTGATTTCTGCATGCATGCACAATGTGAAACATACATGCTATACAAGTATTTTGCACATGGGTTGCATCCAGTATTAATCCTACTTAGAGCATATTAACTGAAATGAATGAGATTTAAGTTATACTAACATTGGATCCAACTCTTGGTTTTCTAGACTACTGTGTATAAAAGCAGCCCGTAATGATTGTGAGTAGGGAACCAGGTGGGATTAGTTACTTTGTTTTAATTAACTGGAGTAGAAGGGTGTGATTTGGTGTATATGGCTAAGTTAGGATCAGCACTAGTGTTGCTATAATGCTTTATTTTAAGTACACTTTGACAGTATGCTATAGAGTGGGTGCAGTTTAGAATGTCTTGTTCAACAAACCGGGACTTGGGTTGCAGTTTATATTGCATTTATGGACAAGCGTTAGGTGACCTTTCAGTTCTCTCCTTTCTAAAATGGGAATAGTGAATGATACAGATACAAACCATGGAGATCCAGATCTTCAAAAACAGAAGCTCCAGGAAATACTTTTCACTTTTTCATATTAGGAGGGACATATGTGTGGTACTTGGGTCAGCTGAGCTGCAAAATTGAATTTGATGATGTCTATGCCATTGCAAAGTGAGATATGAAAAAAGGGAAATATCACTTGGGGAGCAATTCTATGGCCACTAGACACTTTTTGGAGGGCCATAGGATTTTTTGGTTTCTGGGATCTGAGGTTGGAACCAGGGTTCCCCTTCCCTTCATAGCTGGTGTGGTTCCCGCCACGTTGGCTATGTCTCTGCACTCAGAAATGGAGTGCAGAGATGGAGAAAAGGGGGCAGTTCCAGGGGCGGGGAGAGGAGGAGACCATGGAAGCCATGTTCCACAGCTTTCCTATGCACCACAAGGACCGCCTCTGTGCTTTAGCTGTCCTGCATTGGATGCTTGGCAGTCTCTGACTATCTCAGTAGGGTTGTGCCCTTAGTCTTTTGCTGTTAGTAACTAAACCTTAGCAGAGCAGCATTACAACCTTTTAGAATGAGTAAAAAAACTCCACAAAAACAAAGAAACCTTGAAACGATTGGTAGTTGGGGAAAGGGATGGGGGCGTGGCCATTTGAAAAACCCAAGAGGGCCAGTTTGGGATCCCAGGAAGGCCTGATTTGACCCCTGGGCCTGAGGTTCTCCACCCCTGCTGTACTCAATTAGATAGGAGTAGGTCACTCAGTAGGGTTTCTACAGAGTCTGCAGGAGTTCGAGATAAGAATTTTGCTGTTCCAGATGCTTCTTGGAAGCTCACAAAGAGGGCATGAAGGGAATAGCCCTCGGTTGCCATCACTTCCCAGAGGCATACCACTTCTGAACGGGAAGCTCCACTTAGTTACATATGTGATAATCCACGAATTTCTGTAAATCTAACTCAGTGGCCACCGCCACATTTTTGTACCAGCAAAATCCATAAGTTGTGCAAAGAAGGACTTCCCAGTGTTTACTGCTAATAGCTCTCCTGAGTAACTCCAAGTTTTATTGTTTTAAAAGAGGAAGGATGGAAAAAACCCAACCTTTTATCACTTTCTCCATACCATGCATAGATTTGTAAATCTGTCACATTCCCTCCTGGTCATCTTTTTCTCTTTCCTGAACTGAAAAGCCTCAATTTTGCTTTATCCTTTCTTCATAGGGAAATATATTCAACCCCCCCCACCCCACCCCATTAATCCTGGTTGCACTTCTCTGCACTTTTCTAGTAGAATAATAACCTTTCTGAGATGGGTCAATCAGAATTGTAACCATGATTTCAAAGGCATATCATAGATTTATATAAAGGTATTAAAATACTGGCTGGTTTATTTTCAATTCGCTTTCTAAAAATCCCTAACGTGGATTCTTCCTTTTTCACTGCTATTACATGCAGGGTTGATGTTTTCATTGAGCCTTCCACTGCGACCCCAAGGTCTGTTTCCTGATTAGTCACTGCTAGTTTTGGTGCCACTAATAGATATGCAAGGTTAGGATTTTTTTGTCCCAATGTGCATCATTATACATTTACTTAAACAATCTCATTTGCCTTTTCCTCCCTCATCCACACAATTTGAAGAGATTCTTTTAAAGCTCTTGATAGTTCCTTAGATTTTCACCATTCTGAATAATTTAAGGTGCAATCCTATGCATGTTTAGTTGGAAATAAGTCCTTCAACTTCCAGTATTCCCAGGCCAGTGCTGTTAATCCACAACTTTGGCCACTTTAGTGCTCACCTGTGACTTCAGATCATTGATAAATTAAATAACATGAGTCTCAATACAAATCTTTAGTTCCCTCTAACTTGGGAACTGTATGTTTAGTCCTATACTCTGTTTCCTGTTGTTTAACAAGTTACTAATCCACAAGAAGACCTGTCCTGTTATACCATGATTCCTAAATTTGCTCAGAAGCCTTCCTCTATCACAGTGATGAGCCACTTGTGGCTCTCCAGATGTTTTGGCCTACAACACCTGTCAGCTCTAGCTAGCATAGCTAGTGGTGAGATAAGATGGGAGTTGCAGGGCCACAAGTGCCCACCCCTGTCTTGGAAGTAGATTTAAGTGAACAATAGGCAAAATGTTACATAATCATCTCATATATAGTTATATAATTATAAATACACCTGCTAGTCTGTGAAATCACTGGAAATATAGTAAGCTTTTACCATGGCATTTACAATTTCAGTAGATTTTATTTATTTATTTATTACATTTCTATACCGCCCAACAGCCGAAGCTCTCTGGGCGGTTCGCAAAAATTAAAACCATAGTAAGACAACCAACAGGTTAAAAGCACAAATACACAATACAATATAAAAAGCACAACCAGAATATAAAGCATGCAGCAAAATTGATATAAAATTAAAATGCAGAGTTAAAACAGTAAAATTTAAATTTAAGTTAAAATTAAGTGTTAAAATACTGAGAGAATAAAAAGGTCTTCAGTAGGCGCCAGGCGGACCTCTCTGGGGAGCTCATTCCACAACCGGGGTGTCACAGCAGAGAAAGTCCTCCTCCTAGTAGCCACCTGCCTCACTTCCTTTGGCAGGGGCTCACGGAGAAGGGCCCCTGTAGATGATCTTAAGGTCCGGACAGGTACATATGGGAGGAGGTGTTCCTTCAAATAACCTGGCCCCAAACCGTTTAGGGCTTTAAATGTCAATACCAGCACTTTACATAGATAAAATGGGTGTGGATTGATTTGTGGGAAGCAACATAAAACTTGAAATCATTTTTATGGATTTTTGAACAGGCTCATTGTGAAAATCTGGGAATCCCTGGTCCAAGGCATTTCATTTGGAGGGAACAGATAGGCCGTGAAATACTCAAGACTGAAATGTGGGGCAAGAAGTTTTAAACTTTTGTAAACCGCCCAGAGAGCTTCGGCTATGGGGCGGTATATAAATGTAATAAAATAAATAAGAGGCAATTTTTAGTAAACTTGTCCAGCATTGTATATATCCATTGGAAGTACACCCTTTAGGTATTGGCTCCTCATCTAGTGCAGCAAGGTCATTGATATAGTTGGAGCCCAAGGATTCAGCTATATGTCCCTCTTATTATTTCCAGAACTGGAGCAAGACTAATTTCTAAATAAGGATTGTTCAAATGCTAAGGAATCAGAGTCACCATGCTTTGAAGCTACCTAAGGGGGTTTGGACTTTGAAATTGACCAAAGATTCACTTTGCAAAGGAAAGATGGGATAATTATCAGAATTACATTCTTCTCAGGCAAGGCAAGCACTTGATCAATTTTACTTTTTTAAAATCTTCCTCTCTGAAACCTAATCCTGAGGATTAAGCCCTACTCCCTTTGGACACCAGAAAAAATACAATGCACTGCAGTTACAAAGAGAAGTCTCAGATGAATAAGGAGTAGTAGTAGTGACTGGCTGGGGAATGCTGGGAGTTGTAGGACTTCTTTCTGTCTAAATGTGCCTAGGATTGTGCCGTTAGTTATCCCATCCTAGGAATATGGACACTGTCCTATGGCAAGAAAGAAAGAAAAAAGTCACTCTGCTCAAATATCCTCTTTTTAGAATGATGGTGTATTTCAGGGTTGATGCCTGACATTGAAAACAACCAGGTTCTAGAACCGAGTGTTAAACGTTGATGACAGTACTCATATAAATATGCAATAAATAAATAAATAAATAAGTCATGTTTGGGACTTAATTGTTGTGGGCAGGCATTCAGTTGCTTCTATCCAATCGCCTATGTGTTCGGTTCCTCTTTTTATTTCTCACACAACCTATGCCCTATGATTAGTACAAGTGTCAGATCCTCACAGTTACCCAGATTGGATTAGAGCAGAGGTGGGCAACGTTTCACCATCAAGGTGTTATTGGATTGCATTTCCCATCAGCTCTTTCTGGCATAGGTAATGGTAAGGGATAGCAGGAGTTGCAGTTCAACAACATCTGGAGATCCACAAGTTGCTCACCCCTGGATTTGAGTCTCATAGCCACCAACCACCCTGATCATAAGAAACCATTCCTTATGACTAGGGCCTAATCTACACTAACCAGGATATTTCACTATGAAAGCGGTATGAAAGCAGTATATAGAAGGCAGGAGCCATAGCAAGCAGGATATAGCATTATGAAAGCAGTATATAGTATGTGTCAAGGGCCCCCAACAGTTGTCAGTGCACTTCAGTACCACTATAAAGCAGTAGTGTGACTCCTGCCTTTTATATAAATATTCTAAATAAATAAATAATAAATATATACCGCTTTCATAGTACAATATCCTGCTTGGTGTAGA
This sequence comes from Elgaria multicarinata webbii, assembly GCF_023053635.1. Taxonomy (NCBI): domain Eukaryota; kingdom Metazoa; phylum Chordata; class Lepidosauria; order Squamata; family Anguidae; genus Elgaria; species Elgaria multicarinata. Next base: position 39,315,895 of record NC_086172.1, read on the forward strand.
TTAAGCCTAAGAGTTCTTATAAGCATTGGGTATAAACTCTTATCCTGTGGGCTGCTTCCAGCCAGCTAGCTTTACCACACCCACTCTCCATAGACACTGGGATGAACACAATAGAAATTAGGTGGCCTCACTTGATGCCACAGGTGCAGTGAACCCTGCAGAACCACAGAACAACCATTGAAGGAGATCAGAGGCTCTTGCTTTGACAGTTTGTATGCTCTTGTAAATACGTTTTATCATGTTCATTCAAATCAGCTCCTTTTTCTGGGAAAGCCATTCCAGTTTTTCCAGTATGTTACCTCATTGTCTCTCTTTGAATTTCTTTTTAGAAGCAAATAGCACTGCACACAGCCCTCCATTTGAGGTCAAAAAACACCCCACCCCACACATACACAGTATTACACACAATATTCCATTTGAGGGTCAGTCATTGATTTTTATCAAGCATTATCATTTTCCTTACTCCATTCTTCATGCATCCTTGACAGCATCTGCCCATCACAATGATTGATAATGTTGGGCTCAAGGCTTTCTGAAGCACTTGGTGCACCAGCATAATGTTGCATGAAGCACAAGTAAGGACAGCAGAAGGATGGCCAGAATGCGCACACAAAGATTCAATGTCAAGAGGGCCGAGGCTGCCACATTGGAACAAACTTTATTCGTGTGAATGATTTGATTCTACTTCTCCATCTAATGATGATTAAAAGCTTGCTTTAAATAGGAAGGAAAAGGCAGCAGAGCAGTGTAAAAAAACTAGGCTTTTGTTTTTGATTGTATAACCCACAATTCTTATTTTATACATGTGTCTTTAAAAGTACAGCCACTTACAGAGAATCATGAAGTTTAGATTTAGTATAAGCAAAACTCAAATCTTGGGTCTGAGTTTCTGTTCATTTAAGTGAGGTTGTATCTATAAGTTGATTTGCTCTTTTTGGGTGTCAGGGGGACATTTCATTCTTGCAGGCCCATGTTAAATATGGAAATGTGTTTGACAGATTTCAGTGGGGCTTCTTCCAAATAAGAATAGCAAATGAGCAGTGTCATCCTATGATCCTCCTATGCCAATGTCATGTTAATAGTGGTGTAATTCAGTCAGGATTCTATGCACACCTAGCAACAAAGGTTGATTTAAGTGATATAATTCTAAACTATACAGAATGTAGTAACAGTGAAAGACACTCCCTCAGTGAACATAGCATCTAATTGCTGATGCATCATTTTGTGAACTGCCCAGAGAGCTCCGGCTATTGGGCGGTATAGAAATATAATAATCAATCAGCCTTGTATGAAAGGGGCCAGTTCATGTATGGCGATGAAGAAATGCCTCTATGACATCATCCTACCCTACCACATACAAAAGACACAACCTGCCAGCCACAAGGTCACCACAGCATCCTTGGCTGTGTGAACCATTGTGGTGAACCCAGCACAAACCCAGTCACTGGCACACCTCAGGAATCTTATACCCCAAACAGCTGGCAAACAGCAGGGAAGGAAGGGTGAAAAGTGTAACATAACATTCAGCCAGTTCTGCAGCTCACCTGGGTGAACATGAATGGAAAATCCCCAGGGGATGGATTCCGTTCCTGCTGGGAGAATAATGCCCTTGAGAGAGAAGAAGTTTTCTGCCAGTTAGCCAAAGCTATTTCCATCAGAATAAATAAGGCTGTGTCCTCCTCAGTAGCTCATTGGGAAACAGGTTCAGGTCGTGCCAGCTGGAAATGTGAAGTTAAGGCAAAACACATATATTGCATGTCCCGCCAGCAGTAGTCATGTCAGAGGTACAGAAGGGAATGAGGCAGAACCCACATAGCACACCAGTCTCTTATTGTTGCAGGAGCAGCCAGAAGAAAATCACATCATGAAGCATCACCAAGTGACCCAGGCCATAGACACAGTCAAGGATTGAGAATGATGCATAAGGAGCTTTAGACTACCTGCACAGGTTCTGCACACATGATGTCACAGGTTCACACCCAGGATGGAGACTCCCACTAGGAAACACTATCCTATAGTCATATCCTATGGCCTTTCAATTGGTGAAATGGACCATATAACTACACTGTTAGTAGATTCTTTATATTCAGAGCAGAGATGTGTGTTTTAGAGAAATAGACAGTTTTTCTGCCTGGAACTTTCTCATTGTCTTAACTTCTGCTTGGTTCAATTTGTTATTGAGAAAGTCATGAATTTTACTGGACTCCACATCTAAAATAGGGTTTTTGTTTGTGAGAGGTAAGGAAAACTTTGGCTTTATTTTTGTTAACTGGCAAGTTTTCAGCAAGCCTCTGTTTACACTCTTGTTCCTGGTAGATGTGTGACAATTGAATATTATTTAAACAGGAGAGACTTTTAACTGTGTATAAAGAATAAAGGGGCTAGAAAGATGCTATGGAGTTGCACAAACACAAGTGAGCAACAGATGTTCTCTTTCAGATCACCGTCAATGTTGACAATATGCTACTTAAAAATTAATAGCAGTTGTGGTGATTTTTTCCTTTAATGCTGAATGCAGGTGATTGATCATCTGTGAAGTGAAAAGGTACCATTGCTCTGTCAGAACAACAGATGGATGTGAACCTACTTCCTATGTGGAGGGGAGAATAACCACAATGAAACAGAAAGTTCAGGTGCTGATTAAGAATGCTTTGTCTTAAGACATTTCTTTAAGTAAGCAAATATTAGTAACTGTTTTAAACTATGTCTCAGAATATAAACATGGTTTTAGGGATAAGTATTAGTATTTAATATTCAGTGTTCCACAGGAAAATGGAGAGGATTTGTCACTGTATTTTTTTTTAAACCATCTGCTTTCCTTCCTTGGAGCCTGATGAGACTGTCATTGCAATCAATGGAGGGCTTTACTATTGATTGACTTTGAATTGGATTGTGTTCCTGGTGACATATGGAATGACTTGAAATTCTGCTGAAGTAAGGGAGTGTAGAAAGCACTGAAACTTTGGTAGAAGCAAGACCTGGTATACGTAGGTTCCAAATGATGCCTATAATTGCAGGAAAGTGCTCTAGATCACTACAGTTTTAATTTATAAAGAGAGAGATGCAGACCTCAAGACTTCCTGGAAGCCACGTATTCTGACCTCAGTCCAACAGTATGAATGCATAGCTCCGTAAAAGAAGCTGGAATTCTGCTGATCAGTTGTTTGGAAGCAGGGACTGGATTCCCTCTTCTGTGCCAAACAACTGATGGCATTCCTCCACTCCTGAAATCCCTTCATTGGCCTCCAATTCACTACAGAATCCAATATAAGCTTCTCCTGTTGACTTTCAGAGTTCGTCACGGTTTAGCTCCTTCCTATCTGTCTTCTCTTATTTCATATTATAGCCCTGTTCGCACTCTTCGCTCATTGAATGTTATGTTCCTTATCTGCCCAAGGGCCTCTACTTCTTTTGCTTGGCTTCGTCTATTTTCTCTCACTGCCCCTTATGCCTGGAATTATCTTCCAGAGCATTTGCGGGCCACGAATTAAATTACGGTCTGGAAAGCTCAGCTGAAAACTTTTATTTTCTCCAAAGCTTTTTAGAACTTGAGTTTGATCTTACTGTTTTATAATGTTGTTTGTTTTATTGTCCCCTGTGCCTGTTTGGCACATTCCCTTCCCTTTCTTGTTTTCTTGTGATTTTATCAGAATATAAGCCTATGTGGCAGGAAGTTGCTGTTTTATTGATTTACTATGTACAGCACCATGTGCAATGATGGCGCTGTATAAATAATAACTACAGTTTCCTTTACAGAGCTGTACACAGACAGAGCTGCTGGATCAGGCTGGGAAATTGCACACATAGCATATGTTGATTCAGCTGATGCCAGCTAGGAATATGCATGCACCTAAGCAGGGCTGGCATCAAGGATAGGTATGACTGGGCACCAGCCAAAGGCCCAAACTCCAGCAGAGCCGACTAACAAGAGCCCCCTGTTGTGCCTCTGCTTCACCGTTGCATCCTGCTTGTTTATCTGCCTCTCGCTCTGAAGGAGGAGCAGTACATGCCACTAGCTGCTTTCTCACTGTCTCTTTGCCTGTCAAGTAGGCTGACCCTATGAAAAGGAGGACAGGGCTCCTGTATCTTTAACAGTTGTATTGAAAAGGGAATTTCAGCAGGTGTCATTTGTATGCATGCAGCACCTGGTGAAATTCCCTCTTCATCACACCAGTTAAAGCTGCAGGTGCCCTGCCCTCTTTTAAATCTGGTCACTCTAGTATAGCTCCTGTAGCTTTAACTGTGGTGATGAAGAGGGAATTTCACCAGGTTCTCCATATATACAAATGACACCTGCTCTAATTCCCTTTTCTATGCAACTGTTAAAGATATAGGAGCCCTGTCCTCCTTTTCATAGGATCACCCTACTGTCAAGGAAGCAAGTGGCAGGAAAGAGGAGGAGGAGGAGCAATAGCCGTTGATGATGATGATGGTAGTGAGAAGGTAGAGCTCACAAAGGGAGGGGTCCCATTGAGGGCATCTTGCCCAAGGGTTCTCAATAACCTGGAGCTAGCACTGCACTTAGCCCACTAGCTGGATTGGGGCACATGGTTTGGAAGGCTTATCTTCTATTCCCATGTATATAGGGGCTGTTTGTAGTTAGTAAAAGCAGGGGGAGAAAAGCATCCAATGAACTGAAAAGAAGGGAGAAACGAATTCTCAGGATACTGAACTTTTTATTATAGGTTGTAAAACCCGACGTGTTTCGGCCTGTATCTTTTCAAGGCCTTCTTCAGGGGGTTGTAGGAAGTTAGTGCCAAACTACATATTACATGCAAATGTGTAATGACCCCCCTCTTTTTGATCTCTTTCTCTCTCTTTTTGCTGGAAAAACTGTTTTGGAAAGGAGAAGTGGAAGTGATAGTGGAGAAGTGGCTGGGGGCAGGAGGCAGGGAATATTTGGGGGTAAAATCCAGTTATGAACATCCACTGACAGAATGACATGTGCCAGTGGAGCTGATACTCCGAACCTTGATCCTCCTGCACCTGACCCCCAAATCTGCTCTGGAGGTTGGGGGACCCTTAGAGCAGATTTTAGGGGTGCATGGCAGGCTGTGGAGGAGAGGAAATGTCTGCCTTTGTGCGACTAGAAGTCTGCTCATGTGACTTTGAATGTAGCCCTTCATTTTGTGCCCTTAATTTCCTCTTAATTTCATCCTCCTTAGTAGCTTTTCCTCTCTTGGGTTTCCAACTATTTGCATTTAAATGTGGCTGCCATGAAATCCCCTTGCCATAGCTGCCACAGTCCTATACACACATACCTCTCTGTCTTACCTTTGGCTTGGATTTGACTCTAAGGCCTTCTGGTTGCTGATGCTTAATAAAGGTGACAGTATTTAGCCGGTTTCAAAGTGAAATTGTATTCTATATAATTAGTTTGGCTGACCAGTGCCAGGAAATTGATATTGCTTTGCTGCTTTCTAAAACCATCCTGGCAGCTGTGGTAGGATATGACAGGCCATTAAACATAAGTCACTTGTATCAGTTCCTTTAGGGCCAGATGAAAGCCACTCAGCTGGTACGGATAGTTGCTTTTATTTTGCCATAGTGGCTGTCCAGGGTCATGTCAATAAGGCCTCTTCTATGTATACCGCAGAATGAATTGGCAGTGGAATTCTGTGTGGTTTGGACTGTTCCATTCCAGACTGCAGGTGGAAGATTGCATTCTTGTATATTCCCCACGTAATAATTTCCATGCACATAAAAAAATATATCTAGCACAGCAGGAACACAACAGAGCTAATTTTAGGAGTTGAACCAAAATGGTTGCCCCAATTCATCACCTCAATCTGCAGGTGGCAAATTGGGGCTGCTGTTGCAGTTATTTTGGGAAAGGTGGGAGTGGCGACTCAAATACAGTTATTTGTAGGGCACCTACCAAAGCGCTGGTGGCTTCTCTCTCCCCCTCCTCATCTTTAAAAAAAACATTTTTGTTCACTTCCATCTTGTGCTTGGAAACTTCAGAGTGACCCATCTGATTCTCAGCTGTCTTCTTCTATAATGGAGTCTTGACAAAGGGCAAAGTCACTGTAACCTGCAGGGATTGTAAAAGGGATCAAACTTTTAAAAAGATGATGCCAGCAATGGGAACAGTGGCGGAGAGCTTCCTCTCCTCTCCTCCACCCCTCCTGTATTTAAAATTAAATCAGTGGCGGTCGAAGCTCCAACCACTGTGGCTTTAATTTTAAAACCAAAAGGGAGGGGAGAGGAGAAGTAGCCTATTGCCATGGCTACCTTCACAGGTGATGGCTTTTAAAAAGTAAAAAAAGAAGTTGCTGCTGCTCTTGTCAGTGCCACCTCCACCAGCACCAGATGAACTGCCACCCGCCACGGTATCCCTGTTTTGCAGGACTACGGGCATGTCTAGATAGGGCGATATCATTGGGATTTATTTATTTATTTATTTTATTACATTTATATACCGCCCTCCAGCCGAAGCTCTCTGGGCGGTTTACAACAATTAAAAATAGTAGACATTAAAAGTATACAAAAAAATTAAAAAACATAAAAACAGTATAAAAAACATAAAAACAGATCATCCCGGGATAGCCCCTGTGCATCCACATGATGCACGGGATCCCGGGAGCAGGGAGGGATGATCCGTCCCTTTCCCCGGGATATCGCCCTACCCTTTAATCCCGACTTTTTCTGCGGTCTCGGGATGATCCTGAGACCACGGGACATGTGGCCGGGCGTCCCGTTTTCGTCCCGGCTCCTCACGAGTAACTGTGAGGACCCGGGCAAGGGGCACGGAGCTCCGTGCCCATCAGGTTGGGTGCGGGGAGCAGGAGTAATTCTTTTTTAAAAAAACACTTACCTTTGCGCCCGACCGATTATGAGCTCAGCTTCAAAAAAAATAAAAAATAAAAATGGCGGGTGCAACGTCCTCCATCCTCCTGGGACGTCGTGTCATCATATCGCGAGATCATCCCCCTCTCGTCTAGCCATGCCCTTGGGTTGGGGCAAACCCCGAAACTGAGTGAAATAATCCCTCCCCCATCTATTTTTTGTTAACTTGCAGGGGGTGGTTTAATTCTGATGTGGAGAAGCATTACAAAATGCAGTCTACAGTCTCAGGAGCCTACCACCTTATGCTGCTGCATATGTGGACCATGGCAAAATTTCTGCCTCGTGCTTATAGTGGGGTGAACTTTTCACAGTTTCAGTGTGAATAATTAGTGTCTATTCTGGTAGTACAATGCAGATGGACTATAGCCCTTACCTGTAAGGTCTTGCTGGAATCGAACCACAGTTGGAGAGATTCACACTTCTTATATACCCTTTAGGGTGGATTCCTGCACTGAGCGGGGGGTCGGACCCTTCCAACTCTACTATTCTATGATTCTTTAAATTGGGTGCTCCTTGACAATGATGCCAACTACATAAAAGGAAGTCATGGGCAGATGGGAAATATATTTTATTGTACAGGGTAATGATTAGTTATTAGTAGGCTAAGTGCTGCGCTTCTTCCAGTATGAAAGAGCTGTTAAAAGCAGGTCCTGGGAGGCAAGTGCAGTGTACGAGAAAGATTTGAAGGTGTGTTTTATCCAGTAGCTCTTAATAAGCAGATAATAGCTGACAGTGCTGGATCCATTCCAGCAGTATTCAGTTGCTCTCTGAGCATCGATTAGCAAGTATTTTGGAGACTAAAACATCACAAACAAAGGTGATACCTTGAAAAATGAATAAATAACATGTCGTTTAAAAACTCTGTGTAGGTGACAGAACTTTTACTGCACTACATATAAAGAAAGAAATAAGAATAAAATTGAAAAAAAGATTGTTCTTTTTACACTGCAATCCTACGTATATATCTATCTCGGCTTGTTTTTCATTACTGGCAAACAAGAATCCACTTGCTTCTCTCTCAAACCATGTGACTTTTAAATTTAGTGATTCAAATCAATGGGCCTACCCCATGTATGCCATCCCATGCTGTCCTTTCATAGAATCATAGAATAGTAAAGTTGGAAGGGGCCTATAAGGCCATCGAGTCCAACCCCCTGCTCAATGCAGGGATCCACCCTAAAGCATCCCTGACAGATGGTTGTCCAGCTGCCTCTTGAATGCCTCTAGTGTGGGAGAGCCCACAACCTTTCTAGGTAACTGGTCCCATTGTCATACTGCTCTAACAGTCAGGAAGTTTTTCCTGATGTCCAGCCGGATCTGACTTCCTGTAACTTCAGCCCGTTATTCCGTGTCCTGCACTCTGGGAGGATCGAGAAGAGATCCTGACCCTCCTCTGTGTGACAACCTTTTAAGTATCTTTAGATACTATGTGCCTTGATTTGGGGAGGAGGGAGCCGTTTGATATTCTGTCTTGGGACAGCCCTGCATTTGATCACCTCTGTGGTTCAAGGTTAGGTTCTTACTCCTGAGTAGGCATGTCTAGGTTTCCTGACCAGAACAATGACTGCTTCCCATTGCCATGCCAACATTGACCACAAACTTCTCCAAAAACTAATTGTAATACTTTCTCTTCACTTAAATTATTTAATATGATCTTAGGGGAAAGCACAGTGTGTTGCTTTACCATAATTGCACAGTTTCAGGCTGCTGTACTATTGTATTTGCGCAGAAGTAAAATATATATATATGTGTGTGTGTGTATATATATAAATTAACTGAAGAGGGAAGGAGAACGTAGGGCGCAGGAGATTTTGCCGGCACAGTAGCAATATAGGTGAAAAGATACATGAGCTGAAATAGTGCAACAACGCACAGACATGAAAGTACCCAGTGCTAGACTCGCTAAGAAAACGGAGGGGGAAACCACGGACTCAAAGCGAGGATAAAAGTAGGTGTGATGGAGCTCATAGTCCTAACTAGGGTAGACTGATTGAAATGAATCGGACATATAACTAACTTTAATAGAATGTATTTCAATGCATCTAGTCTATGTCGGACTGTCATTGGATACTACCCCATGGCTTGAAGTTAGTTTGCAAAAATGGAAGCAAAAATGATTTGGGGTAATCATGGTCAGCACTAACTAATTTGGACTTCACAGCAACTATGGTTAATAGCCAACTATGGAAAGGAACAGGGAATTCTGGGAGATAGCTAAGCCTGAGGCTTGTTCCTGATCTTGTTCCTCATGATCTGAAGAAACGCAATGTCTGAGTGAGACACTGCAAACTCTGTCCCCATGGTTGCATATTCATATTTTATGTCCTTTAGTACATAACACCGAACTAAAGTTCAGCTTCGATGCTTGAATAGCTTTTCATTGCCTTTTCTTCTTGCACATTTTTTTAAATTTTTGTTAGCTTCAGTTCAGAACTCTTTTTGGCTTGTTTATCTTCTTCAAAGATTGTATGTATATATGTTTATTATATTTACACCTCCTCCCATTGACTCAAAGTTACGTGTGGCATTATGTTTCATGGCACTTAATACTTATAAAAGTATTCCTAAGTTATTTGTCTTCTCTACTCTCAACCCAATTCTTTGCTGAATGCACTGTATTTACCATGGTTTACCTTTTCTATCTTTCTCTGTCTGGGTACTAGTGGCATATGCTTGGAAACAACCCAAGGCATGCATTAAGAGAATATGAAAATGTTGGCTTACCATATGGACTGAGAAATTGCAACACTCTCGCTAGAGAGTGGACTGCTGGCTGCTGCTCCTGCATTAAACTACGGCAAAGGTTTGCAGGCTAGTTGGCTGGAGTAAGGGCTGGACTAGTTAAAGTTCTGAAAACTCTCAGGGTCTCTCTGCCTACCAGAGAACTGGAGCTTCACTGAGAGCATCATCAGATGAGGGTGGGGATTGCGTTTCCCTACCATCTCCTGCTGCTGTCCCACAATAGCGATGATTTCTTTACACGGGAAAGAAAGAGGAAGCAGCAACAATCACGTGGCCCATTCAGTGGGCGTTTTTCCTGAACACAGCAGGGAATGGCGGCAAGTTTCACTTAAAAAAAATAAGTTGGATTTACCAGGGTCTATTTTGTCGTGGAAAAAAGACCAGAAGGGGGCGGGAGAAGTGCAGGAGGCAGACAGCGGCATCAAAGGACGCGTAAAAAACGAGTGTGCGATAAAACTTTTCCAGTTCCAGAAATAGTAGTTTCATTATGCAGCAGTCCTACACACACTTACTTGTGAGTAAGCCCTGCTTAATTTATGTCCAAGTAAACATGTATAGGATTGTGCTTTTAAGTTTGCAAAGTATCTTATGCCTTTGCTTTGACCAAGAAGCTCAGATTCTGCTTTGATCAAGTAGCTCAGATTCTTTTTAGTCATGCATCCTGCTTCCAATGGCACTGACTCCCAAGAATGTGTGCATATATGATAGCCTTAAAGTCCAAGTTCTGAGCTTCCCAAACTGAAGCACCTTGGAATACTGCTTCGCTTTTTCACAAGCTAATTAGCATTCAGTGGAACTGAACAGTGTTGCAAAGTACCTTGCTTGGATCCTGGATGAACAGCTCTTGGACAGCTGAACAACCAGGAACATAATTTGGATAACTTTTCTTAAAGTACAAATAATGCAAACAGAAGCAAGGGGCTAGCAACAGTTTCACTTAAGAAAAAGCATTCAGCCTGTGAAGATTTTCTCACTCCTGCATGAGGACCAGCCCTACTATTAGGCAAAGTGAGGCAGCTGTCTCATATAGTTCATTTTGAATTATTATTTTTGTTATTATTATTATTTGAGGAAGGAGCCATTGTGAGTGTGCAGGCATTTGGCCACTGCGTGCCTTTCAGAACCCAGACTCCTAAGGTTGGTCTCGAGCAGCCAACCTAATTTCACATAAAAGGAGACAAACTACATAAATGGGCTGCATCCATTTGCGGTGCCTCCTCCTGCCTGCCATGCGTGATTTTAAAATCATAACTAGATACAGCACCGTGACTTTGAGTGGCCAAACATGCTCAAAGGCACTCCGTTCTGATATCACTGTTTTCTCAGAATCTGGGGGAAGCCAGTGCACAGCCTTCACCCTTAAGAGGGAGGGAGGAAGGCAAGGCACTCTGGCAATGCCCAGAAACAGACCCCACGAAGGGCAGGGAGAAGTGCCCACCCCAGCCCTTCAGTACAGGCTCCGGATGGAGCACTTGGTGGGTGAGAAGCACAGGCTGAAGCAGTTGCAGCAGGGTTGGCCAGAGCTGGGCGCGTCCACTGACGGCGCTTGCCTCCCCTCCTCGGCGATGCTACTGTTGTCCCTCAACAAGGGGTTAAAAGGCTCAGTACTCTGGTACGTTAATAGCTAATCAAACACACGAGGCTGGAGAATGCTCTTAATCATTTTAATTTCCAATACTGCAGTATGGGGTGCTCTCCCCATGATATGCAAGATGGAGGCACCCCGAACAAAGGAATCTCAGTCCATTTATTGGCCCTGACTAAAGGAGGGTGTTAGTCTCTTTCTAACCCTTCTATTGGCCAGTTCTGGGTTAGCAAGTTAGGTTACATCATCAATAAAGAGTTAAGGTGCATAATCATAGGTTACATTCAAAGCTTCATTGTTCACAGTCTATTCATTACAGAATGCAAATCTGGCATGTAGCCACCTGCAGCCACCCTTTGGCAGAGATGCCATCTTTAACCCTTGGCACATTGCATTCTTCTCCACGGATGCGGGCATACAAGGAACAACGACATCTTTCTCAGCTGCTATCACTACTCCTCGACTCTATTGAGGAGCAGCACCAGCAATGAGAGGAGAGAAGTGCCTCTCAGAGGACGCAGACACTTGCAGGCTGCCAAATGCATGCTGGTAGGTGTAATACTGGTATGTAGAGCGGCTGATTGTAAATAACGCATGGGTTAGCAAACCAGGTCACGATCTCTCAATCCTATCTCAGTTCCCACTTGCCTGACCTCTCACTAACTGTCTTTGTTCTCCTTCTTCCTGATTTTCTCCAACTTCCACCATTCCATTCTAGCCTCAGCTTACGCCTACAACTCCCAGCATGACTTGGGCAATTTTATTTGTTTAAAAGTTAACTCACAGGCCTAGCACCAGCCTACCACTTTAAGATTATTATCTTGCAGACATATATCCGGGGGGTGGGGTAGGGGTGGGGCGAGACTCACTGCTTTCACAATTTCTTCTAAAAGTGAATCAATAATTTAAGCAAGCCCAGTAATTGTAGCATGTCCTTCCTAGTCTTATTTGTTTGTTTGTTTGTTTGTTTGTTTGTTTGTTTTTACAATTAGCTCCTGCACACATTTTGGTTCTTTTCGAACAGAGTGCATAACAATTAGCTTTTTAGTCCTACTAATACAATTAGTCAGTAATTCAAATGCAGTAAAGTAATAGGTCTGATTGTGATAACTTGATATAATGGGTTTCAATTTCATATTTATGATACTTATTTCACTACTGTATGACACCTACTCTGAGCATAATTGCATTGTAATCCACTTCATTACCTGGGTTATTAAGGTAGAAGAGGAGCTATTTTGTAAGCATAATTTTACCTAATACTGATTTGAAGGCTCATTTATGTGTTGTGGAGTACTGTGTACTGGGCATAGTTTGGTCTGAGAGTAGTGAGCATATTGTAGGAAGCTTTCAGCACCATCCTGACCCAGGCCCTGGGTAGCATTATTAAAAATCATTTATCTTAGGCTTAAAAAAAAGTCCCTAGCATAAGTGACTGAAGGGAAGATTTGCTTGGTCTGTGATCACAATGCAGCATTCTCTGTAGACACAAATAACGTTAAGTATGCTCCTGAGCACAGACAAGACCCAATATATAAGAACTCGTAATATAATTATATGTGAGTGTGTGTGAGAAAGAAAGAAAGAGGAAAAGGGGGGGGAACCAGCCAAAGCATCCGAAATTTCATTCTATGATCCCTGGTAGATCATTCTATGATCTACCTCCCCGTCCTGGCAATGCTGTGCTGGCAGTGGGGCCAAAGATGGAGTGGTTTGGCTGCATGTTCCCCCAACACACCCCTAAACAAACCCGGAAACTAGGCCATCCCAAGAGCTGAAGTAGTAAATTCCCTCCTGTTGGAGGCAATGAGGTTGAGGGGAAAGGAGAGAAAAATCCGATGGCCTCCATCTTCTGCCCTGGTTAGCAGAAGCCAGCAGGGCTTAGGAGGTGGCTGCCACAGACCCCCCCTTCCCACCTTAGGACAGCTCTGAACCAAAATGTTAAACCAAACCTTTCTTATTTTTATTTATTTATTTATTGTATTTCTATACTGCCTTTCTGAGACCAATGAAGGCAGTTGTTTTAATGTATTATTTTTTATGTTTGAGGGAAACAAGGAAATATGTTTAAAAACATATCAAAGATAGCTGTGTTGGTCCATGAGAAAAACAACCCCCCCCCAAGCAAAATATCTTCACTACGACTCACCAAAATTCCTAAAAAATGTGCAAGCTTTCAAGTTCTCCAAAATTCTTCAGAACTCTTTTTTACCTAGTGTACCACCCAAAATTCCTAAAAAATGTGCAAGCTTTCAAGTTCTCCAAAATTCTTCAGAACTCTTTTTTACCTAGTGTACCACCCAAAATTCCTAAAAAATGTGCAAGCTTTCAAGTTCTCCAAAATTCTTCAGAACTCTTTTTTACCTAGTGTACCACCCAAAATTAGTCTCTAGTTTTGGTAATTATAAGGACTGTCATGTTTCTCTGCATTTCTGCTCTGTGCCAACTCAGGAATCTCTACGATTGGGTTCAGACAACACGATAACCAATGATAATTTAAATAGTTGACAGTTGGCTATTTAATCCACCATAGATTATCATGTTGTCTGGAGGATGTTTTTTAACCAATGGTTGGTTATTTGGCCAAAATAACCAACGCAAATAACCAATGCTGTGTAGAGTTGGCTATTTGAACCACCATTGGTTATTGTGTTGTGCGGAAGGCACGTTGGTTATTTCCTGGACAACCGTTGGTTTTTCTTCGTAGTCTCTGTGCATCACACATATGGGCTCTACACCTGCGTAGAGCCACACTCAGGAAGTTTCTAAAGCTGAGGAACGTTTTTGGCGGGAACCCTCCCCCATCGCTTCAGTGTGCATGTCCCAGCATTTCCCTCCTTCCCCTCAGTTCCTTTGTGACTGCCGTAGCTGGTGCCCTGCTGTGAAGTCGCTCTTAAAAGAGTCTTTTTTTTTACAATAATATTGTGAGCAACTGAGGTGTTTCTTCATAGTTTGTTTGCGTTTTTACTTACTTATAGTTTTAGTTTGTTAAAAAAATAATTAAATTATATTAAGATTTTTCTATGGCCCTAAAGGCCCCTTTTCGTAATTGCGTTCACTGCGGCAGCAAGTTGCTGTTGGTTATTTTGTCAGCCACAGAGTTGCGAAGCAAGAGCAGTCCAAGCGGCGGCGGCTGCTCTAGTCCAGCCGGCAGGATAGATTTTTGGGAGCAATGGCTGATGGGATACTAGCAAGAGGACTGGGGGGGGGGGAGAGGGCGGGGGATGAATGAGTCAACTCAGTGTGGACTAATAGTCAATGCAATGCTGATCCTAATCCACAGTTGATTATTGTGTGGGGAGTGCCCCCTAGATAAACAACTGTACAGTTGATTATTACCTCACCGTTGACTATCGTGTTGTCTGGATACAGCCTGTGTTTAACCAAAGGCAAGAGGCAGGTCAGAGTTACTTATAGCCAGGGTTTATGTTTTCAAAAAATGAGATCAGCCATTGCAGTTTACCCTGAAATGCATTGCTGGGTTTAATCTGAGACTTGCAAATGTACCATTGACTAAATCATTGAGACTGAAAATCTCCATTTTGAGACTGGATCTGTCTACTGCAGGCCTCATGGCTCCAACACCTGGGCACATTTTTGGACTCCCGTCCCTTGCTTTTTGAACTCACCTAGCCTGATGGAGAGTTCTGGAGGATTTGAAAGCATGTATATTTTTGTGGAATTTTGGTTGCTCCTTAGAAAATTCCCAAAGTTCATCCAAAAAGCTAAATACTTCACTATTATTCTCAAAAGCAAGAAGAATTGTTTTAAAAAGAACTGCATTTTCACTAAAGGATTTTAAGTAGATGATTACACTTACTAGTTTTTTTTAAACCCTATGCTTTAAAAGGGGTGTAGAAAGATAACAAAAACACCTAATTTATTTACATTTGTAAGCTGTCTTAGAGCGTCATCAGATGAGCATTTTATTGCACGCTCGTTACTGGCCACTCACGGTTTTTCGTGGGTCCTTTTGATGCCGCTGTCCACCTCTCACCCGTCTCCCACTCCTTTTGGTTTTTTTCCTGTCATAAAATAAGACAGAGAAAATCAGATTTTTTGGGCAATAGCGAAAGTTGCCACCATTTCCTGCCGTGTGCAGAAGAAGCAGTGCGATAAAAACGCCCACTGAATGGGCCATGTGTTTGTTGCTGCTTCCTCTTCCCCGTGTGAAGAAAGAGGAAGCTGTTTCCCACTATTGTGGGACAACAGCAGGAGGCAAGGTGAGGGTAGAGAAACATGATTTTTCCCCCTGTCTGATGACACTCTTAGGTATATAAATAAGTATGTCCTGAAGGCAGCAAGATTACAGAAGCCAAACAGGTCTGGTTCTGGTCAGTGTCTGGATGGAAGACCACTTGGGAACACCTGCTTTGAATTCCACCATGGAAGAAAGGCAGGATGTAAATGTAATTTTTAAAAAGATGTACTTATAAGAACATCAATAAATTTAAAAGCCATGGAGTGCCCCTTTAGTTAAAGTGAGTTGCAAAAAATAAAAAAAATAGTTCCACTATTATATGCTTTGAAATTCCACTGCTTTTAAAAATGACACCTATTGAGCTAATAACTTGAAACCTGGCGTCCATAATCCATAATCTAACTACTAAAGTCTACAATTGTGCAAAATATCAAACCAGTCTGATACAAATTTCCTTGAGCTTAAAAGTGCTAAAAGCTGGTCTATGTGTCTTTTTTATTCCATGCTACAGCTCTGCATACCATATATTTCTTTCAAATTTTGGTGAGAAATAATAATGTACATTATTCTGGCTTGTTCAGAATATGCGCCTTTCATTAGTTTGGTGAAGTTCTGAGAAGCGCTTGAAAAGTTATGAGGGATTTGCTGCCCCATGAAAACCTCTGGCTGCAACTGCCAGCACGGTTACGTCAAGCATGCTCACTTTCACTCTGAAGCTAGGGTGCTGCCAGTACTCCCAAGTTTTCCAGAGGAATTTCTGGGTTGTACCAAGCAGGGGCTCATCTACACCAAGCAAGATATTCCACTATAAAAGCAGCATATAAAAGGCAGGAGCCACACTACTGCTTTATAGTGGTACGGAAGTGCACTGACAACTATTGGGGCCCACTGACACCTCTACACCAAGCAGGATATAGCACTATGAAAGTGGTATATGGTATGTGTCAATGGGCCCCAACAGTTATCAGTGCACTTCAATACTGCTATAAATCAGTTAGTGTGGCTCCTGCCTTTTATATACCGCTTTCATACTGCTTTCATAGTGCAATATCCTGCTTGGTGTAGATGAGCCCCTGGAAGTATTGTAGGAATTCATTGATAAAGAGAAAATTCAGATTAGATTATTATTTTGATATGGCAGGTGCATCCAGACAGAGGTCTTCTAGTACCAACCATCAAAAGGCATTGTGCAGGTCTTCCATCTTTTCCTTGTTATCAGTCTTTATTTTTATTTTTTTGGTGAAAAGAAAAAGGAGAGGAGAAGCAGTAGTAAAACATGGGAAGGTTACAAGACGAAGTCATCTGGAGCCCCTGTAAAATTCTGTGAATGAGGCAAGGCAATTGCACAATAAGAGTCTCATCCTGAAGCACCCTTTGTTAGTTACACTTAAGTCCCACTTAAATCAATGACTAACTTTTCACATTAGTTTCAATGGGACTTAACTGCAGTAAACTTAGAACTTTTCTACACGAGGCTGTTAATTGGCTGCATCTGCTCTCGGTTTTAATGCAGAATTGAGATCCAAGCACTAGACGAAGTCCTTTACTGCTTTCCCAGTACATAACTTCTAGGTGCCACTGTAGTATAGTGGAATAGTGCAAATGCATGAGAGGATGTCACACTTTCTTTCACTTTCACAATAAATGCTGGATAAATAAATTTCCCCTGCTCTTAAAAAAACATGCAGAAGTACTGGTTAGACACAGAAGTGAAACTGGAGGGTCAGGACATCTAAATAACCTGCAAACAACTGTGAGTAGGGAATGACAAATGCACAATAAATGCCTCTTGTAGAAAAGTCCTTAGCTTGGATCTAACTCACTGATGGTTGGATTGATTGGCGCCATAGGAACTCCTTTGATTACCTAATGCGGAGCGGGGTGGGGGAATAACACTCATAAATCCCCATTTTGGTTTGTATGTACACAGTAAGGTACAATACATTTTTGTGCAGGCTACTTTTAGAAGGTTTTTGTTTTAAGATGTGGTTGTGTAGACAAGTAATTTAAAATGTGTGCCAATGGAACATTAGAAGAGCGAGCAGCTTATTTCTTAGAAAGGCTGAATACTCTCTGGAACAGTTTATAAAATGTTACCAGATAGATTTCTTCTCTGGGAAATAGATGTGCATGTTATCCTTACGAAGTTGTTTGCAGGAATGTTCCCAGGATATCGCTGTGACATTATCATACTTTAATATATGTATGTTGATATCCCACAACATTTTGTACATTTCCCACTCCATTAAAAACATAATGTTTATAACTGGAAGAAAGGAGGTAATGTAACAGATTAATCTGTGCAACCGTAGTATTGTGAGAAATTACCTGTAATTTCTTCCAAAAAGCCAGTAACATAGTGATATAAAATTGATATGTAGCTGCATGTGTATGATAATTTATAGAGGGCTGTATATGTTGAGATTTGGAAAGGTTTCTCTAGGATTCCTTAAAAGAAAAAAAGGTCTTCCAAGTTTGTTTCATTCTCAAAGGGAGAATATTTGCTTTTTAAAAAGGGGCTTATAAGAGCCAGAGACAAGACCAATGCTGGCAAAAGTCATACAGCAGTAATACAGAAAGAGAGATGGTTTGGCGAAAACATGCCTATATTCCCTTCAGCTAGGTGATAGAATCTTCTTAACCAAGGTCCTTTGGGATCCCCTTTATATCCCCCGTAAAGAAAACAAATGTTGATTAGGTAGCGTAGTTCTTCTATCTTTCAGAAGTAAACTGTCAGTGTTTTTTTTTTCTAGGAGTGCGGAATCCAATTAGAGACTACTGTAGAGATACCGATTGATCCAGCCAAGAGAGAAATATCGGATATCTTAGATTAACTGAAGTATGCCACAGATTGGAGGCAAATAACATTCAAATATGTAGGAATGTCCTAGAGTTAGATAAAGTGAACAAAATACTTAGCAACTATTGTAAGAAAACATGTTGATACTCTGCTGCTGTTTTTTAAACCCATCTCTGTTTTGACACAGTGACCATTCAACAAATTGGTTTTTTTAGGATTTACATTTGCTTGACAAACCTAAATCTTAGACTGCAGCAGTGACTTTGTTTATGGATTACGTTTGTGCCACACAAACAGACACTGCAGTTTTATCAAAGATACACAAGATAACATTGCAGGGCATGTGTATGTATGTATCTGTCCTGGATTTAGGTCCCATTAAAGGAGCGAGGGAGGAAAGCAGAGGGGAAGAGAGGCTCTTGCCTTGGATGAAATGAAACCTAAGTGCCTCATTCCCTTCATCCCTTCAAACAGAAAAGTGTGAGAGTTTCAGGCTCTCACAATCCCCTAGGAGGAAGAAAAGAAGGAAGGAAGGACTTTGCTTCGTGCGAAATGAGATGGTGACTAAGCAAGCATTCACTCCCTTTCATTGCTCCCTTCAGAACAGGAAGAAGAGCAGTGTGCACGGACCCAACTCTCTGCTTCTCTTCTGATAGTACAGCCTGGGGGGTAGTACTGCTCTTATCTTGGGGTGGGGAAGGTGGTGCCCGGAGTGGTGTGCTGCTGTTTCTCCCACAACATACTGATAATAATCTGTTAGGCTGAGATTGTGGCATAATCGATACAATTATTGCTCTGTAATATGTACAATCCCTTACCACTGGTCCACTTGAGAGAGAAGTCAATCCATACTTGGAAACTGTTGTTGCACACAGTTCTAGCAAAAACCCTGCAGCCAGTACCTAGGATGAACATGTGATACAGGCAGCTGTTCTTTGATGTTTCTGACAGCATTGATGCTGATAGAAGCTTTGGAGTGCAGAGGAACATGCTGCCACTTGCATCTGTTATGCGGTGATCTATGGTCTCAGAGAATGAAGAGAGCCAATCATCTTGTAAGCTAAGTAAATGACATGGTTATTCACCTTTTAGGCAAGGCAATGAGATTATTTCCCTGGATTAGGGCAAAATTGTGCAATGATTGCAGCTGTATTTTTGTACTGATCACACTGCTACTACTAATGTGAGTTAGAAAGGGTGGTGGCGGCAGGTAGGGTGATCCACCACACCATATTAAAAAGTGCTATTTTAAGTCAGCTAATGGATTCTAAGGGGATTATATCAGAATAATATATAAAAAGGGGGAAAAACAAGAAGTAGGAACACTTGGAAAGTCCTACAACATTTATATCAGCTATATATCGTGTTTTGCATTTCAGTGTTTATACACACACACACACACACACACACACGCAAAATATAACTATGTTTATACATAATCTGTGTGTCCTGAAAAAAAATGTTCACAGTTAAGGTTTTGCAGTAGCCACATGTCAAGTTGGTGAATTCGACCCAGGAAATGTCTGATGAAAACATTGCAGTGTGTTGGATTCAGAGAAGCATCTTATGAAAGCATTTGAAGTCTAATCTTAATGTTTTCCTTATCTATTTGGGTAGGACCGCCGCTTTAATGACGAAATTGACAAACTGACAGGATACAAGACCAAGTCATTGCTTTGCATGCCCATAAGAAACAGTGAGGATGAGATTATTGGTGTTGCACAAGCGATAAATAAAACTCCTGGAGGCGCTCCTTTCACCGACGATGATGAAAAAGTAAGATTCCCCCCTTTTTCTTGATAAAATCTTTCATAACTATTCTCTGAGAAGTGCATGCAGAGTTATCTCCTTTCTTATAAAGCAACTGAATTTTATTCATAATAAAGTAATATTTTTTTCTTTGTGATGCTAAGATGACATAGCATTGTCTGACAACATGTCTTTACACCACTTATTCATTAGAATTATTACATTTACTCAACGATTTGTGTTCCCTGCAAGGGTTATATTGTTGTCCCATGTTTTGAGATAAAACCCAACATACAGAAGTGCTATAGCAGCAGTGAGCTCTTCAGCATTTCATTCTTATTTCATAAGAGTTCATGTATTCACCCATTAGTTTATTCACTGGTCTTTTCTAAAAATTCTAGTCTTATTTTGCTATGTTTGCTATTAGAACTGTAAAGTTCTAGGCTGGTGGGTGTCACTTCATCTAAGACTTTCAGACTGCTCAGTTTTGTTTTCTAAAGATATCATACTTTATGACTTGGGCCTTAGCTAGACTTACTGGTCTAGCGGGACGGAGGGATGAAGATCTCGCAATATGTTTATCGCAAGATCTCCCCCTCTGTTCACACGTGGCGTGCAACGACCTCGGAGGGAGAGGCGTCGCGCCCACCATTTTGTTTTTTTCTTAAGAAGATGCGCACGAGTGCTCATGTGCAAAAGGTAAAGGTTTTTTTTAAAAAAAATTCCCTGCTCCCCCCCCCCCGATAGGCGCAGTGCTCCTGAGGAGCTCTGCGCCCCGTGCACTGGTCCCGGCTCCTTGCGAGGAACTGTGACAAACCGTGATGCCCAGCTACATGTTCTGTGGGCTCAGCCCGAGACCACAGAAAAAGCGAGCCTAAAGTGTAGGGTGAGTTCCTGGGGCAAGGTAGGAATCATCGCTCCCTGATCCCAGGATCCCCTGTACATCATGTGGATGCACAAGGACGATCCCTAGGATCACCCCGGGATTTCGCCCTGGTTTCTTTTCTGGGGTAATTGAAGCCTCATTGCTGCCTAAGGTGAGACACAAAAGTCTTTCCTCCATCACTGGTTCCTTCCTTGGGGCTGCTGTTGCCACTGCCAAAATCTGCAGGCACACCCTCCTCACTCTTCTTCCTCTCTTGGAAATCTCCAAAATAGCACTGGCATCATAGACTGGATAGCTAGATTTCAACAGGGAGCTGCCAGTTTGCTCATTTCCCTCTACAAATAGTCAAGGTCTCTCTGGGCATCATGTTCAACATCCCCCAATGATGGAAACTTAATGTAGGTGTGCAGCCATGTGGGGAGCATCTTCCTAAATGTAAAGGAAGGAGAACTTTATTTCTGCCAATTCCATGGATTTCTATTTGGCTATGGATGTGTGGTGGTAAAATTCATGCCATGTGGACAGATGCTCCTTATGCCGTTATATGACTACTTTGGTGAATAATTACCTGTAATTGCATTCAGTTATGCCATTTGCTTGTCAGAAGATTGAATTAATAAAACAGAAATGACTTATTTGTATCCTCTTTATAAAATATTACCTAACCATAGTACTTGGCTGTATCTCAAACGACGTGTCTGGATTTTGTTATTCTATTTTGAAATGTAAAATAATCTCATACAAGGCATCAGGTGTTTGGTTTTATTTCCAACTCTTTGGTCACCCTTTGTAAGGTTTGCATAGCAATTGCTATAACGTTCAATTTAAAATCGCAAGTAAAGTTAAGGGGGAAAAGACAAGATGAGCAGTTCTGACAACCTGTACTAGTTTGTGGACATGCTTCTAATGTACTCGCTTTAACTGGTAAAATTGGGTAATCACAGTATCACTGTTTCTTTTAGCAGAGGCAGAATCTAGCTAATTGTGTGCTGATATGTATACTTGAATTAGTTAGTAAATGTCAGCTAACATTGGTCGCTCATTAAATTAGCTACCTCTACTTGCCTAATAGTAGCACTATGCAGCAAACTGTTACAGGGCATGAGAATAATCTCTGCAGTGGTATATGACTGACTGAGTAATTATTTATAACTCCCTAATGTTGCCTCTATGCCAGCCTCAGTCAGCAGAGAGGAGCTTCTCTGGGGAGCACGGGGGGGCAGTGCTCCTTCGTTGTGGAGGTTCCTCCTGCTATGCCTACTGAGAGCTTGGTGAGTGGAAAGCTACTGCCAGTGGTAGTAGCTAAGGCCCTGAAATGGGGCATTTGTGGGGTAGGTCACAGGTGACTAGATTTAAAGACCCTCCGATCACCCTTAGGTCTCCAGGATAATGGGAGAACCACAGCCTTGGGCCAGAAGGGTCTGGAAGGAGGGTGCCAAGGGCTCCCCTCTGCATGGGATGGCCTGTAATTTGTCCAAATCTGAATCCTTCTTGGGGCCATGCCCAGATGTAAATGCAATGACATCTTGTCCCTTAATTCTAAGTATACATCTGCCCACCAGAGCTGCCATTTTGCAAAAGGCTCCAGTTGGTGGCCTTTAGTTTCTAGTAACTCCCCCCCCCCCAAGCAGATTCTCAAAGCTTAAGGTTTGCCTTCTCATGTACCAAGACTACTGTTTCAAAAGCTAGCATAGGTCAGAGCAAAGGCATACCTACAACATATGGGCAGCAGGTAGAAAATAGCCTTCTAGCAATGAGTAATAGTGGAGCTGAAAAAAGGATAGTAAATAAGTGCAAGGTTTAAGTGGGTAAAAAGACAAACAGAATTCAATTCAAAACGAGGAAAAAGAAGGGAGAGGAGCTTTGGAAACAATATGCAGATGGCCATACATTGCTGCTAATACAACCGGCAAAATGGGGATGGGCTCTGTGGGAGAAATAGGATGAGCCATAGGAAAGCCCATGGGAGAAGTTCATTTAAAAATGTCTTAACTATAAATATCACAAATAAAAACAAACGTTTTAGCAAGAGTGAAAACAGAGTAAACAAGCTGAGATTTAGAGCCTTTCTAAACAAGCCTTTTATTGTGCAGTTGTGTTTCCTCACTCACGGTAGTTCACATGTTCTTGACACGACATCCTCCTCCAGAACCTTTCCTGTGTTTTGCAACAATTATCATACTTTTTTTTTCTTAACGAGGAAAGTCTGGTATTTTTCTCAGTGGCATTATTGTGCATTTGCACAATTCCGCTATACTACAGCACTGCCTAGTGGTTGTGTAATGGAACATTAAAAAAAGACAGAGAAAGAAAAGCCCTGGGGGCGAGGGAGAAACATACGTAAAGGAGCCCTCTTAATCCTGCAAAGAAAAGTCCCATGGAAAAAAGCCCTTAGGACCGAGGTACTATGGGTAGGGAAATCACCCAGTCTGGACAGAGGAATACATCTGTCTAAGGCCTTAGCTAGACGGGGCTTTATCCTGGGGCAAACCCAGGGATCGTCCCTATGCATCGAAATGACGCACAGGGGATCCCGGGAGCAGGGAGAGATCATCCCTCCCTTGCCCCAAGATAGAGCCCTCCACTTTGGGCCTGGTTTTTCCACAGTCTCGGGCTGACCGCGGAACGTATGGCCTGTTGCTGCGGGTTGACGCGGCTCCGCGCAATTCCTCGCTGGGAGCCGTACATGGGGCACAGCGCTCCTCAGGAGCGCTGCACCCATCGGGGGTAGGGTGGGGGGAGCGGGGAAATTAAATTAGTTTTTAAAAAACCTTACCCTCTGGCGCTCGTGCGCTCCTGTCACTTTAATTTTTTTTAAAAAAATGGCGGGCGCAACGCCTCTCCTGAGGTTGTTGCGCCTCACATGTAAACAGAGGAGGGATCTCGCGATAATCCCATCGCGGTATCTTCCCTTCTCCGTCGTGGATTAAAAGGTAGGTCTAGCTAAGGCCTTAGATGGTGCTGCACTCCCACTGAAGGACCACATGTAGAGTTTGGGAGTGCTCCTGGACTCAGTGCTAACTTGGGAAGCTCAGGTGGCCGCAGTTGCCAGGTAGTATATTTTTTACCAGTTTAGCCTGGTACACCAGTTCTGACCCTGTCTGGAGAAGGAAGATCTTGCCTCAGTTATTCATGCTCTGGTGACATCTGGACTGCACTACTGTAATACAATCTACATGGGGTTGCTTTTGAGAATGTTTTAGAAACTTCAATTGGTGCAGAACATGGCCACTTGGATATTGATGGGGGCTGAGCGGTCAGCTCATGTGCCACCAATAATGTGCCAGCTGCATTTCCAAGCCCAATTTAAAGTGCTGGTTTTAACAGTTAAAGCCTTGAACAGTTTAGGCCCAAGTTACTTGTTAAAGCCTTGAATGATTTGGACTGCCTTCATCTGTGCCAGCTTGCCTGTATTCTGAGATCATTAACATACACCCTTCTCACCTGCCTGCTGCTAAGGGTGGTTAGGCTTGTGAGTACAGAGGGCCAGGGGCTTTTCAGTAGTGGCCCCACACCTTTGGCATGAGCTTCCATTGGGGGCTAGTCAGGTCCCTACTTTGCAGTCCTTCAGAAAAGCTCAAGAACCACCTATTCTCACTGGCCTTTTTGTGTGTGTTAATTTCTGGGGCTGCTGGTTGTATTTATAAGTACTCTTTTTATTAAATTGTTGTAATATTATTGTTGCAATATTATTGTTATTTTATCGTGCATTGATTGTTTCTTTTATCTTGTACACTTGGGATGATTGCAGTGAGGGAGCCCCAGAATGCTGTCCTGCTTAGGAGCTCTTCGTGGGTAGAAGCTATATATTTTATGTTGTACGGCCACCTTATCTTGTATGCTGAGTGATCATAAGAAGATCAGATCTGTAGCAGGGAAGTGAATAAAAGGTCAGGTAGACAGCATGCAGATAGGTCAGGCTTCTGAAAACACAGTTGATTCAGAAATGCAAGTTTGGAAGCATTTCAATGGTTTAACCCTCTGTCTGGATGGATGTGCATAGCCTTTCCAAGACCCAGAGTCTATTGAATTGAGCAGGTTTTCTGATATCACTGTTCAGTTTCTTGATAGCATCGGCTTCTTTGCAATGAAATGAAATCATAAACTGGAAACAAACCAGCAAACACCGGATGCATTGATCTCTTTGTTCATGCCTTCCCCCCAGTTTTATTCAGAGCAATTAAGAGATGGTCTTGTTCTTTCTAAAGGAGAGAGCTAAATAGCATGATTAAATGATGCTGGGGGTGAGAGCACTAGTGTATTGATTCAGCCATTAACAAAGAAATTATTATTTTCAATTAGAAGTTCACAACAGCAATAGGCATGTACTTAGGTCTTAAAAGAAACTCCTCAATAACAAATTAAACATTCAGCAGTGTGTAGTTGTTGAAGCCTATACATATAACCACATTAGTTAATGGCTACTTATAAACTGTTGATCTTCCTGCATTTTAACAGGTCCAGGTTTTCTGTGCTATTCTTTCCATTTTCTGTGTAACCTAGGGCTGCATTCCTGTGCAGTTTTCCTTAGGAGTAAGTCCCAGTGAACTTGGTTAGGCTTACTTCAGAGTAAATAGGAATAGGATTGCATGATATCGACCCTGTTCAGATGATGTACTAAGCCACGGTGGTTAAACGTTTTGAGCTAAACATTATGACTTAATATGTTGTGTGAACCATTCTTTACCACGATGGCTATATAACCATGTTTTAAACATGCTCGCTAACCATTTGCTGCAAAAGGGTTAGCAGCCTGACCATAGCTTAGCATGTTATCTGACCACAGTGAATCCTTTTCAGTGTGTAGCCATCTTATTTTAGCACACTAATTATTTAATCAAAAATGGATTCCAAACAGATTATTACAGTACAGTAATTACAGATTCAGACGTAATGATTTATGAACATGCTTTTCCCTTGCCTCAAAACTCATTAAAATATATGTATGTAGTGACACAGTGGATGAGTTCGGACGACACGCTAATCAACAGGGGGTGGGAGGTAATAGGAACAGAATGGGAAACAGCCGTTGATTAGCGTGCCGTCCGAACTCAGCTAGTATTTATGAACTGTCTTTCCAATGGTACATATCATCATTGGGTCCCCCCCCCCCCCCGATTTTGAAGGCCACGCAAACTGAATATAATCACCCTGGCCCCAAACAACGTTTTATATAACTCAGTCCCTAGAAAACCCCAGGTATGCTAAGTTGTGGTCTGGAAAGAATGTCTGACATTTTGAATATACCTAGCAAATGAAAAAGTTTGCCATTTTCGGCAAGAAGAATCCTTGGTGATGAGGAGGAGGTACAATGGATATGCCATTTGTTTTAAAGGAAATTGATATTTGGCTTCATCACACCAGCGTTTTATTGCACTTTCATCATGCCTGGTTTGTGGTTTTGCAGCACGGCACCCAGATGACATTGTGCCTGTCCTGCAGACACCCCACCTCTTCCCCTCCCTTTTCTGTGTTTTCCCAGAGCTGGGAAAGACTTCATTATTTCCCCCAAACGGAATTAAAGCGCCCTTCTTCCCCCATGTAGTGCCGTCCTCTTGCTATTTCCTTTGTTGGGGGTGGGTGCTTTGAAGGTAGAGCTTGCTGACGAAAGGGGAGGGCGATGCAGTTCTCCTCCTTCAGCACTGTGTTGGTAAATTGCTAGACAACAAAGCCAGAGTGAGTGGGTGGGGAAAGAGCCCACACCCATCACAATGTTACAACCAACGAACTGGAGGCAGAAGGAGAAGGGATGGGGTGGAGTGGAACAGAAGAGCAAGCAAGCGAAAGGGAGGTTTCATCGGTACAGTGCGATACCACAAACCCATGTGAAAGGGACCATTAGCTTGACACGCCAATGAAAGAGAGCTAGAAATCGCAGAGGAAAACCAGGGAAATAAAGTAGGTGTGATGGGGCTCATTGTGTTAAAAACTGCTGCTATTTTTCTTGCTCCCCAATTGTCGACCTATATGTTTGTAAATAAGTGGTTACCTATGAAATAACTAACTGGTTTTAATAATTAGCTTTTAAGTATAGCCAAATATACTTTTAAATATAGCCATAGTGAAAAGGTGTTAGCAATGCAATACTATCCATATTTATTCAGAAATATTTTCTCTCAAGGTAAGTGAATTTAGGTTTGCAGCCTAGTGTAGATAATAACTGTTAATGTACCTCTGTTTGTCTCTGTTGCAAAAAGGGGAGAATGCGTATTAATGAGCAAATCCTGTTGCACTTGTCTTGGCCTGGGATATTTTCATTTTGTGGCAAAAATGCATTTATTTTATAGCCTTTGAGAAGGTTTGAAGATATAGAAGAGGCATAGCATCCTTCCCCAACCTGATGCTCTCTAGATATTTTGGACTAAAGCTCTTATCATCTCTGAGGAGTTGAAATACTGGAGGGCAGCAGGTTGGGGAAGGATGGGCTAGATGATATGGATGAGTATAGATGATATGGATGCTGTATCCCACACTCATTGGCTAGCTTCTTAAGTAAATGTATCTTCTACTCTGACCTAGCCATGCATCACTCAAAAATGGTAATTGTACCAGCTAAATTAGAAGATTGGATTGTTAAAATGAGTTATAAATAAGAACTGTAATAGATTGTATGCTTGGTATTATTGAACACTTGAACATTATTCTGCAAATATCAAATAGGTTTTTTGGAGCAGCAGTGCAAGAAAAAAAAACACTTTGAAAAATGCTTTTATTACATGAGCTTCCACCCCCTGGTTTTTGTTAACGGCATACCTGACTAGGACCAGACATGTGTACTACAACTGCTGCAACATTTCTTAAGAGATGTCACAAAATGGTCATACTGATAGAACTCTTTCATGATGTTTAGAACCACTTAGGGTTATATCTATACATAAAATGGTGCTGGAGAAAATTGAAACAAGCCAACAATTTCAATATGTGAGCACTGTTTATTTACTTGCATATTTTATGAGCTTGCAGCCATTCATTACTACTAATTTAACACAGAGTTTTATCCCTAAGGGTGAATCCTGACAGGTGTTTTTTGGCATTATCAGTTATGGATAATTGCACAAGAAGGTAATATAGTTCACAGAGTAACGAATGGTCTGAAATGCCCATTTAGTCTTCAGGATTTTTTTATTTTCCATTTTCTTTGCACAAAAGCTTGTACCGTATAAATTAATTAAATCATGCATTTATACCTCATTTTGTTATTAATATTTAGAGTGGCTGCTTATCATCATAACACAAAAACATAGAAAGTTGCCTTACATAGAGTCAGACTGTTGGCCCGTCTAGCCCAGTAACACTGACTGGGTTCAGACAACAGGATAACCAGTGGTGGTTTAAATAGTTAATGGTTGTCTATTTGAACCACCATTGGGTATTGTGTTGTGTGGAAGGTACTGTTGGTTATTTCCTCAACTACCATTGGTTATATCGTCAGCCACAGAGTTGCAAGGCAAGAGCAGTCAAAGCGGTGGCTGATGCTTTAGTCCAGCTGGCAGGACAGATTTTTGGCAGCAATGGCTAATGGGATACTAGCAGGAGGACTGAGGGGGGAGAGAGGGCGGGAGATGAGTGAGTCAACTCAGCATGGACTAATATTCAACTTATCGCTGATCCTAATTCCCACACCACAGTTGATTGTTATCACGTGTGGGGAGTACCCCCTAGATAATCAACTGTCGAGTTGATTATTACCCCACTGTTGACTTTTGTGTTGTCTGAATGCAAATACCGACTGGCAGCAGCTTTCCTAGGTTTCAGGCAGGGGATTTAACCTGGGATCTTTTGCATGCAAGACAGTTGCTCTACCATTGAGCCATGTCTCTTCCCTCTCCCCTCATAGGAGTTCAGGGCTTCATTGGGAGGTGGAGTTTTAGGATGAGGGAAAATAGAGGGGTTCCGTACTGTTTATGTTTCTCCCTCCGACCTGTGGCATACATGCTGGGAGTTGTAGGACTTTTTTCTGTTTAAACATCCATACGATTACAGCCTTAGTTCCTTTTGCTAAGCTAAGTCCCTGGCCATCTACCAAGTTAGCCAGGCAAAATCTTAGTAGTAGGCCCATTCATAGTAATCCAGACAACCAAACTCCTAATATACAATATAACTAATGAAACTTGAATGCAGTCTGTCTTAGTGTGATCCTAAAACCTTATGCCTTTCTGCTAATGATAAATAAAATATATTTTTTAATGTAAGCATTCTGTTCTTCTTTTATTAAAAATACGTGCAAGGTGTCAGTGTGTCCACTGAAGTTCTGAATGGGTTATGGATACTCAAAAGATATCATTTAAGAACTTTAGATTTAAAGGTGGTGGAATTTATGTGTATGCAAGTGGCTAGCAATTTTGAATTAAGCACACTTTCAAACTGCTTGTATGGAATTTTACTTAACCAAAGTTAAGAGCAATTATAGTTGTACTACCAAATTTATTAAAATGAACAATATTGAATTGCTAAGAAATAAATAAGGAACATAGAGTTCCCAAGAGTACTAGAGAACATAATTACTTAATGCTATTAAGTTCTGAACTAGACCTCTGAAAAGTGGGATATTGATTTCCCATTTTCACCACACCACAGTAACTTGTAATGCATTTACAACAATTCCTACAACTTCCTAGTGTTGCGATCTCCATTTATTTGCTCCCTGTCACCCCTTTGGCCTAGTTTTCAGTGACCTGATTGACAAAAACTAAACAAATTAATATTTCTTTTAAATTGTCTCATAACATTTTCAGCTGTACTTAGGGTTGCCTGTTCATTATCTTTAAGGTTTTTATTTGGGTTGCTGTTATTTTGGCGTTTGTATTTTGTTATTCCTGATTATTGGGTGGAGTGCTGTTTTAATGTTACTGCTGGCGGCTGTTGTTTCATTTTATTGTGATTATGTGTTTTAACTATGATGTGTTAATATAAGAACATAAGAAGAGCCGTGCTGGATCAGACCAAGGGCCCATCTAGCCCAGCATTCTGTTCACACAGTGGCAAACTAGATGTCAACAGGAGACCCAGAAGCAAGTCGAGAGTGCAACACCCATGTTCCTGCCTATGTTCCCCAGCAACTGGTGTACATAGGTATACTGACTCTGATAGTGGAGGTAGCATATAGCCAGCAGGACTAGTGGCCATTGATAGCTTTCTCCTCCAGGAATTTGTCTAATCACTTTTTAAAGCCATCACTATGTCATGTGGTAGCAAATTCCAAAGATGTACTTCCTTTTCTTGTTATAAATGGTTTAATCTAAATATTTTTAGAAACTGCCTGGGCCTGACTTGCCCACGCTGGGGAAAGTGGCTACTCTGCTCCACATGGGTAAGTCCCATGGTGCCTTATCCCCACTTTGATCTTGATGTCAGATCAGAGATAGCAGTGGGAATGCCGGGCAATCTGAGACTGGGTCCTTTTGTCCACGTTAGGTGAAGGGACAGTTCTGGTCCTCCTTCTCGCATGAAGAAAAAAGAAAAACCTTGAAAAAAAGGGGTGATGCTGACATCATCTGGCTTGCAGTGGGCTTGGTAGGGGGGCAGGCTGGTCCCCCATACCTAAATAGTTCTGCACCTCTGGTTTATATAATATTAGAACAACAGGACAGTAATCTGCATCAGGTTTGAAACATGTGCTTTTCCCCACAGTACTGTTGATCTGGGGAGATGCCTGCTACCAGAAATTAGACAATAGTATAAATACACCCACCCACCCAAAAGGATTAGACATTTTCCCCCATATGTTTCCAGACTAGAAACCAGAAGACTCTGGAACACTATATTGAGGTGTCTCTAAACAGGGTTTAAAAGCACCCCAATAGAATTTGTTTACCTAACACCTCCACACCGGGACTACCCTTGTTGATTGCAGCTAGGTAGTCAAGTGGCTCAGTTTCCCCCAGTGACTGTAGTCCTAAGCCCTTAAACTACATGATACCACTTCCTAGAGATACCTCCTCCACTTCCTGTTGAGTGTTAGAGTAACATTAGTCATTACCCCACTTCCTGTAGAATGTTAAAGTCATCACTGAATGGACACAGCTTTGGTAACTTGCTTTAAATTTCTAATATATCTGGATCTTGCTAGTCTTGGAAACAGAATAGACTCTAAAGATATCCTATTAAGTGGTATAGATATAGAACCTTGCTCAGTAGCTAGGAAACAATTGGTATAATGAGATGTGTATTGTAAAGCATGTTGTTTTCCTAGAATGAATATATATATATATATAAAATAAATAAATCTCACTCTTGGGTATCAATGGTGTTAATTAGATTGGCGACTATAAAGGACTCTGAAGATTAGACTCCTGTTATAGGGTGCAGTATCACTGTCAAGAGGCAGTAGAAAGAGCTTTTATAGTTAGCAAGATGTTCCTTGGTTAAGAAGGCACATATGTCACAACTGCTTTTCAACTGTGAGATGCCACTACCTGTGCTACATTATCATGTGCTACAGTTTAATTAATATGCTACATCAGGGATGAACTGGTATAGATGTCTTCCTCTTCCCTGAAATTAATCCCACTGTCTTCCTCCCAGGAACAGTTTAAAGATTACTTAGTGTCTGCACAGCATTTTGAAAGCATTACCAGATCACTTAGGGATGGAATAAATTTAGTGCCTACACATGGCCTTCATTTTTAAATGGCTTCAGAATGCACGTGGCAAAGATGGGGTTGTTATAAGCAATCTTTGTCAGCAAAAATGCACCCCCCATTTCTGTATAATAGGTTTGGCCCCATCAGTTGGCAGAGTGAAGCTGCTGCCTCAGGCAGCTGATTTGGGGTGACGTGAAAGGGCAGGATGTTATTATTTAATTTAACATTGTTGTATTTTCTCTCTCTCAGGGAGAAGCCTTTGTGGGTATTATGTAGCTTGACCTGGGGAGGGAGTGCTATTTGCTATTATGCTTCAGGCAGCAAAATGTCTTAGGCTGGCCCTGCTGTAC
Organism: Elgaria multicarinata webbii; assembly: GCF_023053635.1. Classification (NCBI taxonomy): domain Eukaryota; kingdom Metazoa; phylum Chordata; class Lepidosauria; order Squamata; family Anguidae; genus Elgaria; species Elgaria multicarinata. Next base: position 39,347,640 of record NC_086172.1, read on the forward strand.
TAGACAAGCTAGTAATAAAGTCTTCCATTTTGCTGCTGTTTGACAATCTGTCCTGCAGCAGTTTGATGGGGGAATGTAGGCCTCTGAAGAGTATTTATTTATTTTGCTATTTTTAAACCATCTTTCTGGCAAAAAAAAAGCCCTCTCAAGGCGGCTCACAAACAACGTCATAAAACAATTTAAAATATAGAACATAAAAATGTTTGAGAACTAAAGCAACAGCATCAAAACATCCCAATCTATGCAATAATAATAATAATAAAGCAATGCACATAAAATATATTAGCCCTTCTAGCAAAATATAAGACAACAAGCAGCAACTGGCTTTGTTCTGTTCTACAGAATAGAACTTTTCTAGCTCCTGTGCTTTGTTTAATTGTTCAAGAGCAAGATGTTTATAAATATTCATAAATATGGCTTCATTGCCTACTGTTATTGATTGCCTGATGAGCATTAAAAGCTAACTGAACATCACTTGGTTAACAATTGAATTACTTTTTGACATTGGCATGTTTTATGTGTGTTTCACTGTAAAGGCTTCCCCCCCTAATATAGTGCTTTTAATGCTTTTCTTAATCTTCTGCTGTCTTATTAAATAGAGGGATGTTGCAGTAACTGGCAGCCAGTGGGGAAAATAAAAAAAGAAAGCTTTAAAAGTTAAATGACAGAAACGAGAATTGGTATTATCCGGATCACTTCAAGGAAATGTAAAAGTGTTTGAGGCCTTTCTGTTCAGAAAAAAAGGGTAAGGTGAGTTGTTTTTTTTTTTAAAAGAGTAAGGTTTATGATGCAGTGTGCAAAGAAAGTAGACAGATGTTTTTCTCCTTTTCCCGTACTACTAGGACTTGGAGTAATATAATCAAATTGGTGGACAGTAGATTCAGGACAGACAAAAGAAAGCACTTCTTCACACAACAGTATAATTCATTTACTGGATTCATGGCAAAAAACATAAAAATAAAAACCAACACATAGACCACATAATCTATACGTTTAAAGTTTTTTATTTTCAAAACAAAACCTACTTAAACACAATACAAGAAAAAGAAAAGAGAGAGAGAAAAACAAAACAAAAACAAAACATGTACAAAGTTAAAAACTACATAACACTTAAAACATAAAATTGACTTCCAATTTTCTCCACAGCCCAAATATATAACCCTTTTTTTTTCTTAATCTAAGCTGGCAGACTACACTATTCAGGAAAGGCTTGCATAAACATCCACCTAAAAATAAAAAGTGGTATCACATGTCTAATTTCAGGGGGAAGATTATTCTACATAGTGGGTGTCACTATGCTCTGGACGACTGTGGAGTGGACCTCAGAAGTATGTGGCACTTCTAGAAGGCCTCATCGGATGACCTCAAGGATTTATGAAATGTTAGAAACTAGGATAACATGCCACTAGATGCCAGCGGAAGGGCTGGGCTGGGCTGGAGGAGAGAACAGAAAGGGATGGGCTGTGGTCTTCTTGACCTAGTTTTGAGCTTCCTGGATTCACATGGCTTGCTACTCTAGGGAACAGGATGTTGTACAAGAGGAACTTTTCATCTGTTTTAGAAGGACTCTTCTTATGTTTAGTCCTGGATCTGCTGTAGACCCTTGTGGAAAAAAATATAAAATTGATGCGCAGAAAACCTTGAAGTTTCTATGTTCTCCGCTGTGGCACCCCGGCTGTGGAACGAGCTCCCCAGAGAGGTCTGCCTGGCGTCTACACGGTATTGTTTTCGTCGCCAGCTGAAGACCTTTTTATTTTCTCAGTAATTTAACATCTGAATTTAAACTTTAAATTTAAATTTTTGTGAACCACCCAGAGAGCTTCGGCTATTGGGTGGTATAAAAATGTAATAAATAAATAAATAAATAAATAAACTTTGCTGTTTAAATTCTGTATTTTAATCCTATATCAATTTCTGCTGTGTGGTTTTATCCTGATTGTGCTTTTTATATTGTATTTTGTATTTGGGTTTTTAGCTTGTTGGATGTTTTATTATGTTCCTAATGGTTTTAATTTTTGTGAACCTCCCAGAGAGCTTTGGCTATTGGGCGGTATAAAAATGTAATAAATAAATAAATAAATACATTCAACTTGGGTAGACATGCCTATTCCATTGCATGAATTCTGTAGCTGCCATTTCCCAAGATGACTGACAGGCAAATGTGGATATGCAATAACTCATAAGCACATGTAGAAAGTTCATTCTGACTCTGTTAATGTGTGGATGACATATCGAAATATGCCTGACAATCTACAAAATACAGATAAGAACGCAAAATCCATAGATCCCTAGTAACAAAGACTAGTAAGAGTTCTATCTATCTATCTTGACTAAAACCCCTAAATTTTGTCACCAAAACCAGCTTTCTACATGCACTTGTTCATGAGTCATTGCATATTCACATTTGTCTGTTAGGCATCTTGGAAAATGACAGCTACAGAACTCATGCTCTAGATGGGCATGTCTTCCTAAGTTAAATGTCTTCCTACTTCAAGATTCTCTACACATCTATTTTTACAGGGATCTATGGCAGGTCCTTGATTATTTCCACTGTTCATTTGCTCCATCCCTCTATCTTAAAATGGAAACATCTTTATAATTACAGAAGCAGTTGAATCACTTCAACTGTTCCAGAAGCGATTTAAGAGTGTCTGCGTTGGGTGGACATTTAGCAATCTGGAATGCTACACTTTAGTATTGTGCTGTGTCATCCTCAGGGGTCCTTCTCCACGAGCCCCTGCCAAAGGAAGTGAGGTAGGTGGCTACCAGGAGGAGGGCCTTCTCTGCTGTGGCACCCCGGCTGTGGAATGAGCTCCCTAAGGAGGTTCGCTTGGCACCTACGTTATATGCTTTTAGACCCCAGATGAAGACCTTTTTATTCTCCCAGCATTTTAACAGTCTATAATGGATTTTGGATCCATTATAGATTTTGGATCCATTTCAATCTGGATTCCGTCCTCTGCATTCCACCGAAACAGCCCTTACTAAGATCACCAATGATCTCCTTACTGCCAAGTCTAAAGGCCATTATTCCGTTCTTATTCTCCTTGATCTAACTGCAGCCTTTGACACGGTTGATCATGATCTTCTCTTAGATTCCCTTCATGACCTTGGATTTTGTGGCTCTGTCTATAACTGGTTTGCCTCCTATCTAGCGGGTCGCTCTTTCAGCGTGTTGACTAATGGCAGCTCGTCTTCCTCCTTTCCCCTTTCAGTAGGGGTTCCGCAAGGCTCGGTGCTTGGCCCGTTGTTGTTTTCCTTATACATGTTGCCCTTGGGCAAGCTTATTCAATCTCATGGTCTCCAATATCATCTGTACGCCGATGATACACAACTATATCTGTCATCTCCGGAACTTTCTCCTGATGTTCACGATCGTATCTCGGCATGTCTTTCAGATATCTCAGCCTGGCTGCTTCATCGTCGCTTGAAGCTTAACATGGCAAAGACTGAATTGCTTGTTTTTCCTCCTAAACCTTCTCCTCATCTCTCATTCTCTCTTACTGTCAATGATGTTACGATTACTCCGGTCAAGGAAGCTCGTAGCCTTGGCTTTATCTTCGACTCCTCGCTCTCCTTTATTCCTCATATTGAGGCAGTAGCTAAATCTTGTCGATTTTTCCTGTATAATATTGCCAGGATTCGATCATTTTTGTCTGTCTCGTCTGCCAAGACGCTTGTTCATGCACTGGTTATTTCACGGTTGGACTACTGCAACCTTCTTCTCTCTGGCCTTCCTTCTTCTCACATCAGCCCGTTGGTTTCTGTTCACCACTCTGCCGCAAAGATCATCTTCTTAGCACGCCGCTCCGACCATGTTACTCCGCTTCTGAAATCTCTTCATTGGCTTCCAATTCACTTCAGAATCCAATATAAACTTCTCCTGTTAACCTTCAAAGCTTTTCACGGTCTAGCTCCTTCCTATCTCTCCTCTCTCATCTCACACTATTGCCCCGCTCGTGCTCTTCGCTCCTCTGATGCCATGTTTCTCGCCTGCCCAAGGGCCTCTACTTCCCTTGCTCGGCTTCGTCCATTTTCGTCTGCTGCCCCTTACGCCTGGAACGCTCTTCCAGAACATTTGAGAACTACAAGTTCAACCACAGCTTTTAAAGCTCAACTAAAAACTTTTCTTTTTCCTAAAGCTTTTAAAACTTGATGTTGTGCAGACTTCTACTGTTACTTTCTACTGTTAGTTTTTCCCTACCCTGTGCCTGCTTACCCTTCCCTGTACCTGTTGGCATTCTCTTCCCCTCCTTATTGTTTTACTATGATTTTATTAGATTGTAAGCCTATGCGGCAGAGTCTTGCTATTTACTGTTTTACTCTGTACAGCACCATGTACATTGATGGTGCTATATAAATAAATAAATAATAATAATAATAATAATAAATAAATTTTAACTTGGTGTTTTAAATTTGTAATTTTGCATTGCTGCTGTTTTTATCTGGTTGAGCTTTTGTATTGTATTTTATATTATGGTTTTATACTGTTGTTTTATATTTTGAATGTTTTTAATTTTTGTGAACCGCCCAGAGAGCTCTGGCTATTGGGCGGTATAGAAATGTAATAAATAAATAAATAAAATGCATCCTACTTCTATAATTTCTTATTTTGAAAATTTTCTATAATCAGGGCATTTTGTTCTATGAGTCTAGTAAATTTCAGCCGCTTATGTGAGTTATGGAAATACCTTGGCAATCTTCAGACCCATATCAGTGACTTCCATCCCTAAGAGGGATGCCCAAACCTTGGAGCAGCAGAGGGCTCCAGCCCCTTTCTCCTGACCTCCTTTGGCTCCCTCTTCAATTTCCTACCATAAATATCTGGCTTGAATAACGTTGATCTGACAAGAAGCTATTAAAATGGTATCAGAACTCATATCGTTTGGCACAAGTGAGAGCTCCCATCCAGGCTGAAAAGCTGCATATATATTTGTAAAAATAAAAAAAGATGAAAATATTGGAAGTGCAAGTGGTTTTGCAGGAAATGTTGAAACAGCACAAGAACGCAGATACTGCAGCAATACATAATTCTAGTTCATGTAAGTGTGGCTCGTAAGTGGGTTAATTGAAAGCACAGCAGTACTTGGAATGGCCATTAAAATTTTGGATGGCAGTATAGAAGTGAAGATAGTACAATATTTGACCCAAATTTGATTAAAGGCTTTAGCAACAAGCCTGTTACTATTGCCTTTTTGAATGCTGTAGCACTGGGAAGAAAATCTTCTACCAGTGTGTGAGAGGCAGAGCATGAGAAAGCTTGGAGGCATCAGGGGAAATGACTCTGCCCTTCTCCTTCATTTGGCTGAGAAGAGTCATGATGGTAGGACATGCTCGATGGCTGCTGAAAACAGCAGCCCCATGTCACCATATCTTCTCTTTGGTAATGTCTAGCAATTCAGAATGCGGGATGTGATATCACTGTATCTGTATGTTACAGGAGGTGCATGGTCATCATTAAGAATAGCAGCCCTCCCTCCGGGAACACCTACTAATGCAAAATACATGGCATAACCTCATAATGTTGCATGTTACTCCATCCTTGCTCCAATTTTCTGACTGTCATGTGGGGATAGAGAAACTCACATTCTGGTCTTAACTGAGCATTAAAATGAGTCTTGGCAGTCTTAACCTGGTCACATTAATAGAATTCTGACTGTGTTGTCTTGGTTGCACTGTAACTGAATCTGTGTGCATTAAAGTGGACAAAGAATTTGGGCTGCATTCTAGAACATTGCATTTTAAGAAGATGTTAGAGGCAAGCTAGGTTTTAGGCTACATTTTTTATTAACGCAACCAAGACCTCTGCATTGTTGATCAGTTGACATAATTGGGCTGTTTTATTGATTTTTTAATTTTAACAAAATTTCATCGGTGGCCTTATAAACTATTTCAAATCTCTCTAATTGCTTGCAGATGTGGCAAAGTGTCACGATACTAATGAATAAATAGAAAACACAAGATCTAATGTGTTATCTACCCACTGACATTTAGTCAACTGGGATAAAAACAGTTGTCCGGCTGGTTTGCCAATTCAAGAAGTCCGCTGGCAGTTCAGTAGCGGTTTTGCATAAAAACGAAAGCCAATTAAGTTCCCTGTCATATTTTCTTTCCATGCACCCACTTATCTGCTTTAATAATAAAAAGTATCATTCCAACATTAACTTTTGTTGGGATTGTCAGAGATAAAGTGTGCTGCAGTGTTTATAATCACATATGCTAAGCAAAGAGTTTAGAAATAATATTATGTGGTTTGCAAGTGTTGAAGAGAGCGAATGGATGTGCTGTGAAAAAGACTTCTGCAGAGCCTACTGAGAAGCACCAGTGAGTACAGCTGGAAGGCAGACTGCCTTGTCAGACAAGCGTCTTAATACATTAGCAGATTCTGTATCAAACTTTACCATTTTGATTTTTTTATTCCCATATGTGCATTATCTAAGCAAAGAGAAATTCACACCAGCCACTAACAAAGCATAAAAACTGTTTTGAAACAGCCTATTGTATAACTCAAGTTTTGAAATCATAACAACAGTTAAAAAGCTAGTTCCTGGCCTCTTATTCCCGTAACACAAACAGGCTTGGCCCTACCCTTAGGTAGAGTGAAGCAGCTGCCTCAGGCGCCAGTTTTTGGTGTCCTGAAGAGGCAGCATTTTGTAAATGATTAATTTATTTCTATTGTATTTTTATCACCAGTTAGGGGGTGGGGTGCTGGGGTGCTGGTGGGAGTTTCTGACTTGGTTCTCACATAACAAGAAGCCACCATAGGGGAATTGCCTTGTGGGACTTCTTTAAGGTGACCATATGGAAAGGAGGACAGGGTTTCTGATTCTTTTTTAAAAAATATTTTATTACAAGATAAAAAGTTGTTTCTACAAAGCATGATTACAGTCTTTAAAAATAGTAAAAGTTTTTAACAGTAAAGCATTATCTTATCCATTTTATATATCTATCTTTCCCGATCCAGTTTCAACCTCAAGAGGAAAGTATGGGGCATAGCCTGTTCCGAAAACATACCACCGTAGGGTCTTGTCAGGGCAACCGAGACATAGAATCATAGAATAGTAGAGTTGGAAGGGGCCTAAAAGGCCATCAAGTCCAACCTCCTGTTCAGTGCAGGAATCAGTATGTCCTCAGTACTTAATTGACTTGTTTTTGTTGATATTATTAGCAGTGTGATAATTTTTATAAAAAGTGAATAAATGTATTTTAAGAATAGCAATGTATGTTTTTTTTCTCCCTGGCTATAAGAGGTTTAGACCTGCCAGGTCCCACTGAACTAACTGATCCTTTTGAAACAAAATGGTCCCCTTTTGTAAACTATGTTAAAGATTCTACATAACTAATTTCTCCTTTACCATTCTTACTATCTAATGAGGGTTCCTGATTCTTTAACGGTTGCGTAGAAAAGGGAATTTCAGCAGGTGTCTTTTGTATGCATGCAGCACCTGGTGAAATTCCCTCTTCATCACCACAGTTAAAGATGCAGGAGCTATACTAGAGTGACCAGTTAAAGCTGTAGGAGCTATACTAGAGTAACTTCTTGTTGTGGTGATCACCATTTTGAATATTCAAGCTGCGATGGAGGGTGCCATAGCTTGTCTGGCGAGTTGTAATGACAAGCTATGGCACCCCTCCAACATGTTGGAGTTCTTTACTAGCCACCCTTAACCCTAAAATAGCTCATAGGTTTTGAATGGCTTGAGAAGTACCCCAACAACCCAATCTCGCCAAGTTCACAAGTAGCGATAAAATACGGCATGTTCCTGCTGTACCTTGAATATACAAAATAGTGGCTGCCACTGCAAAAATAGACCCCACATTGAAATTCCTCTACAGTGGCTTTTCATTATGTGTGAACCAGGTCTCTGCCTCAGATACCAAAATAACTTGGTTGGCCTTGGGTAGTGTACTCCTTTATTGAGGGTGGGCATTTGCTACTCCAAAATGTATCCTGTTAGCCCTATATAGACAACGCAGGTATACTGAATTGTTCAAGGTTAAACTGGTTTATTTACTATTTATCTATTACACTTATTTATCAGAGTACCTTGCATAAATAATAATAATAATAATAATAATAATAATAATAATAATAATAATAATAATTTTATTTCTTACCCACCTCTCCATTTGGATTGAGGCGGGGAACAACCGTAAGTATAAAATACATAAAATACTGATTAAAAACATAGTATACATTGTTAAAAAATCCTAAAAACATCCTAAAGGCACCCTAAAATTCCACTGGATATGTCTAACTCAGGAAGCTTACAGGGCCAGATCTGTTAGGTTTCATTGGTAGGATTGCATCCTGTATCTTCAGACCTTGCTTTTTCTTGTGCCAGTAGTGGAGATAGGCGAAGAAATAATGCCTACATACACTGAGCTAAAATTTAAACAGATCACATTCACATTTTTATTTACCTGTATTTTATCTGTATATTGTAATGTGTATTTATCTTTCTAAGCCACCTTCTGAAAGGTGGGTATCAGTACATTAAATGATTAATAATAATTATAAGCAATCTTAGTAAATTTGGCAATAAGAGGGTGGGAACTGGTGGGCTTCCACTGCCTAATTGGCTATGATGGTGGGAGTCACCCAGTTTGGGATACATAAAGTGCCCAAAAGTGGTGGTGGGGAAAACCTGGACTTCCATAAAGGATTTGGAGACCTCTTGAAAGATTCCTTCTTGGACCCAGCAAAACAGAACCGAAGTTTCCTGTTGTGGTAGATGGGTGAACTTTCAAGAAGAGTTTTATTCCCAGTTCTCAAAAGAAAAGAAAAGAAAGGAGCATAAATGTACATTCCCACAGAGGTGACACAGGCCAAGGAGTGCAGGAATAATTCTGGAACAATTAGTAGTGTTTGGTATCTGCAATTAGAGTTGGTTTTGAAAGCCAGCAGCTGGAGACTATGAGCATCTCTGGTCAAATGTAGACAATGATAGTTTATCACAGTAATTGTCCTGAACTGCTGCATCTACTTATGGATATGATTAAGCAGCAATGTAATGATCTTCACAGCACAATCTCCAAAAAATGCTAAACAGGCTATCATTCTAAGATTGATTTAAAATGGATCTTTAAACTAGGTTTGCATAGATTAAGCTAAGTGTTTGTGTTTGTTATATTCTATAATGTGGATAAATGATTTAGTGTCTAATAAGAGTCGGAAGCGACTGAACGAATAAACAACAACAATGAAAAGCACATTACTGTTGCACATTTTCCCAAATTTAGCATGTTTTAAATAACCCTACCTTATTTTATAATCAGCAAATGTTTCCTGTCACTTTCTTGCAAAGGTCTCAGAGACTGCTCAGTTCATTTCTGAACCAAGCCTGTCATTTTAAAAGACCACCAGCATGTTTCCATAGATTGTGGGTGTATGTGTGATATTTCACAAAGAATGTTTTAGGTTGGAAACCTAAAACATTCTTTTAGGTTAGAAATTGGAATTCAAATGAGTCCCTCTGTGACACCAGAGCAGCTGAACGAATGGCAGTTAGAGGGGCCATGACTTCCCTACCATCTCCCCCTTCAGAGATTGGAGGGCTGTCTCTGACCTCAAGGAGGTGGGGGGAGGGGATACGAACAATCCTATGGTCCCTCGGCTACCCAGGTAATATAGGATTGCTCTCTTAGCCTGAGAATTGAACTTTCCTCTGGAGTACAGAACTGGGTGGAAGCTACTTTTCCTAAAACCTAAGCAGGTTGTATAGATTTCTGAATCTAAACATTTCCCTGGGACTATAAGGTACTGTTCCAGTAGTCATTTTTTTTACATACAAAGTTAGATAACAACCAAGAACTTTTTATCTAAGAATTCCTGGAAGCTATTTTGGCACAAGGGCAGATTTGAACTGAGAACAGGTGTGAGCTGCAAAGCTCCTGGAGTCAACATATTCTTAATAATGTTACAAGTCTTTTAGCTTATGATGGAGGACAGTATTTTAAAAATTTACTTATTATTTACTTGTATTAATGAACATCTTAACTCATTTTAATTATTCACCTGTGAAGACCGTGTTGTTTAAACTTCATTTTAAAATATCAGTTCTTTTCTCTTCTTCGGGATAGTATTTTGGCTGAATGCCCAGACTTGTTAAGATAACTGTAGCGAGAACGGTCCTTCAGTTTTTGTTCTGCAGAGTTTTTATAGATTTATTTATTTTCAACCTGGGGTTCCGTCTATACTGGGGCCTCACAGTGTTCTCTGAATCTAGGTTCTCGATCATCCATATGTTAGCACTTTCTCCTTGCTTTCATCGTATGGCTGGATCTTAAGATGCTTATTAGCCCTTTTTTTAGACCCCTCAGTCTGGGACAACAGCATACCATTCCAGAGAGGTTGCTTGAAAATACATTTTATCTCCAGTATTAACATTCTATGATTTTCACCTGTTGGAATAATTCAAATGCATTCCCATGCAAATCCACGAGCTACTTCATGTAACCAAGATGACTGGATGATGACTACATTAAATTTAACCTCAGGGAGGCTACTGTGATTGTGGTCAGTATCCAGAATTTCTGCTACCACAGACTCATAGAATCATAGAACAGTTGAGCTGAAAGGAGCCTGTAAGGCCATCGAGTCCAACCCCCTGCTCAACTCCTTGATGGTGGTCACCTAACTGTGTTGACCACAAACCCCAGCACACGAAGCTTCTTTATACTGATTCAAACCATTGGTCTGTTTATCCAGGGGTTGCCAACTTGGTGCAGCTTGCTTCGAAGAATGCATAGTATTGCCTGGCACCCTATGATACCTTCCATGACAGATCTCAAATTGTCAGAGATCTGGCATGGAAGGAACCATAGGGTGCAGTACCAAGGCTTGGAAACAAGGTGCACCATTTCAATGGGACTTTCTTCCTAGTAAGGGGGAATCCACACGTCGTACTGAGGCCGCTTCCATGCGGCCCCAGTGCACCCCGAAAACGATCGTGCAGCTTGCCTGTAAAAGAGACGAGGAAGAGGCGTCCTTGCCGGCGCCACCCACCTCCCTCCTCGCTGGCTGGCTCGGAGAGCTCAGCCCGCCTTCTTCCGCCGAGCTCTCCTTGCCGACCGGCGAGGAGGAAGTTGGGTGGCGGCGGTGGCAAGGACGCCTCTTCCTCGTCTCTTTTACAGGCAAGCTACACGATCGTTTTTGGGGTGCACTGGGGTCGCATGGAAGCGGCCTCAGTACGACATGTGGATTCCACTTAAGTGTGCTTAGGATTGCAAACTCAGTAATAAGAGTGCTCTGTTTAACTATAGTAAAGTTATATAGCTCCTTTATTCTTGAGTAATCCATGCCACTTTGAAAGCATGGAGGCTGCATTTAAATAAGTGAAATTGGTCTGAGGAAAAAAAAATATGTATCCCATCTCTTAATATCTTGGGTCACCAAGGGACCCTGGACATAATTTTTATCTATTTCTTTGTGCTACATTTATGTCCTGACTTTCCCCTCTCTTGCTCAACACAACCCCTTCAGATATTTGGGTTGAGAAAATATGGGCACCCAGTGAGCATTATGGGTGAATGGGGCTTTGAACCTGGGACTTTCCCGTCCTCGTCCAGCCCTCTACCCATTACCCCCACACAGTTTCTTTAAAAAAAAGAGTGCACTGTAAGATTTGTAATCAAACAATATTCCTATTTTCTGTGTTTGACTTTAAGTACATTTGATGGGCCTTCTTGCTTCTCATATCGGTAAAAAGCATAATAAATGTGAAGTGAAAGAGCTGAACACATTTCTTATATAATTGGTTTAACTTACAAGAAGGCAAGTTAGCAAGGATAGTTGAGAAATCCTTCTGTGACCGGGCAGATGCAGGGTGTCTTCAGGTGGTACAGCCATGTCATTTGAAGCCCCACACATATGTCTGAAGGTTCCTTTTTGGTGGTATGTGTTTTACATGTTATCAGAAATCATAATTAAAGTGCACATTTTGGATATGCATTCTGCATTCAGGTTACGAAGAGTATTCATACAAAACCGTTCAGTTCCTGAAGTGGTAAAAGCAGTCCAAAAGCTTCTTTCATATAATACTTCGTGGAATTTGAAGTGGAAAATGATGTGGCTTCTAGAGATGTGTGCTGCTACAACATTCAAAATAATATCCTTTTCCTTTTTGTTACTGCCTACATCACCGATCTTTCTACTTAAAAAGCTGCCATTAGCAGTCTACAGTATCTGAAGTAGAAACAACAGCTCCCTTCCCACAATGTTAAAGAACATTCAGCTACAACACTTTAAAAATTGTCATTACTAACAGTTCTCATTGAAATAAATGGCTTAAGTAAATGGGACTTAACTTAGTCTGGATTCAACCCACAGTCAGAAATATATATATTTAAAGTCTTCTTTTGCTTCTTTGTGTTAGGCTTTGTTGCCTCTCTCTGCTGTCCAGATCATGCTAAATCAACATTCAATGTACAGTTTTTTCTCTGCTTTTTCCTTTGTAGATGGACATATTCCTTTCCTCATATTTTGTGCTTGGTGCACCTCAATTCTGAACATTTTTTAAAAGCTATCTTTTGCCCGTGTGCAAAAAAAGATATAAATGTTGCTTTTCCTTCCTAAATTTCCATTAGTGCATCTTAAAGCATATTCAGTTCTCTGTAATGTTTGCATTTCTCTAATTCTGATGAGCTGTTGTTTTAAATATGACAGGGTGTTTTTCTGTGAAATACTCTGAGGACTTTACTGAATATTAAAGCAATGAAAAACTGGAAGCCCAGTAAATGTCAGAGACAGTATTCTAATTACTGGATAACTGTATATGTTCCTTTTGGACAGATTAAAATGTTATTAAACAATAGGAGAATTACAGAATTTGGGCCCCTGTTGTACAACATAAATATTTTATGTTTGCTTCTCCCATTTCCAAGTCTGTTATGTTTTCTGGCTTATTTAGACTACAGAGATATGTGTTCTACTGGGTTATTATTATTATTATTAATAATAATCTCTTACCACTGAGAATGGAAGTAGTGTATATCAGCTGCCAAGCCTAGTTGGCTGTAACAATCAGATTACACACTTTGTGGCACTCAGCAGCGTATCTCTGCTTTGCTGGAGCTGCAGCAACTGAGTTAACATTATGGCTATAGGAGAGTGCCCCTGTCCATCGTCACTGCTGATTTAATCAGAGCTTTATGCTGGTGCCTGATCATTTTTGCTTCCAGTTACTGCTGCAAAGCAGCACGAATTGTAAAACTGAATAAGTAAACCCAAGAAAAACCACTTTCTACACAGGTTTCCTCCCCCTTTCTTTTTTTACTGCAAAAGCTGAAGTGATATTAACAGCTCAGTTGTACCTTCCAAGCTCACGCCTGCATTGCAGGCGGCACGAAGCTGCATTCGCTGCTCATAGCGAGGTTTGGGGATGTTTTGATTGGGGGCTGGGAGATGAGCAGAGCTCTTCCCCACAAATATCATTGCTTGGCTAAGTTCTGTAGGCTTGTGGACGTTGCAGACGTGGCCCCCAACATCAGACCAAATTCTGCAAAAATTCTATGCTAAAGCTAGACCAAATAATAGAAGGAGTACACCGCATGGGGACTAATTTAATTGAAGGGCGGAAAAAAACAAATAGGGAGGTTATACTGAAGTTGATGAAGGTTGGGTGGAGAAGGGAGATGAGCAGGCACTTTAAATTAATATATGACAGTAATTGTAATTTTCAACTTATTTATTATTACGTACCACAAAAGCCAAGGGCTGTATCCAATGGCCTAAAATAAGTCCCATTGATTTCACTAGTCTACTTGAAGTAGGACTAACATTGGATACAACCCGTTCTGGATGGGGTTGCACTCAATGGGTGTCTGATGTTCATCTCTGCCCCCATTGAGACTGCACAGGGTCGCCCCATGGAGCATTTTCAGGTGAGCAGAGGCCTGACCCACAAGAAAAGGAGGTGGACCACTTGATAGCCCACTCTGACCAATTTGTGCGCCACTTTGCAGATAAAATCAATTCCTATCCTTGCTGACTTTGGATGCCGTAGTTGATACAGATCCAGTGCATGTAACTTTGGCTCCTGCTTGTCCTTACTATTCAGTTTTGGGGCAGGCAACCTGGAGAAGTGAGGCCTACCACTTCTGTGTTGGATCCTTGCCCTTCCTGTCTTATAAAAGGGGTGGAGGTGGGGAACTGGCTCTTTACAGTAAGTTGTGGTTCCAGTTTGCTTAAAGCACGCGGTGATAACACCTTCGTTAAAAAAAACACCCCCTCCATGAACCCCACTATATGGGCAACTGGTGCATGGTGGCTTCTCAACCCCAGGATTTCTGGATGATGCGGATTATCTAGATCTTTTTCAATCTGTCTTCAGGCCTCGTTAAGGAACAGAGACTGCATTGGTCACCATTGTGGACAATCTATGCCGAGAGCAGGACAAGTTGTGGGTGTCCCTGTTAGTTTTGCTGGACCTCTTGAGGGTATCCATGGCATCCCTCTGAGGCATCTGTCTGAGATGGCACTGGAAGGCACTGTTATATGGTGGATCCAGTCCTTGCTGGAGGGGAGGTCTCAGAAGGTGGTGCTGGGGAACTCCTGTTTGAAGCTGTGGCCATAGGCCTGTGGTTCCCTCAGGCTTCCATCTTATCCCCCATGATATTTAACATATACATGAAACCACTGGGAGAGATTGTCCAGAGTTTTGGAGTTTGGTGCCACCAGTATGCTGATGACACCCACACTTATCTCACCTTTCTATTCAAATCCAAGGAAGCTGTTCTAGTTCTAAATGGGTGTCTGATGTTCAGTATTGGATTGGATTGAAGCTTAATCCAGACGAGACAGAAGTACTCCTGGATAGTCAGAAGGTAGATCAGGGTATAGGGATTCAACCTGTGCTGGATGCACTTACACTCCCCCTGACTACTCAGGTTTGTAGTTTGGGTGTAGTTTTGGACTCAGCCTTGGACCTGGATGCTCAGGACTGTGTTTGCACAACTGAGGCTAGTGTGCTAACTGTGCCCTTTCCTAGAGATGCCTGATCTGTGGGGCATGCATGCCTTAGTTACATCCCATTTGGACTACAGTAATGTGTTCTACATGGGGCTTCCTTTAAAAACTGTTCAGAAACTTCAGCTGGTCCAGAATGCTGCAAGCAGACAGTTGTCTGGGGCTGGTTACAAGAAGCACGTGACTCCCTTGATTCAACAGCTTCACTGGCTACTGGTCTGTTTCCGGGCAGAATTGAAAGGCCTGGTGTATGACCTATAAACCCCTATACGGCTTGGGATCAGGCTACCTGAAAGACTGCCTTCTCCTGTACGAGCCTGCCCAGGTCAAGGTCTTCTGGAGAGGCCCTTCTTTCAAGACTGCCACCTTCAGAGGTGCTTTTGGAGGGCCTCCTTGATGGCTCTGGAACTCTCTGCTGAGGGAGGACAAGTTTGCGCTCTCTTTGCTGTCCTTCGACTGGAAGGCAAAGACCGCTTTACTCAAGCAGGCTTTTGGTGCGTAAGCATTATTGTGTAATGTGTTATTGTTCAACTGGATGCTGATTTTACTCAGCTATTGTGTTTGTAATTGTTTTTAATGCACTTGTTTATTATGGTTTTTATTGAGTTTTATTAGTGATGGTAAGCTGCATTTGGTAGAAAACAGGCATACAAATCAAATAAATAAATTTAATAATAATAATAATAATAATAATAATAATAATAATAATAATAATAATATAATTCTATCCTTCTGTTTACATGAACAGGGAACTTTTGATGGAATGATTTCCAAGCATGCATTGGAGCTTTCACATGTGTTAGCAGCCATTTCTACACCAGCCTGATAGTCTGGGCTGGTCACGGCTGAGTCCCTGTGACTCCCGAGGGCAGGGTGGGGGGGACAGGCACGGGTTTTCCCAGGGATAAAAAAACCCTGGGAAATCCCGATTCTTCCTGCGGCCTCGGGATCAACCTGAGACCACAGGAGGTGTGGGCGCCCGTCCCAGATTCTTTCCTTCTCCCTGCAAGTAGCAGGGGTGAGCAAAGGGAAGCCGAGCTGGGGGCAGTCCAAGGACATTGGGGGTGGGGTGGGGAGCAGGGTTGGGCCTTTTTCCCCACTTACATTTTGCTGGAGCACAAGTGCGCTCCGGCTCCTATTCCTTAAAAAAAAATAGCGGCTGCTACGGGCGCAACACCCCTTTTCACTTCCGGTACTTTGCGCAGCCGTCTGAATCCCAGGATCATCCCTCCTTCCCTTGTAGGTGTAGAAAGGGCCAGTATTTGCTGGGTCAGAGTGTTTTCTGCTATAAAATTAGTAAGGGGAGCCACTGTGGTATAGCAGCTAGATTGATTTGGTTTGGATGTGCAAATTCCGGATTCAGATGCCTGCTTGTCTATGCATCTCTCTGGGTGTCTTTGCACAAGTTCCGATGTCTCTGTGATTCCTACCTCACATGATTATTGTGAGAATATTACTGAGTGGTGACCCCATAAATGCTTTCTGGAGGAAGGTGGGAATATAAATGTTAACAAATTAATAACAAAGTAGAAGTGGTAAAATTTAATGTTTCATGGCTGGGGGGGGAAAGTCATATTTTAATTTATTAAACTCTGTTTTATTGTTTTCAAGATAATCTTATTTTCTGTGCTGTTATTTACTTAAATGTGTCAGAACATAGTGAATTCTGGAACTGTTATGTCACTTTTAAGGTTTTTCAGAGGTTAACAGCATAGATGTGGCGACCCTACTCTTTCCTTTAACCCAAACAGCAAGTAAGTTTTGGCCCAATTTTTAAAAAGTGCTTTGCACCTCGCCACCATTCTATCTGAAAATCGCGCTACCTGTCTGGAAAAGGTATATCCTACATAAAGAGAAATAGTCTGCCCACAGTGCCATCAAGTGGATTCAAGCTGTTACAACATCAGTATTATCAGTGCTTGCTACTTCACAGCTATAGAATTTTACTTATTCTCACTTCAGTAACTTCAGACTGCTCATTCCCTATTTTTAACTCCTATTCCCAGCAAATAATCTATAACAAACTACAGACTCATTCCCTAGCCCTACATATATTTACTTGAAAATTCAGTTGTTTACAGTGAAACATCCTTCCAGTTAATGGTGTACATTATATCACTGATTATTCTGTAACCCAATAGCTATAACGCATCTATAATTATAGTGAAGTTTTTCATTTTAACTGGGTTACTGGTTGGGGAAAAATAGATGATGTTGAAAGCATTGTGCAGCAACTTAAACAAGGAGACTTATGTGTTCTTGTAAAATAAAGCAATAGAGTACACCTTGCGTTTAATTCCAAAAGTAATATTAGTGCAATGTCTTTACTGGGCTAACTTAAAAGGTCACAAAAATGTGCAAGCATTTGAGATCTCCAGGGGGGCGTCTATATGGCGCTGCTTTCCTTTCTGATTCCCTCCAAAACTAATCGCTGCTGTGAAGAGGCATCAATAGCATTACATGCAACACTGTTGTCACACGGCAGTAATGGGCAGCAAGTATTGAGTGACTGAAAACCTCCAAAAGCATTTTTTGTTTTGTTTTCTGGCAACTCTGAGCAACATTGTTGCTTTGAAAGCCTGTAGCTGCACATCTGCGCTGCTACAGTTCATTGAATTTATGTGTTATTCATAATAACTGTCCTTACTTTTGTTCCAGAATGAGACTTTAATGTTGCTATCAGGGCCATTACTAAACATTCACCTGGAGCTTTCCCCCCTGCCTTGTATTCTCATGCCTACACTGCACTGGGATCTGCCCCCTAACTATGCCCACTCTCTTAATCCAAACTGAAGCCAACACTGACGCATGCAAAAACAACTGTGGCGACGTTAGAGCAAAGTAAAAACTCACAGTAAAGCGACACATTGAAAATGCGCAGCTTTGCGGTTAGTAGTATAATGTGGCTGCGAGTTGGCGTCATATAAAGAACAAGGTACAATTGTGCAGCCACGACACAGTATATATAGTGTATAGACAAGCCCCAGATCTCTTAATCAGACAAGAGGTTACAAAAAGTGGTGGGAGTGGGGGGTGGGGAGATGAAAAAATTGATGTTGAACTTATGCTCTCTGCATGATTGCAATCTTGAGATGGAACGGATATGGAGATGTTCAAATAAGGCATGTGATGTGATAGTTTCAGGTTTCACCTCAAGCTGCCCCAAGGACTGCTGGGAGCAAGAAAGGCAGAAAGCAGCCCTTTATTGGATGTCGACCCTGATGGAGGTAGTTTTGAATAACAGCAGGATTTTATCTTTTCAAAAATGGTATCATGGTAGCATGGCTACTGCTGGGATGCCAAACTGTGTGGGCACCTCACTACATAATGAGCTGCTTGTATGAAGTGGTGTCTGTGTGATATGGACAGGTTTTAGCCATGACAGGGAAATCACTCACTATTGGAAAGCTACTCTAGTATGGTTGAAAAATATAATTGCCTGGACCATGTAAATGTAATTTAAAACACCTTGTGTTTTATGTACCTACTCAGTGCGGGATCCAAGCAACAACCATAATCTGGACTATAAACCAGGGTGGGGAACCTCAGCCCCGGGGTCCCAATCCGGCCCTCGAGGGATCCTAAGTGGCCATATCAAATCGAGCTTTTGTACATGAAGCTGTTAATCGGATTTGTCACAGAATTGAGATCCAAGCATTAGACAAAGAGTGTTTCCTTTACTGCTTTTCTGCTATATAACCTCTAGGTGACAGTGTGGTATAGTGGAACAGCACAACTACATAAGTTAAAAAAGTGGTTTCTTTCACTTTTACTATTAAATGCAGCTTTTCCACTTCGCAACAAAAAACTTGCCGAAAATGCTCGTTAAACACAGAAGTGAAACTGGAGGGTCAAAATATCATCTAAGGAGTCTGCAGACAACTGCTTTCCATTATATGTACATAAAGATATGTATACGTTCTTTATACATAGATCAAGAGGCTCTAGAAAGTGGTCAGTGGATTGATTGTTGGCTTTGGTCCTTGGAGGCTTAGCCCGTTTTGGCCATGCTTTCATTGTGTTCCCTTAAGCAATTTCCAATCTATAAAGTAGGACTAAAACCCACCAATCTCACAGGATTATTGTAGAGATAAACTTAATGTGGAGATGTTGCTATGAGCCCTGAAGTTTATAGTTAAAATGCCTTATAAATCCAAAATCTTAACAACAATAAAACCTTGTATAACTGCAAACTCTCAAAGCGAGAGAAAGCAAGAATATTATTCAGGAATAATATTAGCACTGCTCTAATGTTAGATATCCTAATTTAGGTCTACTTAAAGCTTGAAGGAACAGCCATTCATTTTAAATACTGGTTTGACATACATGCTATTGCCTTTAGAAGTTGTTCAGAGTTTCTCTTCCATACATTCTGTAAAAATGGGGTGGAAGTTCAGAGCACCAGGTAGAAGACTTTTATACACCAGTTTATTACTTCAGTAAATTTAATCTTCCCTTCATTTGCCTCAGCAAGACATACAGAGGGTAAAGTGCAATGCAGGGGAGTAATAGCCATGCTAGCTGAATAAAGAAATGTAACATGATCAGCCCTAGTGTAAAACCAACTACCTTGATTCTTAAAATAATAATAATAGAAGTTAGTATTTTCTCTGGATGGAAGAAATCAGGGTTCCTTGACATTAAAGTTGACATCTGAGGGAAGGGTTAAATATCTATTTTCAAAATGTGATGATTGCTTTATCAGCTGATAACTTGCATGTGTGAAGGAGCCAACATTCATTATTCTACTTGTAGACTTTGATCTACAGCAGAGGTGAGAAACCTGCAGCCCTCCAGATGTTGTTTGACTAGAACTCCAATCATCCCTGGCCATAGGCTATGCTGGCTGGGGCTGATGGGAGTTGGAGTCCAACAACATCTGAAGGGCCGTTCCTGATCTACAGGTAGAACTTTCATGTCATGGGATATTTGTATCTGACCCCTTCAAAAAGAGGGGAGATGCATTTATTTCAAACTAGAGCTTCCAGATCACCTAAAAATTTGAAATTTGGTACTGTCTTTGGTCGAGACATCCTGCTTGCTAGAAAAGCCTGAAATCAAGTCATTTATACTGTTTTTTCTCAAAATAGGGGACATAGAAATGTACTTCCAAATAATTAAGCTACTAATATATCACTTACAAAGCTAACTTTTGGTACACGTATCCTGGGTTGGATATATTTATCTTGGTTTATTAAGCTGAGATATGCATGAGCCTTGTACCAGTGTGTTCCAGCCTCACACAGCCCCATTTTCTTTTCAATGTGCAAAGTTCAACACTTCCTTGGTTAATTAACCTTAGTTTTCCTGTTATGTCACAATCAGGCAAGGATGGTTACCAGCATCAGAACAAATCAGAATCTTAAAACTGTGGTGCACATACTTCTTTGGCTCCCACCCCCCACCCCAATTTTTGGTGCTTCTGAATTGCACTACCAGGTCCTTCCTTCCCATGTCATAGCAAACACTGAAATATTTTTCTTACCTCTTTGGTCTATAAATCCTGCAGACATCTAGAAGGACTTTATAATAAAATCCTAAAGATGCCCTTGCTCCTTGTGTTTGTGCATGAATTCATTTCCTGGGTGACCTTAACATGTTAAATGAAACGAAAAGCATTTGCTTGAGTTGGTTATAAGCTGATTTTGCTTTTGCTTCTTTTTATAAGCAATTCAGGTGATAGAAAAATAAGCTTGAGACACTAGGCTTGATGCCAGCTAATTTTATTTCGGGGTACCCAAGTCTGTGGCTTGATAGAAAAACCCAGTTTAGTTCATAGTTGTTTTCTTCTTCAGCATGTTTCCAGTTTTTAACAGAAATAAGCTTTTACTCTTGACACTACTTAGCTATGACAGTTGGGACCAAAACTAAACACGTTTTTCCAAAGCTTAGAGATAGTAAGGAATAAAAATTCAATCTGGAAATTTGAAAGTAAGTGGGCCTTTTGTGTATTTGCTGCCACTTTCTAGTATGAATAGTTGATTCTTTGCATAAATTGTTGTAGAGAGTGAAGTACAAATTTGGAAATCCATGGTTTGAGTCTCACTAGCTGGGTGGTGGTGGTGGTGGTGGTGGTGGTTGTTGTTGTTGTTGTTGTTGTTGTTATTATTATTATTATTATTATTATCATTTCTATACTGCCCCATAGCTGCAGCTCTCAGGCAGTTTATATAAGATTAAAACAATAAGAACAATATACAAAATTTAAAACCACAATAACATGTAACATAAACAAAGACATACATCTAAAAACAATAATAAACAATTTTATAACCAACTATAAAAATAGATCCAGGATCAATGAGGCTTATCACATATTGCTAAATGCCTGGGAAAAGAGAAAAGTTTTAACTTGGTGCTGGAAAGATAGCAGTGTTGGTACCAGGCAGGCCTCAATGGGGAGATGGTTCCACAATTGGGGGGCCACCACAGAGAAGGCCCTTTCCCTTGTTGCTGTCTTCCGGGCCACCTTCGGAGTAGCACCCAGAGAGCAACCTTAGATGTTGAACGTAGTGTATGGGTAGGTTCGTGTCAGGAAAGGCGTTCTGTCAGGTATTGTGGTCACAAGCCATGTAAGGCTTTATAGGTTAGAACCAGCACCTTGAATCAGGCTTGGAAACGTACAGGCAGCCAATGCAAGGGCTAGAGGTGCTCTTTTATGTTTGAACCTTTTGTCCCTGTTATCAATCCGGCTGCTGCATTTTGCACAAGCTGCAGTTTCTGAATCGTCTTCAAAGGCAGCCCCACATAGAGTGCACTGCAGTAATCTAACTTGGAGGTTACTAGAGTTGGTAGAAGACACTCTGTGCCACTGAGACCACCTGAACCTCAAGTGACAGAGATGGTTCTAGGAGAACCCCCAAGCTACAAACTTGTTCCTTCAGGGGGAGTGCAACCCCATTCAGAACAGGTTGAACACCCTCCATCTGGTCAGCAGAACCACCCACTAACAGCATCTCAGTCTTGTCTGGATTGAGTTTCAGTTTATTAGCCCTCATCCAGTCCATTGTTGCAGCCAGGCACCGGTTCAGCACATCCATAGCCTCACCTGATGAAGATGAGAAGGAAAAATAGAGCTGCATGTCATCAGCATATTGATGACAATGCAATCCAAAACTCTGGATGACTGCACTCAACAGTTTCATGTAGATGTTGAACAGCTTGGGGGACAAAACTGACCCCTGCGGAACCCCATAATGGAGAATCCACAGGGCGAGCAATGTCCCCCAAGCACCACCTTCTGGAGCCGACCCGCCAAGTAGGAGCAGAACCACTGCAATGCAGTACCTCCCATTCCCAACTCAGACAGTCATCCCAGAATGATACCATGGTCGATGGTATCGAAAGCTGCTGAGAGATCAAGGAGAATCAATGGAGTCATGCTCCCCTTGACTTTCTCCTGACATAGGTCATCATGGAGAGTGACCAAGGCTCTTTCTATACCAAAACCAGGCCTGAAACCCGACTGAAATGAATCCAGATAATCGGTCTCATCCAAGAGTGTCTGGAGCTGGCTCACAACCACACGCTCAAGGACCTTGCCCAGGAATGGAACATTTGCCACTGGCCTATAGTTATTAAGATTTTCCAGGTCCAGGGAAGCTTTCTTCAGGAGTGGTCTCACTACTGCTTTTTCAGGCAGCCTGGGACCACTCCCTCTCACAGAGAGACATTGATTACTTCCCTGGCCCAGCCAGCTGTTCCATCCATGCTATTAGCCAAGAGGGACAAGGATCCAATATAGAGGTGGTTGCATGAACATGCCCAAGCACCTTGTCAACATCCTCAAGCTGTATCAACTGAAACTCATCCAAGGAAACTGGACAAGATTGTGCTCTGGATACCTCACCTGATTCATCTGCTATAACAGGTGGAGGATGCAAGAGATTTTATTCTGGAAATGCCTAGCAAATATATTACAGCAGGCCTCAGAAGGTTCTACAGTGTCCTTGGGGCCAGCATGTAATTGTCCCTGGTCAACTCTGAAAAGCTCCACTGGGCAGCAGTTTGATGATTTCCCTTTCTTTAGCACAATTTTTGCTTGTAACCACTTGGAGTTGTAAATACTATACAAAAAGCCACTTTCATTGGCTGAGGGAAAATACACATGAACTATACAAGTGTAGAACTATTTAGAAATGTTTTTTTTAATATGACCAATACATTTCAGATAGTTTGCATATATTTTCATTCATTTTATTTATTATATTTCTATACCATCCCCCATAGCTGAAGCCCTTTGGGCAGTTCACAATAAGTACATTTTGAATGTACTTACGATTTAATTTGAGGTTGGAAATGATATACAGCATTAAAATGCAGGTTATAAACAGTGAATGTGCTAGCTTCAGTACTGGCACCCTGTTAAGCTTACATCATAGTGGGGCCCTATTTTTACATTTTGCAGGATGTAAGCTCATAACATTGCTCATAGTGCTGTTCTCACAAAATGTTCACCCAGCCATTTGTTCTGTGTTGTTGTTTTTTGCCACGCATTTCACAAAATTACCCTGAAGAAAGGGTAGATTCATTTGAAACTCTTGTAAATACATTTTCTGCCCAGAGGATTAGGAAGGAACGAAAGAAAGAAAAAGAGGTAAGCATTACAAATAGCCGTAATTCTTCATTGCTCCTAAACTCAGAGGGTAACTTCATCTGGGAGCTTTGCATTTAAAAAACAGATAGTACTTGATGTTACTAGCGATGCATGACTTCTATCAAAAATTGTGCCCCCATGTCCCTTCCTTATCTCTCCCCCACAGTGTTTAGTAAAGCAAGATGTGTGATGTGACATCATTGCTTTCCCTGTTTCCATTCCATTTCAGTGGCTGCCACTTGTGGGGGCAGAGAAACCCTGGCATTGCACCACCATGGAGGCTGGTGGCTCCGATTACAGTGGGGCTTCGGATCCATTCTGGGTCTTAGTCAGTGTCAGACAGAACACTAGAGGAGCTATCCAAGATGCTGAGCCCTATCCCCCAAAAGGTTCAGTACCTTAGATAGCTCCTTTAGTGTTCCGTCTGGTTCTGACTGAAACCCTGAATGGATTGACAGCCCCACTAAAATTGGAGCCACCATCCTTCCCTGTTGCACCATTCATTTTTTTTACTGCATGTTACTAGAAGATAAAGCTGGACAAGGCAATGGGGTTGCTGGTGTGGACAAACAATCTTATAGCATATAGTTTATATTACTTTAAACTATGTAGTTCCACCCTAAAAAAAAGTGCTGCTTTCAAGTTGTTAAAATGTCTTTTCTAATGAGGTTAGGTTAATTTGCAACTGTTGTCACTTTAAATAAAATCTGACACCAAGTATGGTGTGCGTGTGTGGATATGTGTGATGTGCTCTTTGTATACATTTGGACACCAGAGCTAAACAGTGTTGCTTGGAGCTAGACTGATAAACACAAAATCTATGTTATGAATCAATTGTTTTCCCACTTCCCCTCTGAGGTGGAAAGTCTGTGCTGGCTTCCAGACTCCTCTATATATTTTAAACTCAAGGTTGTGGCTCTTTGGTTTCAGGAAATATATCAATGTCCTTCTCATAGAATGTTGACGTCTAGAACTGAAAAAGCTTATTCATAGGTCCAGGAGACATGATATGCTCTGTGGAATAGTTATAGCTCAATCCCAAAGCAGTTCACACAGTTGCATTATCTTCCTGGAGTGCATGTGGCATAGATTCAGATGAATGAATGTGACAGTAGCAAGTCAAGTCAGGAAGCTTAAACTAAAAATTGGATTCGTATTTCCTCTAGCTGAATGCAGAATCAAAGAAGGGCTCTTCCAGCTTGTGCTCTTTCTCTCTTTCTGCTGTGGAATGCTTCTCATAATTCATTATGGGAACTGGAAAATAATAATAATAATAATAATAATAATAATAATAATAATAATAATGGCTGTTTATTGTTAATTTTTATCATTTCTCAAAGGCTGCAAATAACCAAGCCAGAATTGCTGAAAATGTCCCTGATGCATTAAATAAAAGCAGCAGCCTCCTGCCAGCAGGCTTACAGTTCAAATAAACATGCATAAGGAAATGGAAGGATGGAGGAAGACATCTTCTGAAACCTGACAATAATCATTGGTGTGTGTGTGTGCGTGTGTGTAACAGCATAGGACATAGTCATGACAGTGCTCTAACCTGTACTCAGCCAAGTTTCTGTCTTCGATGGAAGCATATTCTTAGGGTGACCATATGAAAAGGAGGACAGGGCTCCTGTATCTTTAACAGTTGTATTGAAAAGGGAATTTCAGCAGGTGTCATTTGTATATATATATATGGAGAACCTGGTGAAATTCCCTCTTCATCACAACTGTGAGAGCTGCAGGAGCTATACTAGAGTGACTAGATTTAAAAGAGGGCCGGGCACCTGCAGCTTTAACTGTGGTGATGAAGAGGAAATTTCACCAGGTTCCCCACATATACAAATGACACCTGCTGAAATTCCCTTTTCAGTACAATTGTTAAAGGTACAGGAGCCCTGTCCTCCTTTTCATATGGTCACCCTAATTTTCTCTATTTTTATTTACCATGGCCCTGGACCAAGAGCCCTCTGAGACAGAAGTTTCTAGTGGCAGCAGTTCTGAGGAGGAGTCAGAAACAGTTCCCGAACCTTCACAAATGGGGCCTTCTTGCACTCTGTCTTCTTGATCTCCATGAGACACCACTGTCCTTTGATTCTGTGGAGTGGACCTCAGACTTCTCCAGAGAGCAGGGAGGCTCTAGAAAGTATTCCTAAGCCAGCCCCTTGCTCCCCAAACCTTCACCACCCAAAGAATCCTTTGACTTGAGAGAAAGGGCATTGGCCTTTTAAGAAAAACAGATTCTGCACCTGAGGAAGTGGAGCTCCCAGAAAGATTTTCCTGACCTGGCTATGAAATCTGGCTCTGAGGTAATTTGTCAGTATTGTAGCTGTGAAACTGCTCTCCGTGGTCCTGAACTCACTCCAAGTCCTGGGCTCATCAATATCTGTGCAGCTCGTAGTGTTGCTAAAACTGCTCCTGTTCCAGCTCTTGTCCCATGTTGTGCTTCCTCGCCTGAGCCGTCACCCAGAGCAGACGATGGAATCCCAGATGGAGCAGGGTAGTGTTGTTATGCTAGTGTTGTTACGTCACTTGGCAAGCAGACCCTGGACTGTGTGCACTGCTAAAACTAAAACGTTAAATGGCAACAGAGTCAACTATTCCTGTGGCGCAGCAGCGTTGCATGAGGGCTATTGCACAATACTTCCAAGGCATGGCAGAGTCCTAGAAGGTTTCCTTGGTTGGCATCCTGCAGGAAGTCAATTGTTGAAATCTTACAAAGAGGTTAGCTTGGCCCATCAAGAACAGGATATATATTTTAATTATTGTGTTGGTACAAGCTGTCATTTGTTTTGCAGTAGCTGATTTTGAGTGGGTATTAATATTCTAGAAAGAACATTAGAGTCCACAAATTTTCTTTAGCTATTGCTAGCTCTTATGTTAGCTTGGTAATTGATACTAAGGTATGCCAACACAAGCAGCGCATTTAAAAACTGAGTGGTTTGTCAGATACACTTTAGACAAAATAGAACACAATGAATGTCAGCCAAGTGTTACCTATCATTCAAATTAGAAGATCTATTCTTTGGAACTGCTTGTTCTAATGTTCAACACTTCTCCATGACTAGTCTCTGTATACTTTTGTTGTTGTTGGAACTGATAAAGCCAGAACTGCTGAAAATGTCTGTGAGGCATCAACCGGCTTTTCAGACTAAAGATAAAGCTTCAGTTAGATTTGATTGTGTTATGAAAGGGCAAGTTATTCTCCCACTATTGATATGCCCAATCTCTGTCATAATCACTTGAATCCAATTACAGCATTTCATTCTCTGGAATCAGTTGTCTAAAAGAACTCAGCACACATAATATACAGATCTGTAAAATATAGTGTTGTGTAACATCTGTAAAATATAGTGTAAAATATAGTATAGATCTGTAAAATATAGTGTTGTGTGGGAGGAAATGTATGCATTCCAAAGTTGCTTAGTTATAAAAGGGACAGAATTATTCTTGATTTCAGATAAAATAGTTTATCTCAACATGAACAGAATTTTCAGCAATAGAGCTGGTTTCTTTCTTTTTGGGGTGGGGCAGAATACTAACTTTAATATTTTCTGTACCTCTATTATTGTACCAGAATAAAAAACGAACTAGTGTACCTGTCACTCTTTTTTTAAGCGTTGTGTTGTTGTTTTGGGAGTTACAATATTTTGTTGTCATTTAATGTTGTCTGTAAATTGGCAATACAGCTAGTTTGGAGGCCCGACACATTGGCTTCATTTCTGCACCAAGTTAAAACATGGCTCTTTTATCAAAGCCTTCGAGGGCTAAATTCTCCATGGTTACACATAAACTTGTTTTCTACTGGTTTTAATTTGTTAACAATTTAATAGATTTTTAGCTGTATTATTTATGTTTATATTGTTCTGATTTTATCTGTATGCTGCTCTGAGATCCCAGTGATAATAGGGCGGGATTCAAATGTTTTAATAAATAATAGTTTCAACCCACCAAAAACTGCCTATGTACAAACCAGGGATGTGTCATGGAAGGAGTTGGGATGACACACTGAACTGGGGAGAAGCCCCTGCCAGATCAGCTCCAGAACCCACCTACCCCCAACTGCAATAAAAACAAATATATTGAGGGATCTGCCACGACACAGGCTCTGAACAACAGACCTTACCACTACCACCACTTCTTATGGGGCGATACAGGCTCTGAACACCAGACCTGGCCGAGGCTATTCCCTGCTCAAGCCAAGCACCACCTCTTGATACGCCTGAGGCAAGGGATAAAAATCACCTTCCTCCAAACTATGTGGAGAAAGGGGTTTAAAATGGAGAATGGATTTTAATATATATAATAATGCGCTGTGAGTTATATCTGCTTAGGTGAATGATTGTCAGAGTGGGTGTTATATGTGTAAATTTAAGATGATAAATGCCAAACAGACACGTGGGATTTTTGTGGTAGTTTTAAAACAAACAATCAAAATTTATTTTTAAAAGTTCATAAGCTTTGTTTCAAATAACAACATTTAAAAACCTTTTTGAAACCTTCCATACAATCCTGTCACTCTCACATTCGCACTTTCCTTTTTCTCACACAATCACTCTTGAACTTTCTTTATTATCAGTATTGATTAATATACTTCCACTACGTGCACACCACACTCTAAAGACACCACGCACTACACTGACCCTCAAATTTCCCAGAACGTAAGTATCATAAACACAGAGAGCACTACAGACTCTAAGAGTACCTAACAAGTCTCCCTGAAAAGCTTTCCTGAAAAGAACAAGAACTCCCAATCCCCTCAGTCATTCCCTTATATATCACTCCTCCCCCCTCCCAAGACATTCTAACTCCGCCCACTCAGGCCAACATTCTAAAAACCACAGACCTACAAACTGCAGACATACATTTGGAATTGACTTGTGGGGTGTAACGCCACAGGATCCAATCACACAGTTCTCATTTAACAAGTCACTCTGAGCCATGAGGAATGAGGCAGCTGTTGGTGTGCCAGGTTTCCAAGTTTGAAGCTCACAGAATGTTTGTTTTTGAAACTGAGATGAGGCAGGCTGGCCAGTTCAGCCTTATGAAGGAGCATGCACATATACAAAGATGGGGGCCCCTCCCTGTGCAGCAATCAGACTTTGGTGCCAATGGGAGGATTTTTTTATTATTATTTTTAAAAAGCCTAATTTCTCTGTTTGAAGGAAATTGTGGGGAGGATGGGGCGTGTTGTGTTGGGTAGGAACAATTAACCCTTTCCTCCTCAGCTGAAACTCCCCCAAATGCCTCTCTGAGCCACAGTACAATTAGGTCTGAAGAAAGCCTTCTATTAATTTAAGTGAGAGGGTTTTCCCCCCAAGCCTAATTGCTATGCAGTGGGCTGATTTTCAGAGGATGGGTGTCACAGCATACATGGAAGGGAGGATTGATCTGAGACTAATGGACTGGGATTTAGGGCCCATAGAGCACAGTTTAAAATGCCAGCAGTGGGTGGTTTTGGAATCAAAAGAGTGATCTCCCCTGAGAAATATGTTTGCAAATGACAAACTTCTGTTACACTCTGATTTGATCAGAGGTCTTGGTTATAAGCCTTGCCAGACACACACTGTACAGATGCCAAAATATAATACAATTTGGTTGAGTGTGTTCACACCTAACCATATTACAATTGATTTTCAGTCTTTGGGTTCATGAATTCAGTCAAGCATATTGCACCTATTTTTAGGGATATAGGAAATAATGGTGAAAGGGCAAGGATATCGAAGCTTGCACAAGTAAAAGCATGGTTTGAATTAATTACAGAAATCATTTATTTACAAAAGAAGATCCAGTCTCTGAATTCTTCAGAAAACAATTCCTGATCCATGGGAAAATGGCTCTACAGGCAAACTTGGGAACAAGAAGGTTAAAGAAATGCCTAAAGAAAGAAAAGTCTGCTGCTCTTTTAGTTTCCTTCTGTTCCAGTTGCCTGTGTTTGCCACATGTTTATTTTTTTGAAAGGAGTCACTTAATTTAAATGGCTGGCCCTTCTATGAATGTATCCATTGATCATTAGAAGACCAGAGAATTCCAAAGGACAAAAACAAGTTTATGTTTTAACGTTGGTTTTTTTATTTATTTATGAATGAAGCTTAGCAACAATTCCAAGCCATTTTGAGTGGGATTAGTTTTAGGGTGAGGCTTTTCCAGATGAGGCTCTCATCGCACCATTCTTCTTTGTGGTCTCTGTGCATCACATATATGGGCTCTGCGCCTGTGCAGAGACCTGGCTAGGGAAAACTTCTAGAGCAAACAGCATTTTTTAGGCAGGAACCCCTCCCCATGTCCAACAACGCATGTCCCAATGGTCCCCACCTCCCCCTTAATCTCTCTTCAACCACCATAGTGGCAACCTCGTGAGGGAATCTTCTTGGTGTTTTTGCAGAGTTATTCTGTATACTTCAGCGTTTTATTCTATCTTTTCTTAATTCTGTTCAGTTTTTCTTATCTTATTCTCTGGTTTGCGTTTTTTGTTTGTTCTTCCGCAATCACCCCTTAGGGGCTTATGGCCTTGCGAGCACCTTTTAGGAAGTGTGCTCACTGTGGCAGCAAGTTGCCACCTTCAGACAAACACACTCTTTGCCTTCTGTGTCTGGGACAGGGACACATGGTTGAAAACGTGTTCAAGCTGACAGGCTTTTTCAAAGCAAACCCGGCGTCACAGATCCGACAGGTTGAAGGCCATACTTTGGAAGCAGGCATTGGAAGCAATTGGTGATCAAACTACGCCTATGGCTAAGGTTTTAACATCTCAAGCAGAGCCTATTACTCAAATACCTGAGTTGCAGGGTGAAAAATCCCCAAGGCAATCTGCTATCATGCCAGATATTCTGCACAGAGCCCATATGTGTGACTGCACAGATGACCACTCGAAGAACTACAGTTACAGGTAAGCAACCTGTTCTTATCCTGCCTCCTTTACAGAATTTTATGTCGTGTGTGTGTGTGTGTGTGTGTGTGTCCGTGTCCAGATGGTGTCGTTTTCCATTTGTAACCCTCCTGTGTTTTCCCATCACTTCCATCCTTTTTTTGAATGCAGAAAATCCATTAAAGATATAAAGACAGAACTGTTGCACAATGCCTTCTAATTCGTACTGTTAAGAGCTCTCCCCCTAGCAGCAATATATAGGCTAGCTCAGGCAAGGCAAGCTGCCTAGAAATCCACTTAGGTATTAAAGTTGATGTCATAAGATGTGACAAGTAATGCCTGGGTCAGTCAAGGTTGCATGTGTGCTTGGTGGGTGAGGGAGGAGATTGCTGAGCATGGAAACATTCATTGAGCCATACTCTGATCTTTTCTTTTCTTTTCTTTTTATTGTCACCTTCCCTCTATTAAAATAGTCTGGTAGGGAAGACTGGAAAAAAACCAGTCTTTTCGTGCTTACATTTTTAACTCTCACGTCAAGTAAGGAGGATGATATATCTATGAGACAAAAGAGAAGAACTTTAGAAGAGTATTTCCTTACAGTAATTAGTGTGTGTGTGTGTGTGTGTGTGTGTCACCAGATTTTCTTAGGGCTTGTTCTCACAACCTTCCTGATATAAGGGAGCTGCATATTTGAGACATATTCTGTAGACTTCCAGTGATAAGTACTTTAAGAGGTCAGTTTCTTATGCACAATTGCAAGCATTCACAAAACCTACTGTCACAGCAATATGCAAAAATTCCATCCAGACTGATGGACCATTCTACACATATAGCCTCCTCGGCAGCTGGAGAACAAAGCAAAGTGACTCATTCAATACTGCAGCTGCTGTCTGCTGGAGAGGATCAGAGAAATGAGGCTTTGTTACATGAATGAGAATCATCCAGGGCTTAATCCCTTCTATCATAGTGTCAGAACATTTTTGATCAGAAGGATACTTTGAGTTTGCACAACACGGCAGCCCATCATGGGTGACAAGCTGTGTAGTATGGGTTGTTTTGTGAAGAACCCACAGTACTTAGTTATTGTGGGTTGTTTCCCTCTGCTCTGCCCGGCATCTCAAGGGACTTGGTGGCAGAACTTGTCTTTCTGCCGCCAAGCCCCTGTCCCTGCTCTGATCACGAACCCAGTTGCAGTCAGAGCCTTTTCATATATATTCTTTTATGTGCACAAAACAGATATAATTTTTTCGGCCCCACTAATATGCGCAAATATCCTCCTTTATTTTCTTGGAGTTTTGCATACAATCTGCCTTATATAAGGGAGCTGCAGATTTGAGACATTTTCTGTAGACTTCCAGTGATAAGTACCATTAAGAGGTCAGTTTCTTATGCACAATTGCAAGCATTCAGAAAACCTACTGTCACAGCAATATGCAAAAATTGTTAAGGCAATGAGAATCATCCACGGCTTAATCTCTTCTATCAAAGGGCTCATCTACACCAAGCAGGATATTGCCCTATGAAAGCGGTATATAAAAGGCAGGAGCCACACCAAGCAGCATATATTATTATTATTATTATTATTATTATTATTATTTATTTATATAGCACCATCAATGTACATGGTGCTGTACAGAGTAAAACAGTAAATAGCAAGGCCCTGCCGCATAGGCTTGCAATCTAATAAAATCATAGTAAAACAATAAGGAGGGGAAGAGAATGCCAACAGGCACAGGGTAGGGTAAGCAGGTACAGGGTAGGGTAAAACTAACAGTATATTTCCATGCTGAATCAGACCCAAGGTCCATCCAGTCCAGCACTCCGCCCACACAGCGGCCAACCAGCCATCAGCCAGGGATGAACAAGCAGGACATGGTGCAACAGCACCCTCCCATCCTCCTTCTCTGGTTATAGATCCTTATGCAGCCAAAACAGACCATAAGAAAGGGATTTATCAGCAGATCTGCAGAAGTATTAAAAAAAACTTTTAAAAACCTCTATGGGGAGGGGTGCAATTATTAAAAACACCCCAGGGAGAACTGAGGATCCTTAGTGTCCATGGTATGCTGGAAGAACATAACCCCTCCCCCCACCGGAACAGCAGGGGATATTTGTCCAGATCAAAAGGTGAGAGACCCCCATACAGATCGCTTTTTCCCTGCTGCCCCTATCAGAAAGGAAAAAGCAACCTGTAGCAGGATTGCTGGAGCGTGCGTATATGTGCTCGCACATATGCCCACAAGCTAGCATCACATGCTGCCCTTGGGGCCAAAAAGGTTGGGCACCCCTCCTAATCTATAGGCCCTCTAGGAAGACTGTCCTTCTCTCTTATGGGCCTTAGTTATTAAATCTATAACCCAGCTTTACGCCAAGGAGCACAAGGCAGCACATATAGTTAATAGAATCATAGAATAGTATTGTTGGAAGGGGCCTTATAAGACATATAGCAGTATGAGAGCGGTATATAGTATGTCTCAATGGGCCCCAACAAAGGTCAGTGCATTTCAGTACCGCTATAAAGCAGTAGTGTGGCTCCTGCCTTTTATATGCCGCTTTCATAGTGGAATATCCTTCTTGGTGTAGATGAGCCCATAGAGTCAGAACATTTTTGATCAGAAAGATACTTTGAGTTCGCACAACACGACAGCCCATTCTTTTCTTTTATGTGCACAAAACAGATATAATTTTCTTGGCCCCACTAATATGCGCAAATATCCTCCTTTCTTTTGTTGGAGTTTTGCAGTTGTGCAAGTGCGTAACTCCAATTGTCCAAAATAGATAGGTTTGCCTTGTCTAGTGCTTTGCATGTTTTAACTATCAAAATAAGATAATGATAAGGGGGAACAGTATATAGGCTGATTTTGCAGCCTTTTACTGTTGACAGGTGGGAAAAAGGAGTCTAAATCACCCCTTTAGCCAGGCAATCTCCAGGGTTTTAAGTATTGCCCTGATCCTTGGGGATGCCCTGATCCAAGGGATTTCCCTGATCCAAGGGATGCCCTGCCCTGGGGATGCCCTGCTTTGAAGCCCTACTTTGCCCAAGCCCCCAGCATGTCATTTTCATAGAAAAGTACATTCCACTCTCCGTTTTTGAACATTTTTCACTTGAGCTGTGGTTCTATTTGACAGCTGTCAAAGGAGCTGTCAAATATTGGTGCGGTTAGTGCAAATGAGATGGAAAAGGTGTTGGCATGTAGATTTCTGTGAAAAAGGTTCTCTATGACTTTGCTCTTGGACTGTGTGATGTATCTGGCTGCCTAACTGTATTTTGACCCTGCCCACTATTTTGACCACTCCGACTTTAGCCTGAATTCTATTTGACTGAAACCTGTGTGCGTCAACATTTGCTGGCTTCATTGCCTTGTTTCTTGTTTAGTCCTGTACCAAGACTCTGTCGCAGCCAACACAGGACAGTTCCAGACTTAAAGTTCATTCTATGGAGGTGGTGGTGGTGGTGATGACGATGATGATGATGATTTAATTTGGACACTTAATCTACATATAACATCTATGCTGTTGCTGGCAGGGGCAGGAGTCAGCGGTTATGGACTATATCAGATCCTTTGGGAAATGTTTAATTTCACCATCAGTTTTGCAGAAATTGCACACATAGAATGTGTGAAGCTTTTATGAAGCTAAAGAATGGCACGCTCCTTTCTGTTCTTCACAAAGATCTTGGTTGTGTTTGTGTGGTCCTCTGAAGCGATAACACCCACTGGATTTATGGCATAGTTTGATGGACGAATATGCCGCAGTCATCATGAATCAAATCTTCAGAAAATTATTAATTCAATATATAGATATTTGTCATGACACAGGCCTCACACACCAGGCCTTTGTTGCACACAAACCCTCCTCAAGCCAAGTGCCACCACTTGAACAACCTGAGGGAAGGGTAAAACACAACCTTTCCCTCATATGAGAGGGTAAAGCCTAGAATCTGAAAAGGTTTTACTGTGTACTGTGAAGGTTATATATAAGGTGTATATGACAGTAACTGTAGAGCAGGTGATAAAGCCAAGCAGACACGTGGTTTGAGGTAACAAAACAAAATAAAATGTTTATTTTTGTTTAACAGATCTTAGTTACTTCAAATTCAAGTTAACCTGCTTAACTTGAAGTTCTAATAAAAACAGTAATCTTACATCTCTTAAAATCTTATCTCCTTTCCCTCTCCATACCACTGACAATCCTAACTGACACTCCCAACCAACTAAACTCCCCCATTTATACTCCTCCCCCCTTTCACAGCATCATCAGCCACACCAACTCAGTCCAGACATACCTAAGGGAACAGAACTGTGAGGTAATGCCACAATATTCATATACTTTTCTTCCTCTTAAATAATGCTTGTAAACATTAATTTATTGAGTCGCTTCTGTGTTAGCCAAAACTGACTTTTATGTTGGATTATTTTTAGCAAATAGTAAAAAGAGAACCAAAAAAAAAACCCCTCAGAGCTTTTCAACCAAATTCTAATTAAAAGTTTCTGTATTGCAATCCTGTTTTCTTTGTAGCTTAAAAAAAAACCCCTACTATTACCCTTGGTCATAAATGAAACGAATCTGGAAGCATCTGTTGTGCTTAAGTTTCTTTATACTATTGCATAGCATTAGTTCAGGGCATTGGAATTCTTTGATTAAAAACTGAGTTGCCTGACATGCAATGAAAACTTTATTAAGAGGACTACCCAAATAGTAGCTGATGCCAACAATTTCAAGACAAACTGTCTTCAAATGTTCCATCTGTACAAGCTGTAGTAGTGGAATTTAATTTGTGGTGGTGATGTGAGGTTTTTGAGTTTTAAAGGGGAGGACATGTGTTTTTATCCATTTGTTGTCTTCTGTGCACTTATGCTGAAATGGGAGATGCAGGGTTGGATCCAGACTTAGTCATACTTAAAGTAGACCCATGGAAATCAATGTGACTAAATCTGGATCCAAACTGCAGTGCATAAATGTTTTGTGTGATTTGAATGCTTAGCAGCAACATTAACAACAGTACACAAACTATATAAGCTAATTTATTTTAGTTGAAAGGAACATCTCTGCTAATGTCTTTTTTGTAAGATATAAGGGATGGATCCAGACTTAGTCATACTTAAAGTAGACCCATTGAAATCAATGATATTTAAATTAGTAGTCACTTAAATCCCACCAATTTCAGTGGGTCTCTATGCCTTTAACATTTCTTTTGTCATCAACAGATGGATCTGGCCACTAAATGTAAACATGTTTGAGTGCATGGAAGTCAGGATGGAAAAAAAAAACTTTCTGCAAAAAGGAAAAAAAACAAAACAAGAAAAAGAACATAATTATATTTTTCTTCCCTTTTGTGGAAAAGGTCAGGCATCAGCTAAAATATAAGGACACGGACCTAGATATAATTGCACTAATTTTAGCCTATTCATTTATTTTAATGAACATGTTTGTAGAATAAAAGACTCATACAATAGAAGAAGACTATTTTGAGGTGAAGAGGATCAAGTACTGGGCTAGTATTCAACAGTTTTTATTCTTTAACTGAAGATCTACTGATAAAATATTGAAGGGTTGTGTAACCTAATATGGCTAGTATTATGTGTCACTGCAGAAATTACAAGATAAGAATGCTGGTTATTGAATGACATTTCAGTTTTATCCTCCCTTTGACCTTTGTAGCAGAAAGGACTAAATAGAAGTTCTTCATCATAGTCTCTGTGCATCACACATATGGGCTCTGCACTTGCGTGGAGCCTCACTCCAGGAACTTCTACAAGATGAGGAACATTTGTGGCGGGAACCCTTTCCCACCGTCCACTGTGCATGTCTACGGGATTCCCGCCTAACTCCCCAGTTCTCTTTCGACCATCTAGTGGTTGCCATCACAGGGAACTTCCTCCATCGTTCAGTGTTTTTCTGCTGAGGCATTTCTTCTTTTCTCCTATTATATTGATCTCTTCAGTCTACTTTCATATGTTGTTCGTTCTCTTGGGAAAAAAACCCTTGTCTATGACACTGACTTCAAAGAGACTGGAGTCACTTTACTGGGTGCAAGAGAAGGATACAACTTTTCTCTTCACACATCCCAAGCTGAATTCGATCATAGTTTAATCATCTCAAGGTTGGTCACAGAAAATACACACTGCTCCAGTAGACAAGGAAGGCCAGAGACTCAATATGTTGGGGTGCAGAATCTACTCATTGACAGCGCTCGGCCTCTGAGTGTCTAATTACCAGGCTTCTATGGCCTGGTACCAACTCTTTTTGTGGAAAAAGATGACTTCCTGATATGAATACCTGATGTGAATACCTACAGGATGAGTAAAGAGAGTTGGCCAATGTCTTCTATGCAGAGGCTTTGAAGCTCTTCTGGCAACAAATCAACACTGCCCAACCTCAAACAGATTGTGAGGCAAAGCCTATAGTGGGAACGTTAGTGTTAAGGACACACGCCTGGCTACGGTTGGCGGGTTTGACACTGGAGACTAGGTCCAGAATAAAAGACCTCCCATTTGATGGGGATGGCCTTTTCAACTCTACCACCAATGAAGCGACGGACAATATCCAAAAGGCCAAGAATACAATAAAAAAAGATGGGGTTGGGTGAGCATCAACTGTCCCCCTTTCATGCCCGATGGTAGTACCAAAACCAACCACCATACCTACCAAGAAACCAGCAGCAGCAAGATCACTCCTTTCGCTATCAGTCTTCTTCGCAGCAGAAGAAACAACCATTTCCAAGCTGTTTCTGACAGTCGAAGCATAAGCAGGACAATGCTTCCAAGCGTCGTCTTTGACTTTACCTGGTATGGAGATGGACAACCCAAGATTCAGAGATATTCTTTCCCAATATTTTCAAACATGGACTTTTATTACAACTGATGTATGGGTCCTCGGTGTGGTTCTTCACGGTTATAAGATAGTTTTTGAGACCTTTCCTCCCATTGGTATCGTCCATGTCACCCCATCGTCTCCAGTAATAAACACGTTTACTGCTGGAAAAGGGAGCCATACAGAGAATTGTTCCATACAATACCAGTGAGGGGTTTTTCTCTCACTATTTCATGATACCAAAGTGGGACGGAGAGCTTCGATTTATCTTGGACTTAAAAGATTTCAATGTATATATCAAGACCAGGAAGTTCAGGATGACCACATTAGCACCAATTCTTCCCCTTCTCAAACATGAAATATGGTTTACAGTGATAGACCTCAGAGATGCCTACTTTCATATAGGTATCAGCAAGCAGGGCGGCATGCATTTGAGTTGTCTTGCAACAATGACCCTAGACTTATTCAATTAGGCCATTTGTCGGAACATTTTTCTCTTGGCTCTACGTATCGCAAGAGAGGACAACTGCTTAGTGCCTTAAGCCACCACTTTTAGGACGCACACGACTGGCAACTCTCCAAACCTGCTCTTCACCAGATATACCAGACATGGGGAGTACCAGAGATAGATTTATTTGCGTCTCCGCAGAACGTGATATGTCCCCACTTCTGCACAAGGTCAGGTATGAGTGCAGCGTCCACTGGGGACGCCTTCCAACTGCTTTGGACAGTACCCCTTGTCTATTTGTTTCCACCGACCCCACTTTTGACAAGAGTCATTGCCAAACTCCGGTGGGACCGGGAAAATGCGATACTGATCACACCATGGTGGCCCAAGACAACCTTGGTTCACACCTCTACTCAAACTGTTCAAAGAGGAGTGAATCTGACTACCCATGAAGTCAGACCTAATCTCCAGAGAGAATGGCCAGATTCATCATCCTAATCTATCTGCTCTCAAGTTGACAGTTTGGAGTATTTGAGGATGCCAATGGAAGAATTGCCACTTCAGGAAATACTAATTTAAACGTTTGAATTAGTTGTATGTATTTTATGGTGTTTTTATTTGTGTTGTACCCCGCCTCGATCCAGAGGGAGAGGCGGGTAACAAATATTTTTTTTTAATTATTATATTATTATTATTATTATTATTATTATTATTATTATTATTATTATTGGTACTGCAAGCAGCCAGGAAACCAGCCACAAGACAATCCCACTCCCAGAAGTGAGAAACTTTCGCTTTGCAGAGAGAAATAACTTGACCCAGTCAAGGGACCTATCAAAGGAATTCTCCCTATTTGAAAAAAGTCTCAAGTTCTCTTCAGTTAGGATGTATCTAGCAGTGATATCAGCATCACACCACCTGATCCAAAGATCCGTGTTTTCACTCATCTGCACACAAAACAATTTATGAAAGGCATAAAAAACTTGGTGCCCCCATTGAGATCATTTGTACCATAATGGAGTCTATCAGTAGTCTTAAAGTCTGTATCATCCAAGCCATTTGAACCTTTAGCCACTTCAGATTTCCGCTTGTTAACATTCAAAGTTGCCTTCCTGGTTGCGATTACATCAGCTCATAGGTCTGAACTCTGTGCCTTACGCATCAACTCTCCCTATTTAATATTTCATAGAGTTAGAGTCATGCTGCATCTGGACCCGACATTCCTTCCGAAGGTAGTTTCAACCTTCCACCTCAACCAGGACGTCATTTTACCGAGTTTCTTCCCAGCGCCTTCATCCCCCCCTTGAGTCTACTTTACATACACTGGATGTCATGTGAGCTCTGGCATTTTATAAATCCAGGACAGAAACTTTCCACAAAACTCACCACTTTTTTGTCTGTTATGGTGGGCATCAAAAGGGACTACCAGTTTCGTCTCGGAGATTTTCCTCATGGATCATACAGACCAGACCAGTTAGCATACGAAATTAATGGTCTCCCACTAACTGACCAACTTTGAGCACACTCAACAAGAGGAGTAGCAACATCAATGACCTTTGAAGGTGGAGTGTCAATTCCGGACCTGTGTAAAGCAGCAACATGGTCGCAACCATTAACCTTCGCCACTCACTACCGGTTAGACCTGCAATCCTGAGAAGACTGCAAATTTGGCCGTACAGTTCGTTCCTCAATACTCTGAAGACTAACCTGACACAAGTCAGCTTGTTAATTGCTCATATGTGTGATGTACAGAGCCCACGATGAAGAAAGACAGGTTGCTTACCTGTAACTGTAGTTCTTCAAGTGGCCACCTGTGCATTCACACAACCCTCCCACCATCCCCGCTCTTGGTGTCAGGACTACTGATACCGTGTGAATCATACATTGAATTCCTCAACACTAGGCCACACTAGTTGGTCTCAAGGAACTGAGGAGTTGGGCAGGAACCCCTGTAGTCATGAGCAGTGGACAGTGTGAGAGGGTTCCCGCAAAAAATGTTCCTCAGCTTGTAGAAGTTCCTGGAGTACAATAACGTACTTGCAGGGGGAGATTTGTGAAGAAAGGGGGGAAATCATGGTCATCTCTTCATAGGACAGCCTTCCCCAACCAGGCACCCACCAGCTTTGTTGGAGTGCAACTCCCATAATTCACAGCCACCAGGGCTTTTTACATCAGGTTGTGAAAGGTTGATGTAAGATACACGTAATGTATGAAATAGTTTTCATTTCTACTTTTTTTTAATACAGTAATTGTATGAAGCAACTAATGTACACTCTTAGGCTATGGCTGTTACAGTTCCTCATTTTACAAAGCTTATGTTGTGCTGAAACAAATCAAAATGGACCGGCTTAGAATCTGTTTGAATGGTCCCTGTGTAAAATAACAACAACAACAAGAAAGAAGATATTTATTTCTTACCCGCCTCTCCCTCTGGATTGAGGCAGGGAACAACATTAAAAAGTATTCACACATATCATGGAGAAGGCTATGCTCTTCTTTCTGATATGCTTGCATCCATATGCTGGAACATTTTCACATAGTGGAGTATTTAAAAAAATGTGATCTTCCCATCTGCATTGTACTAGTAGCAGATGCAGAGATGGTAACATTTGGTCTGCGTCTTTCTAATGTGCAAGACTTTTCTGCTCCAGGTTTGTTTCCATATGGCTGTGTTGGATTTTAATAGCACCTTCTGTAAAGATTTTGTATGGCCTTTGGTCTAATTCAGTCCAGTTCTTCTTATGGCCGGGGTGGGCAACTTGTGGATCTCCAAATACTTTGCTCTACAATATCCATTAGCCATCATATCCATTGGTTTACCAGTTGTAGGATGGTGCTGTTGCACTCATGTCTTGCTGGTGGGTTTCCCATGAGCAGCTGGTTGTCCACTGTGTGAACAGAATGTTGAAGTAGATGGACCCTTGCTCTGATCCAGCAGGGCACTCCTTATGTTCTAATGGTGAGGAATAATGGGAGCTGTGGGTCACATGAGTGGTCACATCTGGAGGGACTCAAGATGTCCACCTATGTCTTACAGCAGCGGTTCTCAACCTGTGGGTCGGGACCCCTTTGGGGGTCGAATGACCCTTTCACAGGGGTCGCCTAAGATCATCGGAAAACACATATTTCCGATGGTCTTAGGAAACTGTATTGACTGAACTATGTCATGTATCATCTTTTGTATTATTAAAGCTATTGTTATGTATTATTTTCATTAGCAAACCATCCCATGACAATGGATCGTGTCGAGAAGAACGAAAATAATTTTATGGTTGGGGGTCACCACAGCATGAGGAACTGTATTAAAGGGTCGCGGCATTAGGAAGGTTGAGAACCACTGTCTTACAGGATATTAATAGTGCAACCCTATGCATGTCTATTCAGAGCTAAGCTCCACTGAGGTCAATGCAGCTTACTCCCAGGTAAATGCATATAGGATTTCAATTTATCACATTTGTTAGAGCAGGGGTACACAACCTGCAGGGGCTAGGGACAGATCTGGTGCGCCCAGTGAAACTGTGGGTCCACTGATCACCTGGACTGCAGGGTACAAAATACTGTCCTGGCACTCTGTTAGCTTTCACATCTTCCAACTCCCAGTGAGCCTCCTTGCAAGATGACTGCTAGCAGCAGAGAAGGAGCAATCTCACTGGAGATTGCTGGGGATTGGGAGAGGTGAAAGCCCTAGATCTCAGAATGGGCTCTAGAGACTGTAGTCCATTTGAGATACAGGACCTGCTCAGTTATGACTATTCCATTTTCACCCAGCCTATGCTCTTCAAATTTACAAAGCTGCTATGATGCTGAGTCTCATAATTAAATACAAGGCAATGCCTAAGAAGAGTGAACTTCAAATGATTCTGAGAAGTCCTAAAAATAATAATCAAAGAACAGAAATAAAAAGTCTTCACCTTCTTTATTGTTCTCCAGGTATCCTGAAATTTGATATTAAATGCTACTCCTTTGCCTTAGATTACAGTTTCCTTAGAATGTAACTTAGCTTTTTGCTGAGTAATGTGTTTTGGTTTGCTCTGCTGGTGTGTTGTTGTTGTTGTTGTTGTTGTTGTTGTTGTTGTTTTAAAGCATTATGACTTGTTTGCAGATGGAATCTATCTCTACTGTTTTTCTTCAGTTTCTACATGCTCCTGAGGCAACCATGACATAGATCATCTAGAATACATTAGGTGTATTCCTTTTTGTTGTGCAGAACCCACAGAACGCAGAAGCAAATATTTTCTTTGAATTGTTTCTGTTCTGTATTTTAAGTCTGTTTTATTCTTTACTTTAAAGGGCCTATGATTGTAAACTCAGACTATGTTTAAACTTTTTCTGGGAAATTATATATATCTCTCTCGTTATCTTTTACAGTGCAGAAATTGGAAGTTGCATAGGCTTTTTATCTTATGTCTGATCCTCTGGGAAGGGTTTACTCCAGTCAGCCACAACTAGGCTGACAACTGTTACCCGGAGGACCTTTTCTTCTGCTGCCTCCAGACTGTGGAATGGCCTGCCAGAGGAGATTCGTCAGCTTAATGCTCTCTCTGAGTTTAAGACAGCTATAAAGACTAGTCTCTTCCGGCAGGCCTACCCAGATGAATTTTGAACCTAAGAATTTCAAGATGTTGTGATTGTTATTTTAATATTGTATTAAAACTACTTTTAACTAGTTTTATGTATTATATTGTATTTAACGTTGTTCCCCTCCTCAATCCAGAGGGAGAGGCAGGGAAGAAATTATTATTATTATTATCATCATCATCATCATCATCATCATCATCATCCTATACACTCACTGCTGGGTAGGTGCAGCAACTGTTGAGGCCAGATTTAAGGAAACTGACACTGGTGAAAGGCCATAACTGGTGCCAGGCCTCTTGCTGGGACTGATTCCAGGACCAGAAAAGCCATACCCATCATCATTGGTTCACTAGTGCTTGTTCTTCCCTTTAGGACAAAGTAACTTGGAAGGGCACACATACTGTACTGCTACAGGGGATGGTGAGGCACAGCCTCGTCAAGTGCAGCATCCTGTTGTCTTGAGGCCATAGAGGTTAAAGCAAACCTGTTCTCATTGATGTGGTACAGCTATTTCTTGACAGTTCCACTTCAGACTGCAAGTAGAAGCTCATGTAATGGAACGATCTTCCATACAAAAGCTTCCAAAGGCATCAACTTCAAAACTATGAACAAGAGAGAAAGACCGAGACAATGTCCTGCTGCTGCCATGGTGGGCCACCAGCCCTTCTCAAAACTATTTTGGGGTTTGAATTGCAGCCCCTGAAACTGGGCCACCAAAACAGCACCCCCTAACACTCCACCCACTAATGGATTGATGAAAGTGAGCGGCCATTTTGGGTCTAGCCTATCCATCTTCCTGACCTCTAATTTTCTGTATGGACGGAAATGGAAGTGTATTCAATCATGTCATCCCCTACCTGCAGGCTGACATGGTTCAGCACGGACACGGTATACCATCTTTGTGAGAACTTGACCAAAGATGCATATTTAACTTCAACAAATACAACTTCTAATGAGCTGATATTTCTCTTTGTACTAGGTAATGGAAATGTATCTTCCATTTTGTGGGATTGCCATATCTAATGCTCAGCTGTTTGCTGCTTCCAGAAAGGAGTATGACAGAAGCAGAGTAAGTAAAAAGTAGCAACTGGGACCATGACCACTTACTTTTATTTGATATACCAATTCTGCACAATCACATGGTAAAATGTAGAGCGTTTTGCAGAGTAATCACACTTTATTTCCAAATGAAACCATAACACTTTTCACTGAATCCTGCCTTAAAAATCATTTAGAAGTGTCCAACTGACTGCCAGAATGTTCTCAAAAGTACCTGTCTGAATGCCCTGACATAATAATGTTACAAACACAATAAAGGATCTTTTCTTAAATAGTACCTGTATCAATGATTACAAGAGTGGCTAGAACTGAATAGTCTTCAAGTACTATGGAATATGCCGTTAAATTGTACGGATCTTTACGTGGAAGTAAATCCCATTGAGTTCTGTGAAAGTAACTTAGGGTACAACCTTGGGAATGCTGGGACTTGTAGGACATTTTCTGTCTAAAAATGCCTAGGATTGTACCCTTAATTGAATTTCAGCATGATCCTTTGCATGCTTACTTAGAAGTTAGTCCCACTGAGCTCAGTGTGGCTTATTCCCAATTAAATGAGCCTAGGACTGTGGCTTTTATCTTACAAATGAAAAACGTCACACTTGATTTTCAAAAAAAGAAAACCTGAACTTAATGGTTTAAAATGCAGTTTCCATAAACCAAGGTGTGTCTCCATTCCTCCTAAACAGGGTTCAGAGTATTTAATTGTTCTATTTTTGCCTCTTGTATATTCAGTGATAAGTTAAATTCTAATGCCAGCATGATGTGCAGAGGCATATAATAATGGACCACATTAATGTCTAATGTAATTCCAAAGACTTAGTTGACTGGTACTAAGAATTAATTTAACACATTATATTAAAACATATAGGATGTGTAGGAACTGAAAATAAAAGAATTAGCATTGTGAAACATGTAAATTAGGTAGCAGAGTCTGAAGCTGTGACCTTATCGAAATAAATTAATGTCTTGCATCTCTAGTTTTAGATCTGGCATGAAAGGAAAAACAGTGGGTTCAGTCCAGCATACAGTTGCACAAGTTATGTGCCACTGATTGTACCAAGTTTATATAACTGTGGGCTAGATTGCAGCTATTATTTTTTTCTGGAAGTCATTAACGGTGCAATGTTTGGACAGAAAAAAAGTCCTACAATTCCCAGCATGCCCTAGCCAGCATACCTAGCCAGCAGATGAGTTGTTGGACTTTTTTCTGTCTAAACATGCATTGTACTCTAAAGCATTCTTGATGCTTGTGACTGAGAGCATCATCAGACGAGCGTTTTATAGCACGCCT
Organism: Elgaria multicarinata webbii; assembly: GCF_023053635.1. Classification (NCBI taxonomy): domain Eukaryota; kingdom Metazoa; phylum Chordata; class Lepidosauria; order Squamata; family Anguidae; genus Elgaria; species Elgaria multicarinata. The sequence continues at coordinate 39,392,255 of NC_086172.1, forward strand.
GTTACTGGGCACTCACGGATTTTCATGGGTCCCTCTCATGATGCAGTCTGCCTCCTGCTGGTTTCCCACTCCTTCTGCCATTTTGTTGGTAGTACAATAGTCCAAACAAAATGCGACTTTTCTGCATTATAATTAAATTGGTCGCCATTTCTTGCCTTGTGCAGAGAAGTTTTGCCATAAAACGCCCACTAGAGTGCACAGTCCCACCACAGTGAAGGGGTCACGTGGTTGCAGCTTGTTTCCCTTTTCTCTCCTGTGAGATTCTTCTCATCCCTTCAGCGGAAGAGCAGCAGGAAGCAAGATGGTAAGGAAACGTGATTTCCCCCCGTCTGATGTTACCCTGATAGCTAACAGGGAACAGCCAGTATCAGAATCCATTCAATTAATTTGCAGAGGTAGAGAGTATACATTAAACACTGAAGTGATCTCTCTTATCATTGAGAGAGAACAGAAATAAAAATCAGAAAACTACATAAATGACCTGTTACAGGGATCATTTTCCTTTGCTGTTTATGTGCCTACATTTAATTTACAAGGAAGTAAACCAGTATAAGAGAGAGAGTCAGTGACTGGTACTTTTGACAATCCCAGTTTGCAAAAATTTGTACTTTTATTTCCAAACAAATTGTGATTGCTGCCCATCCCATGCATACAGGCCTTGCTGGAGGTGGTGAATGATCTCTTTGAAGAACAGACAGACTTAGAGAAAATTGTGAAGAAAATTATGCATCGAGCCCAGACTCTACTGAAGTGTGAACGCTGCTCGGTATTGCTCCTTGAAGACATTGAATCGCCTGTAAGTCATTTTTTTTCCAGGTTTTGGAAAATATATAATTTATGAGTGGCTGAGGAACTTCTTTTGTGCGTTATTTCGTTTTTGCTCTGTTTCACTTAAAGGATATAGTAATTAATTTAAGCAAAGTGTATCTTTGTGTGACCTCATTGGCCAAGTCAGAAACTGTACGTTTCCGTCTTAGTGTACATACACACGCTGCCAGCGCTTCCTCAACGAAAGACTGGGGGTCAGGGGAAGCATACAGTGTTGGGCACTGCTTTCCAGAAATGTCCGGACTGGACCACCTTTGAACAGCAGTATCCAATGCTGAGGAAAAGGCCAGGCAGGATGGGGAATATACACTGTTGAGTGCTGCTTCCTGAAGGTGCACAGGAAGCTTTGCTTCGCTTTATCATTTTAAGTTGCAATAGTTTGCCAGAGATAAAGAGGGTCCTAATCATACCTTGGGCTTGAGGGCCCATTTCATTTCACACAATTACTTTGATGTGGTGGTAAAGTCACTACAAGTTGTCCCTTGTCTTCCCATGCTAGGAAGAACTGATGAAATTTCCCCCCCCCCCTTACTAAAATATTGCAGTCCTCCTATATCGTAGTGCCTCTTTGAGTCACCAGACAATATTTATTATTTTATTTTTTATTTATTTAAGATATTTATATCCCACCCTATATCACTAAGATCTCAGGGCGGCGTACAGATAAAAACATACAGTATAAAACAATAAATATACACAGTTAAAAAACAAATTAAACCATGATCCAAATTAAAACAATATATAATTTAAAAGCAATAGATACAGTTAAAACAATGTGCCAGTGAGTTTAATCATCAAAGGCTTTGTTAAAAAGCCATGTTTCTACTTGGCGTCAAAATGAAATCAATGTTGGCGCCAATCGGGCCTCCAAGGGGAGGGCATTCCACAGTCAGGGTGCTACCACAGAGAAAGCCCTCTCCCTTGTCCCATCATAACGTATATGTTGCATTGGTGGGATGCAGAGAAGGGCTCCTCCAACAGATCTAAGGTCTCAGGCAGGCATATATAAGGAGAGGTGCTCTCTCAAGTATCGAGGTCCCAAGCCGTTTAGGGCTTTAAACGTCATTACCAGCACCTTGAATTCCGACCGGAAGCGTATAGGCAATAGAGGCAGGCCAGGCACTCCCTTAGTACTGCCAGCTTCCAGCACAGTTACTCGTAAGTCATCCACGTGTTTTTTGTAGTTAAATAGACATATTGCTGCTTTAAACTTGTTATATTGTTGCTCTAAACTTGTATTTTATTATATCCTCTGAACAATGTATTTATATACTTTTATCAATTGTGTTGGGGGCCATTTTGGCCGAAATTATACTAAAAAATAAGCTGTAATGTAACATTTCATTCTTGGATGGTCTTCCTGCACATGTGGGCTACCCCAGTAACTTCAGTATAAGGGCAAATCTACACCAGCCATTTATCCCAGGATCATCCCTGTGCATCCAAATGACACACAGGGGATCCCGGAAGCAGGCAGGGACAATCCCTCCAATTTCTTGGGATAATCCTTAGGTGTAGAAAGGGCCTAAGTAACAAGTCTGCATGCAACAAGCAGGTATAAGAACAGAACTGCCTGCTCTGAAGGAATAGCCCTCAGCAAATTCAGCAGTTTTTAAATGTACATACCATTAAATGGATGACTTTGTAATGCTGTGACCACACAAAAATAGAAATGCTCAAAATCACGCTCAAGCAAAGATAAGCACACTTTTCCTGACACAAACAGGCAACACTGGATGCCTTCTTCCCTTTTGCAGCTCCCTCTGGCTCCTTTCCATATACAGAGCAGCATGGTTTGAAATGTTAGTAACGTACACTACAGTAATTCGTTGCCTGCTCGCTATTACTGTTTCATCAGATATGTGGGTTCTGCTAATGGTTACAATCCAAAATGTTGACAGGCCAATTTTAGAGAAAGAAATCTCCGATATAAACACTGAAGACTAAAGTGAGTCTTTTGCACCAATACCACTTGTGGTTTCTGCATGAGGTCCAGTTCAAAGATGAGCTCTGGGTACCTCCTCTTTGCATGTGCAAAGCTGCCGGTCATTAATGTAGGAGCCAGTTAATGTAAGAGCTCTATATGTGCGTAAGAGCTTGTGAAGAGTGTTGAGTTTGGAGTCTTGACCTGGGTTCTTCTACTTAAGGGCAATCCCAACTCCAGTCTAAAGTGACCAGCGTAGACCATAAAGCAACTTGCAGTTTAGTGGGCTGGATCAGAGGAATGTTATGTCTCCCTTCCTCTATTACTGAGGCCCTAAATACATTGCTTGGCCTTGGGCATGTCTAGACTTTCCGGCATTCCAGGAGGGAGGGGGGAGGATCTTGCAATATTCTGCTTGCGAGATCCTCCCCCTCAGTCAACATCCCGGGAGGAAGGAGTACGTCGCGCCCGCCATTTTGTTTTTTGTTTTTATATTGAAGATGAGTGCACGAACGCTCCGTTGAAAAGGTTGGTGGGTTTTTTTTAAAAAAAGATCCCGCTCCCCCCTCCGACCCCCGATGAGCATGGAGCTCCTGAAGAACTCCGTGCCCCATGTCCACTTCCTGGCTCCTGACGTGTACTTGCGAGGAGCCAGGTCAAAGCCGGGATGGCCGCCCACACATCCCGCAGTCTCGGGACGATTCCCGAGACCATAGGAAAAGTTGGGATTAAAGCTGTCCCGGTTATCCCAGGAAAAGGGAGAGATCATCCTTCCCTGCCCCCGGGATCCGTGGCCATCCCTGGGATAACGACTCGTCTAGACATGCCCCTTGTTGCTAGGCTCAATGGGGACAGAAAGGCAGCACTCAAAACACAAAAGGCCTTTTTACTTACTTAATTACTTCTGATTGTGACAGAGGTAGGAAACCTGTGGCCATCAAGATAGTGTTGGACTACAGCTCCCATAATCCCTGACTATTGACCATGCTGACTGGGGTCCAACTGCATCTGGAGGGAGTCCAACAGCATCCCTATCTTATGGGGTTTTGAGCTATCATTGCTATTTATTTATTTATTTATTTATTTATTTATTTATTTATTACATTTCTATACCACCCAATAGCCGGAGCTCTCTATAACTCTATAGCTATAGCTCTATAGCAGTGGCTACAACAACACCTCATCACCCACCCAGTACAGGTTGCTGTAGGGATTGCACGCTTTTCCCTGCCTGAATGTGTGAGTTATGATTGATTAGTGCTCTGAATCAGCATGTTAGTGCTATGACACTTGGAAAATGCTAGGTTTTGGAAGCAGCCTAAGAATTCCTGCAGGGCTATAGATGGCTGGCAGAATAGACATGGGGTATTGCTGCTGATACATGCTGGGAAGCGAACGTCCTTTTATATTGACAAGTGCTGGAATCATGAGGTGAGTGAGAGATAAAGTGAATGTTGTTTCTGTGTTTGAAGTATTGCTTTTGTGTTTGAAGTATTGTTTCTGTGTTTGAAGTACTGTGTTTGAAGTATTGCTTCTCTTTTGAAAATATACCATAGAGGACAACTGACACCGTCTTTTAGGAATGGAAGTTACTGTGAAGCAACTGGGCAGTATGCAAATTGCTAATATCACCCAAGGCGGCCTCACTGTCATTTGGAATTACTTGTGCCAGTTGGGACTCTGTCCCACAGATGGTATAAAAAGATATGCTGCTTGTCTTCTGTTCTGACTGAGGCCAATAAATTATTGTAGGGTGGGGAATGTTTGCCATCAAGTCTAATCCATAATTATCTTCCTGAACAGTCGTGGTAAATTCATAATCTGAAATTTCTTATCTGAGTTTATGGTTTCACATGGTTTCATTTTATGCCTTCATTCAGTTTCTTCTGCATCAGAACAGGTAAAATCCACAGGATTTCATTCTTTCAAACCTCATCTTTTTCTGAGCAAGGGCAAGGAGTTTGTCTTTATATTAGTGCTACAATATAGTTAAAAGACACTTTTAAGGTGCAATCCTATGCATGTTTAGACAGAAAAAGGCCTACAAGTCCCAGCATGCCCCAGCCACGCATAGGATTGTGCCTTTAACATAAGCAGCCTCATACTAAATCAGACCTTCAGCACATTTAGACAGGTATTGTCTATTTCAGTATTCTTCAAGCTTTTCATACCCAGGGGGCACCTTTAGCACAAAACCTGCATTTGTATGATGGTAGTGCTGCTATTGAGAGCCACCTTTGGTCAGGCTGCAACCCCAGTAGTGGGTCCTGACCCAACTACACTTGATCTTAGCCAAAAGGCCGTGAAGCAATCCTGACCCAACAGTGGAAGGCAAATGGCTCTGCTCTGACAAGCAGTAGCTTTCCATGTTCTCAAGATTACACTCTGGACTTGTGGTTTCAGTGAATATTAGCATTATATCACAATAAAGAAAGTTGGAATTAATTCAGGATGATTTAATTAGGGGGGAAGAAGTGCACTTTATTCAGTGAGCATTGAGAACTGATTTGTGGCTAATTGTGTATCACTTAAAATGTATTTTTCACTGTTGCATGAAAAATCTGAAACCAATAGCATTTTTATTTATTTTTACCATAACAGGTGGTGAAATTTACCAAATCCTTCGAGTTGATGTCTCCAAAATGCAGTGCAGATGCAGAGAATAGGTTAGATCTCATGTTTTATTGAACTTGTTCTAATGAATAATCTTTTATTGTTGGCCTAAACGCTGTTTATGAACAGGTGCTTCAAGATAACCCTTTAAAAAAAAAAACTAAGAAAGAAAGATTCCAGATTTAGGGCTTTTCTGTTCCATTAGTTTATTGCTCATTTTCTCATTTGTGGCATGCAATTGACACATCTTCACTCCATTTTGTGCTACTGTTAGAGCCGTGGTCTTTAACTGGTGGGTCTCAATCCAAAAGTGGCCCACAAGATCACTACAGATGGGTCACGGAAAAGCTGTTGCTGCCACGTTGGGCAATCGTGAAAGTGGGTCACATGTTGCAGGTTGGGGGGAGTCCAAGGTGGGTCTCAGGGACCAGTTGAAAACCACTGTGTTAGAGGAATATTGCATTTCCCCCCCGCACTCAAGCTGTAATATGTTGTACTGGAGAAAGTGTGATTCTCCCCACCAGCCCCAAAGGCACTTGTATTGAGTGTGTAACTACTATGTGGGATGTAAATACTGCCAACTGGTTGTTCTCTATCAATCTGACTTTTTTTTTAATCTGTTGAGATGATTAGCATTTTCCTCTGCAAATTTGATATGATCTTTCTAGAGAGTAGAAGTATGAAATACATTTTCCTAGGGTGACCCTATGAAAAGGAGGACAGGGCTCCTGTATCTTTAACAGTTGCATAGAAAAGGGAATTTCAGCAGATGTCATTTGTATATATGGAGAACCTGGTGTAATTTCCTCTTCATCACAACAGTTAAAGCTGCAAGAGCTATACTGCAGCTATACTGTGACCAGATTTAAAAGAGGGCAGGGCACCTGCAGCTTTAACTGTTGAGATGAAGACGAAATTTCACCAGGTTCCCCATATATACAAATGACACCTGCTGAAATTCCCTTTTCAATACAACTGTTAAAGATACAGGAGCCCTGTTTTCCTTTTCATATGGTCACCCTAATTTTCTGGAAATAGAGGCAGGCTACATTTAGAACTTCCACTTGAATGATTTCTTTTTTTGTCAACTTAAATTTATTTTGCTGCTTCTAAAGCTTGTCACACATCATCTAGTGCTGATTTAATCATCCTCTCATATAATAGTAATGTTCAGATTTTAATCGGTGCGGTGCACTTTAAATTTCTGCTTGCTTCATGATAGATTTTGCACGATACACAATTATGAGCATTCTGCATCGGTAATTGGAATCTTGCCCTCAAAGGCTCCTTTCCACTAATGTTCATGAAGCTGCTGAAGTAGATCTTGAAATAATTAACCAGGTTTTGCATTTCTGCATCTTTACATTTAGGTTTTGCATTGTTACCGAAGCACGTATCATGTAACTTATTTATTACTTTCGCTGAAAACAATGTGAGTGAAAATGTGTAGATTTCCTGCTTCCTTAAAACAAGTTTTAAAAATAACTTTTGGTGCAATCCTGAACATGTCTACTCAGATGTAAGCCCCACTGAGTTCAATGGGACTTAGCCCCAGGTTAGTGTGTAGGATTGCAGCCTTATTTGAATTTGCCTAACACCGTTGTTCTTTTAAAGAGAGAACACCTGTGAATGAGTTTGTGGAGAATTATGCAACAAACTAAAATCAATTCTTTTTTCTGTTTCTTATGCATCCAGCTCTTTTGTTGCAGATTCATATTTCTTTTGTCTCAGCATGCTCTGCTCTGGAACGGATAGTCATAATATTTTATTCAAGACAGTTAGAGACTTTCCTTTGTTTTCCTTTAAATTCTTTCATTAAAATCAGCTGTACGTTGCAGATTTCCCCCATGTTCACGTATTGGCTCATATCTTCATTTTTTGCTTTGCTCTAGCTGAAGCCAGCTGAAGTTTTGACTATGGCCTTAGCTAGACCTAAGGTTTATCCTGCGATCGTTCCGGGGTTGTCCCTGCCTGCTCCCAGGATATCCTGTGTGTCATTTACATGAACAGGGATGACCCCGGGATAAACCTTAGGTCTAGCTAAGGCCTTAGTATAGAGAGTTCATTGGGACTTTATTCTTTACAGCTTCATAATCTGCTTACTCACAAATAGGCTAAGCAAAAATCTTGGAGTGAATCCAGTTTTGCTGCATTGAAGATGCTGGGGCAAACTGGGATAGATACAGACACTTCAGCTTAACTGGTTTCTGAACTAAGCTGTCTGTGTGATGTTGCTTAAGAAAAAAATCTTGCTTTAATTGTGAATATTACATGGTCTTAAATTAATATGCAAAAATTATTCGGTATCTTAGTTATACATTCTTCTTGATATTGTTAGCCTTCATCTTCACTTAAAATGTAGTACCGTATATACCTTCAAAATATAAATAGGTGCCTGCTGTGTTGTCCTGCTCTTGCATCAGAATCATAAATGGAATATATGTATTTATTTTTATGACTACACTCTGCATTTTTCCAGACTTCGGCATAGTCACGGGAGTAACGTGTAAGTCACCTGTTGGAGATGTTTGGGATTTGTTGTTGAGTTCATTCCTCAACAGACTATCTTCAACATCTAGAATTCTGTGATTTTTTTTAGTCGCTTCTAGGTTAGATTACTATAATGTGCTCTGCATTGGACAGCCTCTGAAGATGTCATTGCTAGAAGTTTGTCTAGAACCATCATATCATATTATTTTATCTTTCACAAAACTATGTTAGACTGATGACCAATGCAGATTTGTAAAGGTTTAAAATAATATGATTTCTGGATTCAGTACAAAGTGCTGGTTTTGACCTTTAAATCTTGAATGACCTGGGATCAGAATGCCTTAAGAATCATCTCTCTCCACATTAACCTCTATGGAAACTATGGCCATAGCTAGACCTAAGGTTTATCCCTGGATCATCCAGGGGTCAAACCTGTTCATCTAGGTGACACACAGGGGATCCAGTGCTCAGGCAGGGGCGAACCCTGGATGATCCCAGGATAAACCTTAGGTCTAGCTGTGGCCTATGTTTCAGTTCCCTCTCCCATTGGATGCGCAGTGCAGACAGATAAGAGACTTGGCCTTTTCAGTGATAGAACCCATAATTTGGATCTGCCTCCCAAGAGAAATTTACCTGGCCCTCTCACAGCAAAGCCCATGAGCCAGTTCTGAGTATATCTTTTGGATCATCTCATGTAGAGAGAGCAAGGGCACTCCTGTCCTTCCTGGTCCACTATTTCCTCCCTATCCACACATTAGGTCCAGATCTTTTCTGGGGAACCATAGATGTGATTGAGGCATACATACCCTGGGTTTTGTGTATGTAGGCTGACTTCTTATATGCTGTCCCTGCAGGTGCAGAGAAGACATGTACCTGCCCTATGCTTAAAGATATTGTTAGAACTAGCCCAGTTTGATTTCAGCTAGCCTTGTCTGGAATTCTGCTTTTTAGGCCTTAGCTAGACCTAAGGTTTATCCCGGGATCGTCCCGGGGTCGTCCCTGCCTGCTCCCAGTACTGTGTGTCCTTTACATGAACAGGGATGACCCCGGGATAAACCTTAGGTCTAGCTAAGGCCTGTTAAATCTGCTTTTTTAATTTTGCTGCTGTTTTACATAATTTTAGTGATCTTATTTTATTATCGTATTGTATATTTATTGAAAGGTCATCATTAGCCTCCTTTTTTATTATATTTGTATAACAATATACATATTGGAAACAAACAAAACCACAAAACCCTGTATTGCTCTGTACCTAACGGCATTGAGCTGCTCTGAATTCTTATAGGCAACCTTGATATAAGGCTATGCTTTCCAGACTTATGAAGATGGGCTTTCAAGCATCAGTGACTATACCCTTTTCTTCCTCTGCTCTGCCTTTACGATAGTTTCAAAGACAGTTTGGAGAAACCGACTTCATCTTACTCAGACTGGCTAGTACATAATAGCATTGCTGAACTCGTCGCTTCCACAGGCCTCCCAGTGAACATCAGTGATGCATATCAAGATCCTCGCTTTGATGCAGAAGTAAGACACTGTCTACCCATATGTCTACACACCAATGTATTCTTTTGAAACTCAAAATCATAGGGACTTGGACTACGTTTTGTAACTTAAGGTTGTGATCCTGATCATGTTTATGAAGTGTCCTCTTGGCTGACTGCTCCTTTTACCAATGGATCAGATTCTTGGCACAACATAAACAGAACTGCCTTAACTCTGCTCTATTTGGTTTAGTCACTGACACAGTCATGGCTGAAAAATGCAAAATGACTGGTTAATTCAAATGAATATGTGAAACTTTGCCTCACTTCACTGCTTTTCAGCCCTCATTGTCTCCTTAAGATCATCAGGTCACAACAAGTTACTATAGCAGACACCGCTGCTGCCCACTTTCCCCTTAGTCATAGCATCCTTGGCTCCTTGATCCATAATTCCCAGCCCTCCCATCCTCCCTTGTTTTCCCACTTCCTTCCTGCCAACCTCTCCTGTTTCAGGGTCCTAAGTATAGTTTCTCCTCAGTCCTGTTTTATAGGGAGAGGGTGAAGCATCACACAGCACATGCAAATGTCCATGCTCAAATTAAAAAGAACAGAATCGAGGCCAGCACAGCCCACTGCAAGCAGGTGCTGGTTCCAGTCTCTGCTGCTTGCTACTGTCTCCCCATTCTTCAGGGAGCAAAGAACTTGCCTAGGGTGCCAGGGACAGACTAGCAGGTGGCCGAGGGCTCTCTCGAAGACGGGACAAGCCCAACAGGCCCTTCCTCCTCCTCCTCCTCCTCCTCCTCCTGATTGTTTAGAAATTGAAGATGCTGCCAGTATAGCGATGCTGAAATGTCTTTTTCCTCTTGGGATCGTAGGGGTTGAAATACAACTCGCATATGATCCCCAGCAGAAAATGAATGCTGCCATCATCACACTGGCAGCATCTTCACATGTGAAACAATTGGATGGAGGAGAATAGGCCCAGCAGACCTCCTCCATTTAGGAGCCACTTCTACATCCTGCAACTCCAGCCTGACCCCCCAAGGTGAGATTTCTTCCTTTAGGAGTGGGTTTTGAAGAGGGAGCAGCTGATAGAATCAGGCCCCTTTGAGTATTCAGGTTCATTGGAGGGGGGGCAAGTAGCCTACACTTAACCATCTCTACAGCTTTCTCCTTGGCTGTGCCTTACATCAGCTGCACATCTTTCCTGGCCAGCCTTTCCTCAGATAGGCAGTGGTGTAAAACATGACCATATGTTGGAAAATCACAGGTTAATAAATGTGTTCTTCACCTTTACACTCAGGATCTTCATGCAAAGTATTAGAAACATAATAAAATGTTTGCTAAGAGGTGCCTAATCTGCTTCAAGTGATAGTTTAAATAAATACGTTTTGTGCCTGAGTTCAAAAAGAATGTGCTGAGATATTCTTAGGTTTGAGCTGGTTTGTTATGAAAGGTATAAAACCTGTAGAGGAAGTCAGATTTTGGGGGGGGGGGAAGTGTCGGGAATTAGATACATAGTGCCCCAGACAACCTTAGAGAATATTTGTCATCATATTTGAACTCTCTTCTTCTTCCACACAGTTTAGGGCAGTGTATGTAGAGTTATTCTAACTGTTGTCGTTATTTGATAAAGTCTTTATTTTGTAGCAAGTCTGTCTAGGAATACCTCTCAAACAATCATAGTAATTTGTATATATATTGAAATAAGCTATCAAAACCAATTTACAAGGAAATGGCTGGGTTTAATTTATTTTGCTTCCCAAATAATTACAGTTAATGCCTGGGAATATTTCCTGCTAAACGATACGCAGAAGTAAAACATATCATATCTGTAATGATAGTTTGTTTGTATTTTTAATGTGTCATGTCTTGATTAATACATAATGCAGCTAATTCATATTTGTTTCACACTCACATAAAGTCTGCATCAATAAGAAATGCTGCCTTAACTTATACAGGGAAAGAATGATGTGACTCATGAGACAGAAGAGATAATAATTAATTTTTGAGCCTATTAATCTCCAAATTCAAGTTTTAGAAGAATGGTTCTCAGAGACAAACCACTTCATTAATAAACAAACACCATTATCTTTTATTAACGTAAGTTAGAGCTAACGTGCAGTGGTATTTGCCTTCACCAAGCATTTCTTTACATAACCCACTTTTAAAAACCTCTTTACTTCACTGCTTTCACATTAGTCACTCTTCCACCAGGTGTTCAGGGCAACAAGGTGAAAATCACAATTAAAATCCCATGCAAATTGTTTTAATATAAAAAAAGAATGAACTCTATTAGAATAGGAACTGCTTAAAAGAGGAACTATTACAGTGTAAGCTGGAAAATCTTTTTAAAACAGCAGAGTCTTCACTTTTATTTTTATTAAGCAGGGGGGGATCTACACTACTGCTTTAAAGCGCTTTATAACAGTTTTGACAACTGTTGGGGCCCAGGACACACTGCATATACAGGTTTCAAAACATTTTCCAAGCACTTTAAAGCGCTTTAAGAGCAGTAGTGTAGATCCCCCCCTGGTTCCAATTAAAGCAAGACCAATAGAAGCTCACAAAACATAACTTTTTCATTTTTCTCCAATAAATGATGTGATTGTGCTTCTGTTATCTTATTCAAACATATTTTTATATTATGGGTAGTATCCTATATTAGCCCTGTGTGGACTAGACCTATTGAAATGAATGGGACTTATGTTAGCACTAACTTAAACCTCATTAATTTCAATGGGTCTGCTCTATGTAAGACTAACATCCCCTTGATTTAACTCTCATTGATTTAAATATCCAAGTAAGCCTAACTCTGCACAGAATAGTGTCCCTAAAATTGAAATCATACAGTTTCATATAATAGTTCTTTATCTCAGAACTGAAAAGAATTAAAAGGTTATTTCTAAGCTACACAAGGAACATCTATAGCTTCCCCCCCCCACAAACTCTTCATAGTTTCATTATGACTGGATGCCTGCCTCTTCCACCTACTTGACAGCTTCAGGCTATTTCTTGTTCATCTCTTTCAGACCCATGTGCATAACACTGACCTGTCTCCTCGGATCCCCCACGCCCCCCCCCCCAATCTGCTCTGGAGCAGATTTGGGGACATGTGAGGAGCTTCAAGTGGGGAGGGAAAATCTAATCCACAAACACTTTCCATTCCACTGGTGGACAGACAACATTAGATACAATCCGTTAATTGCTATTCTTATTGGATGAATGCTAATTCATGCTGAAGTCTTGTTTTTATGCTCCTAGGCTGACCAGATTTCTGGCTTTCATATAAGGTCTGTACTCTGTGTACCTATATGGAATAGCAGCCACCAAATAATTGGTAAGATATAACTTTTTCAATGAGTAAAAAATTGCTTTATTAATGTAAACTCTAAGAAAAAGGAAAGGAAAGGAACCTCTCGTGCAAGCACTTGAGTCATTGCTGACGTTTTCTTGGCAGAGTTTGTAGCGCAGTGGTTTGCTATTGCCTTCCCCAGTCACAGTTACCTTTCCCCCAGTTAGCTGGGTACTCATTTTACCAACCACGGAAGGATGAAAGGCTGAGTCGACCTGAGCCGGCTGCCTGAGAACCAGCTTCCTCTGGGATCAAACTCAGGCCGAACTCAGGCCGTGGGGAGAGTTTCAGCTGCAGTAACTGCCGCTTACCACTCTGCGCCACACGAGGCTCTAATGTAAACTCTAAGGTTTGTTCTTCTTAAAAAAAAGTATTATGTTTATAATTTACTATAAATTAATACTAGTAAGTGACTGCTGTGAAATGCTTATCCACATGACATATTTACTCCGATCCTGCTGCAGCCCTGAAATGATAGTGTCATATGACGAAGCGCACTGTTCCTTGCTGTATAATTTGGTTTTTTGGGAAACTGCTTTTCTGACACATTTTTTTCCGTCAGGGCAGCTTCAGTGCGATTTGTGAGTGTGTGTGACCTCAACTGCGTTCAGAGTGGGCAGTCTGATTGGTGGAAGGAAAAGTTCCATCATGAAAGGGTGGGCACAGGAGGAGTTTACCCAGAAGGAATTCATTGCTTTCAGTTGCATTTTACTAAGTACGAGCAGAGAGAGGGGTCGGGAGAATAACCTCCTAGGTCTACTCAGATGTAATGGCAGAAGGGTGTAAAGGAAAGTTGCAATCATAAGCCCTTCTCCAGACACGTGCAGGAGTGAATGATCTGGTGCTTTGTATGCGAGGAGCAGAGGTGAGCAGAGACAAGGGGTGGGTGCCCTTTTTCACAAGAGCAAGGAGCAGAGAGACAGGCTGGCTGCCTCTATGGCGCTGTGTTGCCTCCACCTTAAGCAACCCCCCATGCTTTCTTTGCTGCGGGGTGGCAGCAGTTAATCCCAACACAAAGGGAGGGTGTGGGGTTTCTGGCGGCCAGTGACTCACTAGGCCCACATGGTGACCAATCAGGGGTTGCCACCAGCCCAGGAACACCTTTGCCACAACTCCAGAGTGAGGATAGATGGTGGATATGCCATACTCGCCTTGCTCTAGGGGAAAAAGTCGGGGTTGCACCACCATGGGAAAGCCCTGCGATGGCTATGAGGTGGCTGCTGCATCATATCATTGACACAGCGCCACCTCGCAGCCACTACGGAGCTTTCACATCATCTAGGCAGCCCCAGGGTAGAAGAACCCTGTTAGGAGGAAGGGAAAGTTGCTTTATAAACCTCAGATATAAGGAGCAGAGGTGAGAAACTGAACAAAAGGGGGCCTGAAGGGTCACTGCAAGGAGCTAGTGTTTTGCCACTGCTGCTACTTGCCCTCCTCCTAGTGCCTCCTTAAGAAGGGGAGCAGCACCACAAAGGAGCGGGGAGGGGGGAGAGGGTGATTTGCTCTCCCCCCACAAATGAGCTGCACTAGTCTTTTGAAGTCTTTTTAAAAGGAAGCTTGTTCATGGTGCAAGACTTTACCCTCATATATGCCTGAACTAATACTGTTTCTCATCTGCCACCCAAAAGAGGTTCATATGTTCATATGGAAAATGTGGTTTAGAACTGATTCACCTTGGGAAGCATCTCTATGTGGATCCCTCCCTCCCCCCCCCCTCGGTGGTCCTCTTGTAGTTTTGAAAATTACTTCAACTTTTTTCATAACAATATAGAATTACCCAATCAATATAGACATAAATTCTGCAGAGGAGGAATTATAACAAGTCAGATAACAAGGTCTTTATTGTTTAGATATATTCATGATTTATTTTTGGTGGTGTTGGTGGTAGTAGTTATTGTGTACTAAAAATAAACCAAGTGTTGCACACAGAATTTAAAAAAACAACAGGCCTGTGCTTGAAGTCTTACAGTGAAAGTACCCACGCAGCATGCAAGGGAACAAGAAGACGGACAGAAAGTTTTTCTAAAGAGTCATAGGATTGCACCTTTAGTCAAAGTGCTCAGGCATGAAGTACTACATGAGCATGTATTTTATTTTTCTGATTGCTTCCTTGCAATACTAATTGTAGTGATCTCTTTCACAAAGCTTGTTATTAACAATCTGTAAAATACTGAGAGGTATTCAATCTAAAAGTATAATGTGTGGGCCCTGAGTTTGTTGTTCATAATCTACAGGATTTAGAACAGCACAGCTGACAGTATAATTAAGTGTGCATGTTTAGACAGAAAAAAATACTACAATTTCCGGGGACATTTTTCCTGTCTTAAACAGTCATAGGATTGCACCTTTAGTCAAAGTGCTTAGGCATAAACCAAAGTTTGCCCTGTTCAGTTTATTGAATTATGAGCAGTTTTGTTAAATTTGCTGGAAAATAATAAAATGTGAGGTGGTTTGTTTTGATTTTTAACCACGTTTTTATGGATTATGTACTATGGCATTTCTTCTTTTTTCTTTAGTTATAGTACATATCTGTGTGTATGTGTTTTTATTTGCAACTGTAAATAAACAAAAATAATTTTTGAAATTAATAAATAAAATTGACTACGTTTGCAAACTCTTTTTAAAGGGGTAGCTCAAGTGTTAAATAGGCTCGATGGGAAACCTTTTGATGATGCTGATCAGCGACTCTTTGAGGTAAGAAACGTTACCTTTGCAGCAGGACCTTTATTAAGTCTCATTGGTTTCAGCAGGTCTGAAGAATTCAGTTGCTTAATGCTTTAATCCTGTGCTTATCTACCTGAGAGTGAGCCACATTCAACACAGTGGGACTTGTTTCTGAATAAAAATATATAGGTTCGGACTCCAACTCTCCCATTCAAACCAATGGGATTTGCTTAATTTGGGCTGGAACATGGTTCCAACTTAACCGTTAACACACTGCGAGTCCCTGAGTTATCTCAACTCCTAAATAACTGTCCAGCCATCCCTGCAGGGCCCTGTGCATTGCCGGGTAAACTGCTTATGCTGCTCCTGAAGTGCTGTTCACCGTGGCAGGCTGCATAATTCCCTGCTCCTTACAGCCATGCTCTCCAACATCGCCTTCTCTTTCTTATTTTCCCCAAATCCCTTGAAAACCTTTTTCGTTTCCTTTTCCTTTCTCCTCCTTTTCCCCTTCACTCTCCCCTGCTCCTCTGCTCATCGCTCCCAACTGCCACCCCTTCTATTCCCCTCCTTCCGTTACCATGACAACCCATGTCACACCAGCCATGAGCGTTCAATAAAACACTCATCTGATAATGCCCCAAATTTCCAGATTACCTAGTTTGCTATTAAAGCTAGGGACACTTAAAAAAAAACCCCACCAGCACAGGGTTCTAAAATGCTTGTTAATTATCTAAGGAAATACCTTGTATATATCCCTTGTATGAAGTGATGTATGTATCTTCCAAACATATTGGCTTGGATCCTCAGATCCCATGAATCGAATTCCACTCGAAGGATGCTCCTGCTGGTGGAATAGGGGAGGCATCTTTCACCAATTCCTCTTTCCATGTGGAGGCCCCCGTGACCTCTGAAAATGCTCCAGAAGATGGGGGCCCCTCCAGAATAGCACAGGGGCTTGCAGGGAGAATGGGCAAATACAGCCTCTTGCCAGTAGGAGCCTTCTCTGGATCAAAGGCCTTTCCGTAAATGGAAGGAGCCCTTTTGTCTATGAAAGGGCAACTCAGGATCCAAGTCATAATTTGGAAGAACACAGTACTGATTTCAACGGAAATCAATTCCAAGTTGGTGTTGGTAGCATTAGTTGCATAAAACAAGCTCTTGACTGAGAATTTGCGTGCATATCTTCAGTATCTGCATAAATTACCTGTAAATTACCTGCATAAATTACCTGCAATCAGGATTACAGATTAATTCTAAAAGTAAGCATAGCTGCAACATTTATTACACAAAATGGCGTGTGCCGTCATATCTATGCGAGGAACGTAATAGGTATAAATTCTGTTTGTATAAGGAACATATAAATATTTATATGTTAAAAGAAAATGATTCCAATGGTTTTGTTAATAAGATTGAGGGTTGAGCTGGATAACCTCTCAGAATCGTTTCCTACCCTGTAACTGTAATTTTAAGAAGAGACTGCTAAAATGGTCACAATTTTTGAAAAGGGACTGCTAAGGTGGCCAAAAACGGTAAAAAGAGACTGCTGAGATGGTCAAAAATGGCTGGACAGGAGATTTTATGAATAGGCCCAGCCTGTCCTAGCAGACTACCTCTGTTATAGAGATGAATTTCTGCACAATGGTGGCAGAAAAATATTACTTTTCTGCCATCTTCTCCACAATGATGGCCAGATAATGGACTCTCACTTGTGTTCAGTTGTATTTGCTACAAGCTTTCTACTCCTTGCGCTCTAGTCATCAACCCAATTTCAGCTCTTTAGAATAGCAGGGAGCCCATTTGGCTCTACAATTTGGTCAAGTAGGCTTGAGAGCGACCGCATCAATTGCCCAGATCACTGCCTCATTCTAAGCAGCAAAAAAGGCTCGGCAGAACTGCCAGCAAAACCTGCAAGAAGCACCCACAGAGAGGTTAGAAAACCATCTGGATTCAGCCATCTTTGTGGGCAGACCATGCAAACTGGTTCCCCTTCAGGTTACAGGTAGCCTGAAGGTCCAACTAAGAAATATCATAGCTTAAGAAATATAGTAGCATCAACTCCAGTCCAGACATTCCTGCCATAGCTAGACCTAAGGTTTAACCCAGGATCATCCCAGGTTTGTCCCTGCCTGAGCGCTGGATGCCCTGCGTGGCACCTAGATGAACAGGTTTGACCCCAGGACAATCCTGGGATAAACCTTAGGTCTAGCTATGGCCTCCAAATCTTGTTACAACTCCACAAAGCATGACAGATGTCAGCTTCAGGTTTTTGAATTTTTCCAGCATCTCTCACAGTAACTATTATACATTTTTCCTAGATGAAATGGTGTTAAATTGCAGCAGTAAAGAATGTCGTAATGGCTTTCTTTCAGGTTTACACATGGAAAGGCCGCAGGGCCTTTTTCAGAAATGAATTGCAAAACAGAATCTGGAATATCAATTCCCAATATATTAATTATTCCATTTGGTTTCAAAATTACTGCTTTCATTTATTTTGTAACTTTAAGTGTGACAGATCTGCAACAAGAGCCCTTTCAATTTCTTCCTCTCAAATATTAGTAATTCAAATGGGGATTTTTTTGTTTCCATCTTCCTGATTCTAATATTGTAGTCTAAAAAGCTTTATACTTGATAATATTGAAAGTAGGACAGAGGGTTGTCTCCAAATGTAGCTGTAATTTGAGACTAACTCATACAATTCTCATCAGATAGAATCTCTTTAAACCTTGTTAAATAATTATATGGATTTTGAGGAGAGTTAAAACAGATGTTACGGATTATATCTTTTATTTACAGACTCTGCAAGGTTAGAATAGATACTATATAAAAACATTAAGGTTATTTGATTACCACCTTCTCAAAGAACAAGCTTTATTTTAAAAAACAAACAAACAGGGGGTGGGTGGGTAGAGGAGAGGGAAACTCATTTGCTAATTCCCAGTTACTCAAAGCTTAAAAGCCTATGGCCATGACGCACAGGGGATCCCGGGAGCAGGGAGGGATGATCCCACCCTTTTCCCAGGATATCACCCTACCCTTTCAGCCGCTTTTTTCCATGAGCTCGGGTTGATCCCGAGACCGTGGAACGTGTGGATGGGTGTTGCAGTTTGTCCTAGCTCCTCACGGTTACTCACAAGGAGTCACAAACCACGCACGGGGCGCAGAGCTCGTCAGGAGCTCTGCGCCCATCAGGGGTGGGGTGGGATGAGCAGGAAAAGTGGTTTTAAATTAAAAAACTAACCTTTTGTGCACGAGCGCTTGTGCGCTCTTCTCCTTTAAGAAAATAAAAACAAAATGGCGGGCGCAATGTCCTGTGCCTGTGAGGCTGTCGTGCCGTGTGTAAACAGGGGGAGATCTCATGATAACAATATCGCGAGAGCCTCGCCCCTCGGTCGTGCTAGACCCGTAGGTCTAGCTGAGGCCTAAGTTTGTAGGTCAATCGGTTGATGAACCCTTTTCATTGGATACAACTCCTTGGGCAGGCTGAGATTGGAAAACGTATACTGCTCCTTGGCAAGCATGCCTACTGTGTTATCTACAATAGGCAATGCACTGTATTACGCTTCTATTGGGTACCAGATCCATGACTGTGTGGTAACAGAGGATTGTGTGGTAACAGTTAATTGTTTATTTTGCTGTCCTGCATAATGGTTTTGCATGCTGCTGTAATACTGTTTCTATTGATGATAGCTGCTTTCCATGCATTAGTATATTGGTCTTTTAATTCGTTGGGAATTCCTGGGCAGCCTCATAATACTGGCAAAATTCCACAGCCTGTGTTGGTTTCATAATCGTTGAGTTCCATCTTAGCATTTTTTTTACTGGGTCTGGTTCCCAGATGAGGCTTTTAAAGATCCTTTTAACAAGTAAACTAATGTTGCTCTCTGTTAAATGGTTAAATAATAATTATGTTTATTTTATTTTTTAGGCTTTTGTTATATTTTGTGGCTTGGGCATCAACAATACTATAATGTATAACCAAGTGAAGAAATCGTGGGCAAAGCAATCCGTGGCTCTTGATGTGAGTATCACAGTAAATCGGCTACTGTTTGTTAAAAAAAAATCACCTGTCATTATGTGGCCAGGGGGAAGAAAGAAGGGTCACTGCTGTCCCTCTTCCTGCCATAGAAATAAGTTGCATCTATTTCCACTACAGTGTATTGCCTGACTCCTTTCTCTGCAGCTCACAATAGAGAAAAGTTAGTTTTGTCCTGCTTCTCATCCTTTTATTTTGCTTTTGATCTTAAAAAACTTGGTGGTCAGTATCAAATCAAATCAAATCACTTTATTACGGTCCAAGACCAGCACAGCGTTAATCCAGCAACAACAACCATACAAAGTAGTACAGATCCTTAGTTCCCATCTCCCAGAGATTTAACAGTCCTCCAAGGTTAATAGGTTATGACGTGTCCTCATAGCCAAGTGGCAGAATTTAGCAACCTTATAAGTAACTGAGGGGTTCCTATCGGCAAGGAGAAACTTGGTATAAAATTCTTCAGTGTCACCTGGGAAGCCCTGTAGTAGAGGATGGGTTAAAACTGACTGGGCCTCTGAGTAGAACGAGCAGTATAAAAGCACATGAGAGGATGTAAGCCTATGCGGCAGAGTCTTGCTATTTTATTGTTTTACTCTGTACAGCACCATGTACATTGATGGCGCTATATAAATAAATAAATAAATAAATAATAATAATAATAATAATAATGTCTCTATCTCACCTGAATCACATGGGCATAACCTTTGGGGGACTGGAATTCCTTGATATCTGCCTTCTGTGAACTTGGAAGGGAGAGCATTATAGCGAGCCCTAGTAAATGCCCACCTGTATTTATAATATGTAAGGGAACTCAGATAGGCTGTGGGGCCACCGCCCTGTATATCTTGGGGAGAGCGATAAATATATAGGATTTGACTTAGATCATTCTGCAGTTCAATATCCCATATACGCTGCTTAACAAGGTCTTTGGCTTTTTCTAAACCTATGGCTAGTAGATGTTCTGTAGAGAGCCCATATGAGCATAGTTTCTCTTTGATAATATTCCACCATTTCATCTGGTAATGGTGGTCAGTATCGCTGATGAGTTCTGCAAGACTTGAATGTCTCTGTCAACCTCTGTCAGTTCAGATCTGTGGCTTAATTGTACTCCAGGCAACGTACCTCTAGCTAACGACATACTTTTTCCTTGCTTGAGTTATGGCTGTCAAGCATTCTAAGCCTTATTGGCTTAGAGTCCTTGACAGCCATAGCTCAAGCAAGGAAAAGATATGTGGTTCGCTAGAGGTATTTTAAACATCTTTATCTCATCACCTGGTGGAATAGGCAAGCTAGTTCTCCATTTAAAATTGGCCTGCTTGCTCAGCCATTTGATCAGTTGTAACCTCCAGGTGCATGGAGATTTCTCCCCTGCCTACACTGTGGCTATTTATAATCATAGCCAAAGTGTGTTTACAGCTCATCAAAATAAGGACTCTTTAACTAAAAAAAAAATTTATTGTTTCAGTGAAGGAATATATAACCGATAAGCTGTAACATACTACTTTCTTGGAAGATATGTAAAGATTGATCACACTGTTATGTGAATGTTGATTTTAATAATGATGAAGGATCATCACAATTTAGGTGGGGGTTTTTTGTACAAGGGTAGGATGATTGAAACATACTAAAAATGCTGATGAGAACCTGAGAGATTAATAAGGGCTTGCTCATATTTTGAACAGTGATGTGAAAGGAAAGTGATTTCTGTTTCTTTTTCTACATTTCTGTGGTGAAGTGGAACTCCTTGATCTCACCCATGATGAAATCTATTCATTGTTAAGGACTTGAATATATCCATTTATCAACTGACAATATATGTTGCCCCAAAACAAAGTTCTTTGGGCAGCATACAATAATAATGACAAAACACAACTATAAACAATACAATATAAAGCATAGATAGAATAAAATCAGTAGAACAAAAAAACTGGCAGCTCTAAATAATGAATGAAACATGATTTAGATTTAAAAAAGAAAACTTTCAAGGGACTGGGAAAATAAAAAAAGATCACTTGGGACTGAAAAGTCCACCAAGTAAGTGCTAGGTGAGCCTTTTTGAGGAGACCATTCTACAGCCAGGGTGCCATCACTGAAAATGCACTTTATAAGTACTGATGCTTAGTTCTTGTGAGTAGACTTTTAAATTTCTTATAGCCTTCATGACACCCATGGCTGTATCCTGAATAGTAACTGGCTCAAAATACAAGGAAGAAGCACACATTTGATGTAATTCTTTCTAGTGACATGGAAAGTTTCCTTAAAGATAACTGGGTTTGAAAAGACCCTCTTATCACAGTTGGATAATTACTGAGACTGTAGAGAATTGGTAGCTCATGGGGGTGTGAACATTCATCCTACTGTTGCCACTGCTAAACTGGCTTCGTAGGTTTTTTTACTGTTTGAAGAAACAGCAGAGTCTGTTTCACCAGAGCAAAAGTGGGACAAAAGAAAGACGCGTGTTCACCATGGGCAGAGATGCTTATCTTAAATAACTTTCAGCTCTCAGCTAGTGTTGTTTTTCTCCAATCTGTCTGAAAATTCAAGGTAGTTCCATTTTTAAAAGTGGACTCCAGTCTAATGCTTGTGGGAGATAGGTTAGAAACATGTAGTCTATATCTGGTGCAAATGTATAGAATTTCTATACATGAAACATGTTATTTAGATGGTATTCGTGGGATATTTTAACTTCTAAAGTACCACATTTAAAGGACATTTATACATGGTATAGGATAGCAAGGTAAACCTGTTGACTATGGCACACCCTGGAAAACATACCTATGAAAAGCCAGTATTACCCATAACTATTTTTCTAAGGTTTCTTTCTCTCAAAAGAAACATCTTAAAACAAAAGTATTGTCTGCAACATTACATTATTTACTACATACGATTTCCTAAAACATTATCTAGGAGGTAAGTGCTGCAAGTATAAATGATGATCTGTAATATTTCATGTATAGTATATGATGCACAAATATTAATAAACCATTTTAAAGGGCATTTCATCAATGGCTTTTTAAAGTGACTATATCATTTCTGCTTCTCACTTAAAGCAATTTCCTCCCCACCCCAATTTGTTCTGGGTCAGGTGCTGTCTTACCATGCAACATGTTCAAAGGCAGAAGTTGACAAATTTAAGGTAACATACCAATGTTTTATTTTATTGTGCAAATGTTTGGTAAAGAGACGTTTTTAAAAATCCAAAAAAGAATTAAAAATTAGCAGGATTGTGCAGAAAGATTTATTATCCTGTGGCACTAACAATCCATTTCAGGAATAATTCTAATGTTCTCTGTGCCAACTTGCAGCCTATAATAAAGTTCCTGCATTTGTCTTTCTCTGTCATGTTTGCGGTCACATGATTAGTCATGTCAGGATTCTCTGTTCTTTATATTCTCGGCATTACTCTTCTGCTAACTAGGAGTTGCTTTACTTTCATCCCCCATCCCTTTCACTCCATCTGCCTATTGGCTCCTGCTTCCACCTTAGTGATTAGTTATTATCACCACATATTATTTATAGAAGTGCCTAACATGTGCTAGGTAGTGTTCAAAAATAAAAGGCACACGTTCTTGCCTGCAGACTTATAATCTTAGAAGAAAAAGGACAGTGTAGCTGGAAGGAAAGGGAGACCTTTCACTAGCTGGGAGAAAGTAAAAGAAGGTAAATGAATAAAAGAATAACATAATTCACTTAGGAACAGAAAAGAAACAAAAGGTCAAATAGTATATAAAAGGGAAAATATGAGTTTATCATCATTTATTAAAGTAAGACAAAGAAGAGGCTAGCTGAATATTTAAAGGGGAAGGGTTCTACACATAAGGAGCCACAAGGGAGAAAGCGTGGAGGCAAGAAATAGCACAAGAGAGGAGAAGTTTAATAAGGATATTAATATTTGATAAAAGTTTACGGGGCTGTCTTCATGTCACCGGACTGGCGCCGCCTCCCTCCTCAACCCTGTGCTTTCCCTCTTCCAGTGTGTCATTGGATAATCCCGATGCCGAGGAAGGAGTGCTGGGTTTCTGGGCGGCCATCCGGGTCTTGGAGCTGCCCCTGTCCTCTTCCTGGTGGAAGGCGACCAATTGCTGTTTGGCTTCCCCCAGGTTGGCTCTGGATTGGCTGTGGAGAGACATTACACGGACGAAGCACTGTGTTGACGTCACTCCCTTTGAAAAAGTCTGGGTAAATCCCCAACTTTTTCAGAATGCAGCATCATGGAGAAGCCCCGGGATGGCTGTGAATCTGCGCCTACATCCTCTAACTGACGGGGCACAGATCCACAGCCATCACGCGGCTTTCCGTGTTTGTAGACAGCCCCAATGTCATTGTGAAACAGCCCTCTCCTCTCTACCTGTCAGTTCACTCTTCGTTCAATCTTTCCTTCAAAATCTGCTTTTCCATAAAAGCCCAGATCTAGAGAAACATTATTGCATAGAAAGCAAATGTTCTTCCCCCCTTCACAGCCAAAAAACAAAATAAAACTGTGGAGGAGATAATTAACTAATTAGCTAATTTTCTTTCAGTGCTTCCAGACAATGGGTTCCTTCCTATGAATATTCTCTGAGTGCTATAATTTATTTATTTAAAGATTTTATTTAACCCTGCTCTTCAGCTGAAAAAGTTCCAAGGGTATCTGGGCAGTTTACAAAAGTCAAAAACAGTGAACATTAAAAAGTATACAAAATTTAAAACCATCAAAAATATAAAAACAGTATAAAACAACAATATCCATTTTCTAAAAGGTTTTCAGCTAAAGGAAAGCAGAGAAGTGGCTAGGAGGGCCTCCTTGAGCAGAGTTCAGAAGGTGAGTGCCATGACAGAAAAGGCCTTAGCATGAGTCCCAACCAAGCTTATTTCTAAGCTGGAGTGATGCAGAGCGAGGCCTCACCTTCTGATCTGAGGGAGGCAGGGGTGTCTTGCCGTACTGTGCAGGACTGTCCAGTTCATGGAAGACATGCACTTGAAAGCTGCATGGGCCAAGTACACAACTCACAAAAATAATAATAATATGGGATGGGAAATCAGGGGAATAATTTTGTGGTGGTTTTCTTTAATCATACTTTGTACTGAACTTTGACAATTGTGCTTGTTGGGGTGAGGAATTGCTATTTGTGGAAAACTTTGGCTAGGGTTATAACAACCATTCCCATGCAGCAGCTTTCTGGAGTGATGACTTGGTCCAGTCACCACCACACAGTTGTCCCAGGAGAACAACAGTGGGTCTATTCAGGCATTGTACAAAACCAAGGTTAAGGAAGCTTCACAATAATTTGGTGTGACTGGCCAGCAGCACAGACCTGCAGCGCTAACTATGGTTTGGTGTGATGTCTGAAGTGACAACCCATAGGATGGTTACTGCTCTGTCTCTGGCCACCACAATACCTTGGGCTCATCTACACCAAGCAGGATATTCCACTATGAAAGGAGTATGAAAGCGGTATATACCGCTTTCGTAGTGGAATATCCTGCTTGGTGTAGATGAGCCCCTAGGTGCTGCAGTGCTGAAACAACATAAATTGAAAGCAAACAATTTGCTCTAAGCAATGGATTGCCAGTATGTTTGGAAGCTCAAGCTATGTTTTAGATTATAAACTATGGCCAGCGTAAAGCATGGTTTAGGATGATATCTGATTTAAGGCCCTAACTGGTAGCCAGCAAATTGTGGGTTTGCAGGACAAGTTTGTATGACAGCTTACTTATAGCAAGGATTAGAGGTTAGGATCATAAGGAAACAAGTGATAAGGTTTTTAATTCTGACAGTAAGAAATCCCACAAGTGCCACCTTAAGTTTCAACTAATGTCCTTTCCAAACAGAATATGTAAACAGTTCTTTATTGATATATAATTTACAATAAGCTATTTTTTAAAAAGCGAACTTAATTGTGCAGCTGTGAATACTATGCAACAGATCAATATTTAATGGCCGGTTTCCATTATTTATAGCTCTGTGAGATATTCTTTTTTTATAGGGCAAACAGCAGTCAGGCGAACCCCATCATACAAAATAATGAATTACTTGTTTTATGAATCTTTGATTCAGAACATAATATTAGTAGCATTTCTCTTTAGGTACTTTGATCTTTGCTAACCCTAAACAAAGATGTCATCAATAGGTGTTATAATAATCAGCATTTTTTTTAAAAAAATAATCATTTATTTGTAGAAATAACCGTATTTTTTTAATATTTCCATTGTGCATGATCTCTGCAGTTTGTCATACAGACTTTGAGTTCTGGAAGTCAGGCAGCTGCTCATGAGGAGACGTGTCCCAGGAGATCACCCGCAGCACAGGCAATCTCCTGGGACACCTCTCCAGTCTCCACAATGCCTGGCTCTGAGGAAGGACCCCCTTAGAGCCTAGCATTTGGGATTGGCCAGCTCTCTGAAGAGGCACCCCAGCCAATTTGTCCTGCCAACCCAGCTCTCCAGAGGAGAGATGGCTGTGGTGAGTGGAGGCCTTAGGGGTCAGCAGGGTTGGCTTTCATGAGCCCGTGGGCCCTCGGCAGCGCTCAGCCTTGCCGAACTCTGATGCTGGGCCTGATTGGATTCTATGACTAAATGGAATAAATGATACAAAACAAATAAATCATGGCAGTTTTATTTATGCCTTCTGCCTCCCACTTCCAATTATTTGTCCATACTATTTTTGTTCAATGGATTTTCATTTTGACAGCAGTAGTGACAAGCAATATGTGGGTCTGACGGGAAGGAAAGTCTATGAGAAAAGCCTCAAAATATCTCTGAAGCACTGCTGTTGTAGTTTTTGCTGGTGTATGGCCTACAGGCCAGTTGGTATAAGCTGTTACAGTTTGTATATCCATGGATAGAGCTTGGGGCATGGTGGTAATGATGGTCACTCTAATATTGGCTGTTTAAATTTGCTAAATATTTTTAATGTCGCACAAAACACTGAACTTCCCAAAGAGCGTCAGCTATTGGGCGGTATAGAAATAAAATAAAATAATAAATAAACCAAACTATCCCATACAATTGTCTTCAACCACCCATTAATATCACACATTTTACACATCATATTTGCAGAAATGTAAGGAGCAGTCTTAAGAACACAAGAAGAAGCATGTTGGATTAGACCAAGGTCCATCAAATCCAGCATTCTGTTCACACATTGGCCGACCAGCTGCCCACGGGAAACCCACAAGCAGAATATGTGCAACAGCACCCTTCTGCCCATATTCCCCAACGACTGGTTTAAAGAGGGATACTGCCTCTGAGCTCCTTCAGACAGATGGAAATCACATTCCCTTACCCTGGCTTTGCTTCCTGCATCTCTTACGCTTCTGCAATGAGCTGTATTTACACAAGGAAGAGAGCAGCGACCACATGGCTTGTATAGTCTCAATGCAGTTGAATGGGACAGCACCTGCTTGTGGGCATTTTATAGCACAACTTTACCTGCACATGGCAGGAAAACCAGACAAATATAGATTTATTCCAGGTTTTCTGAGGTTTTATTTTTAGCTTTAGAATGAGAAAATGGAGCAGGAGATGCACAGTGGCCAGTAACGAGTGTGTTATAAAACACTCATTTAAAGTAGCCCTCTGATACTGAAGGTAGCACATAGCCATCAGGACTAGTAGCCGATAGTCTTCTCCTGCAGGAATTTGTGCAATTCCATTAAAAAGCCATCCAAATTGGTGGCCATCACTACATCTTGTGGTTTTGTTGTTTATTCGTTCAGTCGTTTCCGACTCTTCGTGACTTCATGGACCAGCCCACGCCAGAGCTTTCTGTTGGCTGTCGCCACCCCTTGCTCCCCCAAGGTCAAGTCTGTCACCTCCAGAATATCATCCATCCATCTTGCCCTTGGTCGGCCCCTCTTCCTTTTGCCTTCCACTTTCCCTAGCATCAGCCTCTTCTCCAGGGTATCCTGTCTTCTCATTATGTGGCCAAAGTACTTCAGTTTTGCCTTTAATACCATTCCCTCAAGTGAGCAGTCTGGCTTTATTTCCTGGAGTATGGACTGGTTTGATCTTCTTGCAGTCCAAGGCACTCTCAGAATTTTCCTCCAACACCACAGTTCAAAAGCATCTATCTTCCTTCGCTCAGCTTTCCTTATGGTCCAGCTCTCGCAGCCATAGGTTACTATGGGGAATATCATTGCTTTAACTATGCGGACCTTTGTTGTCAGTGTGGTGTCTCTGCTCTTAACTATTTTATCAAGATTTGTCATTGCTCTCCTCCCAAGAAGTAAACGTCTTCTGATTTCCAGGCTGCAGTCAGCGTCTGCAGTAATCTTTGCGCCCAGAAATACAAAGTCTGTCACTGCCTCCACATTTTCTCCCTCTATTTGCCAGTTATCAATCAAGCTGGTTGCCATAATCTTGTTTTTTTTGAGGTTTAACTGCAACCCAGCTTTTGCACTTTCTTCTTTCACCTTTGTCATAAGGCTCCTCAACTCCTCCTCGCTTTCAGCCATCAAAGTGGTGTCATCTGCATATCTGAGATTGTTAATGTTTCTTCCTGCGATTTTAACTCCAGCCTTGGATTCGTCAAGCCCAGCACGTCGCATGATGTGTTCTGCATACAAGTTGAATAGGTAAGGTGAGAGTATACAACCCTGCCGTACTCCTTTCCCAATCTTAAACCAGTCCGTTGTTCCGTGGTCTGTTCTTACCGTTGCTACTTGTTCGTTATACAGATTCCTCAGGAGGCAGACAAGATGACTTGGTATCCCCATACCACCAAGAACTTGCCACAGTTTGTTATGATCCACACAGTCAAAGGCTTTAGAATAGTCAATAAAACAGAAATAGATGTTTTTCTGGAACTCCCTGGCTTTCTCCATTATCCAGCGGATATTGGCAATTTGGTCTCTAGTTCCTCTGCCTTTTCTAAACCCAGCTTGTACATCTGGCAATTCTCGCTCCATGAATTGCTGGAGTCTACCTTGCAGGATCTTGAGCATTACCTTGCCGGCATGTGAAATAAGTGCCACTGTCCGATAGTTTGAACATTCTTTAGTGTTTCCCTTTTTTGGTATGGGGATATAAGTTGATTTTTTCCAGTCTGATGGCCATTCTTGTGTTTTCCAGATTTGCTGGCATATGGTATACCGACATATCTCTGGTTGTACTGATCCATTTAGTTTTCATGGCAAGAATACTGGGGTGGGTTGCCATTACCTTCCCCAGGGATCGTATTTAGTCTGACCTCTCTACCATGACCTTCCCGTCTTGGGTGTCCCTTCACGGTTTAGCTCATGGCATCCTTGAGGTGCTCAAGCTCCAGCACCACGACAAGGTAATGATCTCCTTTGCTGGAGCATCTTGTGGTAGCGAATACCATAGTTTAATTATGTGCTGTGTGAAGAAGTCCTTCCATTCATCTGTCCTGAATCTCCCACCAATCAGCTTCTTGGGATTTATTTATTTATTTCATTTTTATACCGCTCAATAGCAGTGCACAATTAAAACCATAAAAATACAATAAGTACACAATAAATTAAAAACATTAAAAGATAAAAGGGCAATATAAAATCAGATAAATTACAGTCCATTCTAGAAATGAGCATTTTAGCTCATTTCCGATTGCCTCGGAAGTGCTAAATCTTCCTTCTGCAAGCAGTGGGTCCCACGGGGATTGGCAGGGTATAAGGGAATTGGCAGTGGCATAATCTCCCTGTTCAGTTCCACCCCTGGATTGGACTAAACTACACCAAACAGGATATTGTACTATGAAAGCAGCATATAAAAGATAGGAGCCACACTACTGCTTTATAATGGTATGGAAGTGCACTGACAACTGTTGGGGGCCATTGACACATACCATATACTGTAGCACTTTCATAGTGCTATATGCTGCTTGGTGTGGCTCCTGCCTTTTATATACTGCTTTTATACCGCTTTCATGGTGCTATATCCTGCTTGGTGTAGATTAGGCCTGGGGCTCCTTTGGGCCAGATATATATCATCTCAGCCTATTGGACATGGTGAGTGGAGATAGTAGGTGCTGTAGTCCAACATATCTGGAGAGCATCAAGTTGGAGAAAGCTGAATTAGACCAATGATGGTAGAACAAGTAAATAACATTTTGACTTGCTATATTTTATGATTTATTTTCTAGTTTTTTCAGCTACTGTTCTTCCACTGAAAGGAGAAATGCTCAGACCTTGCAGTGCTCAAGGAAACTGTTACAATTGTTTAAAGATTTATCAAGGTTTTAGTGAGTTAATGGTATATAACACAGTACAAAAGAAAATCCTTGTGTCTCTGGCCTACTTTGAAGATGGTTGAAAATCACTTTTCACCAAAGGTGTAAAACTGTCAGCTTTGTTTTATCCCTAGTATTTGTGCCAAACACATGGATAAGAAGAAAGAAAACAAGCAATTTTCTCTTTCAATATCATTAATTCCCTCTTGTATTAGTCAATATGTTGGCAAGTTAGGCTTGAAGAATGAATGTTGTGAGAAAAACAGTCAATGTTATTGATGAATAGACTCTTATGTTATAAGGGATACTATGAGTTTTCATGTTACTGTTACAAATATAGTACATTATGCAGCTCTGTGTGATGGATTTTTCACCATTATTTTTGCATCTGTTGTGGAGTCCAAAGAAGTATCACCTAATGGTGAAAGAATGTTTATAAAACCCAAGAAAATTAAAAACAGCCTAAAAACAAATGTGCATCATTCATTGCAGGGGGTGAAGGATTCATTGTTCTATTTTAGCTTTTGTCTTCCCTTCAAACTATTTAGTCGTGTAGCTGTGTGGAAATGTCTAAGCATTAATTAATAACTCTAATGAATTCTAAGCATAATTAGTGTTAAGTATTATAAATATTAGTATTATTAACGTGGAACTAAGCATTACAAGGAACATGGAGCTGCTACTGCTCTCTTTCTTTCTCCCTCCCTCTCTCTCTCTCTTTCTGTGTCCTCTTCCTAGTAACATCTACTATATCACCAATTCTGACTCTGCATCATTGCTATGTGTTTCCCCACCCCCACTGCTCCACATCATTGGCTGTTGGGGGCAAAAAAACAAAAAACAACCCCCACAGCATGATTTCCTCATGTCACACATTGTGTTATAATAGATGTTGCTAGGAAGAGGAAAGAAAGCGACATGGAGCTCCGTCTCTCTCGTAACACTTCGTTCCCACCTTTATTATCTGATGGAAAACTGTGGGGGAGGCATATAAATGCTGTTCAGAATTGCCATGCTCAAGCCAATCTCAGTGAGGGAAGATGTGTGTGGAGGGGAAAGATGGTGGTGGCATGTACAAAGCTATTTTTCTCGTGTCACAATCATGAGGTAGAGCTGCTTCATGATAAAGCATCCACTTCATCAAATGATGAACTGTGGAATGTCAGTAAAGCACGTTACCGTTTGTGTTCAAAAAGACATGATGAAAAGATAAAGCGAAGGTTCTGTATTTTTGTGTCACGAGGATTTATTTTATTTTATTTTGGCACTCTGGAAGAAAATGAAATCGTACAAAAATGACTTCTAAGGACTTCTAAGAACAAATATAATGCTACCCTCCATCTTGGGCACCCGTTAGAAAAAAAAAGTTAGGATCAGAATTAAAATAAATAATTTAACATATCCTCCAATTTAACATATCCTCCGTCAATGTACAGAAGCTAGCACATCAAGCTTCTTTGTGCATGTATAATCTCTACTTGTGTGGGTCCTACGGGGCTTAAGCAGAATAAAACTAGCAAAGATATAACTGAACAAACATGTCTTTAGTAAGAATTAAATTATACAAGCAAATGCAACCATTTCTCAAAACACATAAATGCACAATGAGTCCCTCTGAATCCAAACAAAAATATAGATTTCTTGCTTGCAACTTTGCGGTAGGCCAGTTCTGAAGTGTCTTTGGTTTTCTCAAGATGCTGGATGCTTCAATAGTCCCATTTGTAGATTCCTTCATTTCAGTTCACAGGACAATCCATAATTAGTAATCCAAACATTGTAGTCAAAGGGCCTTGCTAGACCTACCTGATAATCCAGTGGGGAGTCGGGGCGAGGCCGCGCTACAGCTAGCGCGGGCCGTCGCCTTTTCTACACGTAACACGCGACGTGGAAAGGGAAAGCCCCGTCGCGTCCTCCATATATATTTTTTTAATTAAAGGGCCATGTGCGCAGGAGCGCACCAACGGAAAAGTGAGGTTTTTTTTTAAAAAAAATAAAGGGTTCCCCGCTCCCCCTGCCCCTGATTTCCCCCCATGTCTGATGCCCCCCTGCCCGCTCGCTCGCCCGTCCTCCCCCCGCTTACCATGTCCACCCCCGCTCACTCGCCCGTCCCCACTCGCCATGTCTGCCCCCCACTCGCTCGCCCGTCCCTGATCTTCTTGCCCTGGTCCCGTTCTTCTTCCCCCCCATCCGCCATGTCTGATGCCCCCCTGCCCGCTTGCCAGCCCACTCGCCATGCCCACCCGATCACCCGCCTGCCATGTCCGATGCCCCCTCCCGCGCCCCCTGTCCGTGATCTCCCCACCCTGCCTCCGCTCTCCCCCCCATCTCTCCTGCCGGGTCCGCTCTTTCCCCCGGCCCCCATCTCCCCCCCCCGTGATTTCCCCCCCTGGCCTGATGGGCACAGCGCTCCTATGGAGTGCTGTGCCCAGTGCGTGGCTTCTCCCGGCTACTCGCAAGTAAGCGAGCAGCCGGGAAAAGCCACGGAAGTAGCTAGACCTTCCGCAGCCCCAGGCTCAGCCCAGGGCTGCAGAAAAGCCGGGCCATAAGCAGATCCGGTTATCCCAGGTCAAGGGAGGATTTAGCCCGCCCTGACCCCAGGATCCCCTGTGCGTCGTCTGCCTCACACCGGGATTTAAGGCCTCACACCGGGCTAAGTCCTCGTCTAGCAACAGCCAAAGTATTACCCCTGCAATAATAATATAATTATAACAAATATCAAAGATGCAAAAGTGATTCCCCATCCCCGTGCAATTCTGCTATACACAAATAACAGTTCAGTTTACCTTATACTACGTGATAAGAGCCCTTAAATCATAAATCAGTTCTCTATCATTCACCTTCCCAACAGAACAAACTAACTCTGCGTGAGGATTCCAAGGGGCTAAACCATCTAGCCTAGAGGGCTGAAGCATGCACATGCACCATCCCTGTAACCATCTGACCCCAGGAAGCACACACACAGAGCATACTCACAACCCATCTTCACAACCCATCAGGCCATATTCTCCACTATGGGGAGGGAAAGCATAGGCCAACCTGATTCACTTCATTTCGTGCCACTTATGCAATTCAAACAATCACAGCTGTGCATTGTCCTTCAGCATAGCCTTATGATGTCTTCTCTTTATGCCCAGTCTGGTTGCTGGGAAGTGACAGTGAAGTCTGGCTTTTAATTGCTCCAACTTCCAGACAGAAGGAGAACAGTCTGTTAATGCTTGGCTCGGCAGGGCCACTTATAGGAGACAGATCTCTGTAATTCTCAGTTAATCTTTTTATTCTAATCAAATCCAGTCTGAGAAATAATGCCACCTGAGACAAGGAAATCTCAGCTACTTTAATGAGAGTAGTTTTATACTAGCTGTGAATGAGTTTTGTATAATGCTGGGACATCTTAGAGTGCTTCCAGATGGAGGGCTCTAAGCACTACCATTCAGAAGGCATTGTGCAGCTATTCTGTCTGGTTTTTTGTTTTTTTTCCTTTAATGGACTCTCTGCAGTGAAGAAAAAAATGGAAGAGGAGGTGGGAAAACACAGGAGGGTTACAAGTGAAAGACAATGACATCTGGACCCCACGTTAAATTTTATGAATGAGGCAGGGAGATAGCACCATAAAAGCTTCACCTGGAAGCATCTTTAGCCAGCTTTCATGTCTATAGTGGGGGAAATAAAAATGCGTAATTCTGATACATAGCCAGTTTTAAAAGTACCATCAAAAGCAAGGGATATTTTAAGGATCCAAGTGCTCCATCAGACGAGTATTTTATTGCACGCTCGTTACTGGGCACTCATGGGTTTTGGCGGGTCCCTCTCACGCGCCTCATGCCCCTTTTAGCCTTCTTTGCACCACAAAAAAACAACAACACCACACCCCAGTAAGTCTGACTTATTTTTAGATGGAAGTTGTCGATATCTCCTGATGTGTGCAGGAAAAGCAGCACAATCAAAATGGCCCACTGAATGGTCCTCGTGCAGGTTGTTTACTTCTTCTTTCAAAAGAGGAAGTAATGAGGGACAAATACACAGGTGGAGAAGCGATGGTAAGCAAATGCGATCCCCCCCCGTGTGATGACGCTCATAGTCTCAGAGCTCCATCACACCAGTGTTTAATCACACTCTCATCATGCCTGGTTTGTGGTTTTGCAATGCGGTACTCACATGGTGTCCTACACTCATCTCGCCTCTTCCTTTTCCATCTTATTTTGGAGCGGGGAAAATCTGGTTTATTTCCTCCATGTGGGATTAAAGCGTCCTTCCACCTCCAGTTCTCCTCCAGCACACCATGTCAAACAAATTGAGCCAGTCGAATGGCCTTTTGCTGCTCCAACTCCACCCTCCTTGCCTGCAGAAACGGCACCCAGCCGATTAAACGTTGAATCGGTAAAATGCTAGACAGCAAAGCCAGAGCAACCGGGGGGGGGGGGAGGCTCCCACATCCAATCCTTGAAAAGAACCAATGAAGTAGAGGGGGAAGAAGAAGGGGTGGGGTGGGGCGGGTGCAATAATGGGAGAGCAAACAAGTGAAAAGAGAGTCCTCCAGTATAGCTATGATTGTGAAAGGGACCGGCACTTGCTGTGCTAAAGAAATGGAGGACAAAATTGCAGGTGCATACCAGGAGAAAAAAGTTGGTGTGATGGAGCTCTCAGTCAATGTAGAGACAGGGCCGGTAACTTTCTATTTAAGCTTCAGTCTCATTCTTTGAATTTCATTGGAGCAGCGTACAGACAATCCTGTGTAGCTCCCAGGACGTGCTTCTACTCTCTTTCTACTTGATTCCTGAGAAACCTGAAGCCAGCTGATCCCTGCTCAAGATCTGATCCCTTAGCAGAACACTGCAACCCAAGCTACATCACAGAGCATCAACAGGGCCCATGGCCTAAAACTGTATTAAGATGATTTTTTTCCTCACCTGTGACTGCTGGCTCTTTGAGCATTAAGAGAATAGGATTGGCTGAAACAGCACCAGTGGGAACATTTATACGAAGTCCCATAGAGAAATGTGTCTGTGTTTAGGCAGTTCATAGTTGGGTTATTGAGATCCCCACCCACTGTGATCCCAATAACAACATACACCCCATAGCTGTAATTAATCTAAGTACCATAAAACAACAGATGTAGCAGATGTAGTTAGAAGTTAAACATTAAATGTAACATGTAGTTTGGCCCTCAATTTTCCCTCAAACTATATATGGAGTTTTTCTGACTAAATTTCATATCATCAAAGGTAGGGCGGAATCCAACATCGCATGAACTGAAGTCCGCTTGCGTGACAGGAATTTCTCCCTCTCCCCCCTGTGTGCACCCTAAAATCTGCACTGGAGGGTCCGTCAACCCTCCAAAGCAGTTTTTAAGGGCACATAGAAAACTGCAGCAGGAGGAGGAATAACCGTCGTCCTGGTTCCACTGACAGAAGCAGTGCCATCAGTGGAAAAACGTCAATGGATTTCACCCATAGATTCTTTACAGTCCTTCTAGTAGTTGCTTGTTCCACTGAGACTACGGATGTGCAGACACTGACCATATTAGCTCTGAAAGAACAGAGTATATGTGGAGATCTGTAAAGAAAGCCGAGGAAACACTATCCATCAGCTATTTGGGCGGGAAGGCGAAAAAAGGGTGGGGTGCTGAATCCAGCCCCATCCTCCTACTCATAAATTGACTGGATTTCAACTTAGTTTCAAGGGCTGCATACATGTTGTCACTGTAGGATTGGAAGTATTAATCACACATACAGTGCCTGTTCGTGTGCAATTTCCCCATCTAGATCAGGATGAGCAAATGTAATCTTGTTTCCATGCCATCTGTCTATATATCCCCTAACTGGATCAGGCTGGAAAGACCACTCCTAATTAAAAATAGCACAAATAAGTGCATCTTCTCATTTAATTAATCAAGTGATGTAATCTTGTTTAAACTAATCGGCAAAATATTAAAATTAGAAATTCTTTATTTTCCCCCTTTGAGTAATATCAGTTCCTTTTAATCATACTGGGATTGTTTGGGGCTTTATAACCAATAGTGTGAACATTCACGTTTATTCTGTTTTCTTTTTAAAACAGAAGTTAGTGAAAATAAAATACCTATGTTTTAATTCATATGGTCGTTTGCCTCTTTAAGCATGTGAGTTCAAAGCAATATATTGCATTTCAGCTACAATCTGAAATGTTTTACGAATCAAACACATGAGATGAAGCTGTTTGGCCACTGGGTGCCCTCCTTGCTCCACGTTAAGAGATGTTCTGTAAACATATAAAATTCAAAACAATGCACTGCTAATGTAAATTGAGATCATAATAATGTTTGCACATGTGGAGGTATTGGATTTTGGCAGCAATACAGGCCGTACTGTTTTTTTCTTCAGCGTAAACACAAGAAAAAGAGAAAGTCTGAAGAAATATCCTCCCTGGTTCTGTTGTTAATATAATCACAATACTCATATCAAGGATGTTCTCTCCATAGATCATTGCAGTAAGCCTGTTCATGATGAAAATTGTGATAATTGCAACCCTGATATAGTATATATACCAGCAGTCGTATTCTTCACATTAGCAAGATTTAGCCTCAGAATCTGTTTTTAGTTCTAGGGCTCAGCTCTGGATCTCATGAA
Source organism: Elgaria multicarinata webbii (assembly GCF_023053635.1). Taxonomy (NCBI): domain Eukaryota; kingdom Metazoa; phylum Chordata; class Lepidosauria; order Squamata; family Anguidae; genus Elgaria; species Elgaria multicarinata. The sequence goes on from NC_086172.1 coordinate 39,428,416, forward strand.
TAAAGAATAAAGTGCCTTGAGCATGTACACCGTGACTTGCCTGTCCACTATTCTGTACCCATCCACAGTTGGAAGGGAATGGGCCTCCCAGAGCAAAAGGTGTAATGTCTAATTGTCTAGGCCCTCTGCCCCCTCTCCCACCCTGCCAATTCTTTGAAAGATATTAAGGGCTTTTCTACACCACACTGTTAATCCGCTGTATCTACTTTCGGTTTCATTGCAGAATCTGAGCACTACGTGCAAAGCATTTCCTTTCCTGCTTTTCCACTACATAATTTCTAGGTAGCACTGTAGTATAGCAGAATATTGCAAATACACAAGTGGAAAAGTGTGTTTTTTTCCGCTTTTACAACGGAACACCACATTTCCCCTGCTCTAAAAAAATATCAGTGAAAGTGCTCTTTAGACACAAGCAAAACTGGAGGGTCAGAACATATTCTAAAGAACCCATAAAAAAACCATTAAGTACTGAATGACGAGTGGATGATAAACGCCTCGTGTAGAAAAGCCCTGAGTTGGATTTAGCCAGGATTATTTCAAACTAAAGGCTAAACCAGTGATTCCAGAACTGCTTGGGCACACTTAGCATTCTACAACAAAACTGCTAGTTTGCCACAATAAATTAATGAACTAATTAAAAATTATATTATCCCATAAGCTCAAAGTACCCACCCAAAATTACTGCCAGTGCAAACATGCAAAAGAATTATCTGCCCTCAGAAAGGGTATGTCCAGAATAGTCAGTTTCTTACTCAAAAGTTGGGTTGTGGAATCCTCTCAGGACAGGTAGTACTTTCTCTTACACGGTCCAAAAAGGAATCTTTTCAGGTGTAAGCGAAGTGTGGTTCCAATGTTAATTCAGAAAGTGGTTGTCTCAGGCGACATGATTTCAGGGAATACTGGGCTAAACAAACAACCTACTCCAAAGGACATACTTTCTTTTCCCTAATTCTTTTAAATAGAAACCTTGTTATGTGATCTTATTTGGTACATTATGTAGCGCCAGGGGATTGTACAGATTGTGTCTGGAACACATAGGTTTCACAGCTCTGGAACAGATAGATTTTCATATGTCTTATAACTAGTAAATGTGCTTCCCCTACTTAATTTGCCATATAAATACTTCCAAAAAACAAAGCCATAGAAATTAAAACTGCATGACAGAAACTGGCAAATCTATTGCTCTTGGTATGTCTCCAGTGACAAGGAGACATGCTGATCCTACAAGTTAATACAAGAAGCAGTTCAGTTCAACACCAGTCATTGCACAGAGCCAGTGTGGTGTAGTGTTGGTAAGGTGTTGGACTGGGAGTTAGGAGATCCAAGTTCTAGTCCCCACTTGGCAATGAAAACCCACTGCGTGACTTTGGGCCAGTCACAGACTCTCAGCCCAACCTACCTCACAGGGTAGTTGTGAGGGTAAAATGGAGAGGAGGAGGATTATGTACGCCACCTTGCATTCCTTGGAGGAAAAAAAGTGGGATATAAATTAAATAAATAAATAAATAACACCAGTCATTGTGTATGTACTTCTGTTCTTCTAAAGCTAGTGGCATATGAAAATCTTTGGTAAAGGAAATATTCTATCAGGTGGAATGTTAAATTTGAAGATAATATTCATGGAAACTGAATTAGACCCCTTAAGCCTGGTGCAATGAATTTCATTGCCAGTGGAGAGAGAAAATATCAAATATCTTTATTAAGATCAACTAAACGTTGCAAAATAGTGGCTAGCTTTCAAACATAACAACTTGCAACATCAAGGTGCAAGGACTTGTACATATGGGTGAGGTTTAAATTGAATTTTGTTTAAATTGCAATGTAAATATTAAAGTAGATATTTAAAACATATCCCTTCTGCTTTGTATCTTACATCAACAACATTAAAAATTCTCCACTAGTCACATTCAGCTTCTCTGTGAGTGACTTTCTTGCAACCAGAATAATGTCCAGATGGGTCAACCATGGGCTTTGCTAGATGAGGGGTTAGCCCAGGCTGATACCCGGGATCGCCCCTGTGTGTCCAGATGATGCACAGGGGATCCCGGGTTTAGGCAGGGGTCAACCCTCCCTCCCAGGCTGAGCCGGGGACCGCAGAAGGTCTAGCTCGTTCCATGGCTTTTCCCGGCTTTGTGGCGTACTTGCGCATACGGGGCAGGGGGAGAGATCGCGGCTGGGGGGGGAGATCGGGGCCAGGGGGGAGCGAGAAAACTTTTTTAAAAAATTACCATGCACTCCTGCGCACTCGGCCCTTTAAAAATGAAAAAAAATGGCGGACGCGACAGGGCTTTCCTTTAGCCTGTCGCATCTGACGTATAGACTGGGGCAACAGCCTGCGCTAGCTGCAGCGCGGGCTCACCCCTCCTCCCAACCAGACTTTCAGGTAGGTCTAGCAAAGGCCCATATAGGTGAATGCAGATTGTGTGGGTTCTGCCCATCATATTAGCAACTCTGGTGCTGATTCTGTGGGAAAGGTTAAACAATTCACCTCCATGTAAACAGGTCATTAATAATATGCTTGGTTCCCATGCAGCTAGTGTAGTGTTTAAAGGGGTTCATATATAGTGCTAAAAAAGAAGCTCAAAATGTGTTTTTTGTGACGTTTTGTGGCAAAGCATTTGCTGTTCTGAGAGCGATTGAATCTGGCCATTTCCGACACATGATCATAGGAAGCTGCCTTATACCAAGGCAGGCCATGGGTCCAGGTAGCTCAGAATTGTCTGCAGTGACTGGCAGCTGCTTTCCGTTATGTCAAACAGACGTCTTTCCTAGCCCTACCTGAAGATGTCAGGACTAAACCCGGGACCAATGGTGTAGTGGAAAATTTTGAAATGCTGATGCTAAAGATGATGGTTCCCATAGCTACGCCCCTGAGGAGAAGCCGAAAATTCAGGCAGCTGTGTTGATCTATATCAACAAACCAATTCTAGCAATTTTAATATCTACCTTAGAGCAGGTTTTTATAAAGTGATCGGGTCTTAATTGCCCACCCAAGAACAGTCAACCCCAAAATGATTTGCATTACAAAAGAGATAGCTCACAAATATTTATTAATGCTAAGAAAATTCATTTCGCTCCAGCTACTGTGAAGATTGCAGCTAAGCTCAGAAGGAACAAGGAAGTCTGAGGGGGATGGGGGTGGGGGTGGCAGATGATATCAAGTGTCCTGGCTAAACAAAAAGTGCTGGTGCTGTGTCCGTGTGAGCACTGGTTCCACTACACCACTGTCTGGGAGGTAAAAGATAGATCAGACCAAAGGCCTATTCATTAAAAAAAAACCTACGGTTTACAAAACAACGTTAAGGCTCTACAGTTTTCAACCAAGCACCAAAAAGCAGGGAAATTGGGAGTTAAGGCTCACAAGGCTTAATGCTACATTTATTTATTTATTGCATTTTTATACCGCCCAATAGCTGAAGCTCCCTGGGCAGTTCACAAAAATTGCCAGGAGGCAGAAAGTGCCAGTGAAATACTCATTCTCCCAAAGCAGAAAAACCAGGGTGGAGAATAGGATATGCAGAGGTGACTGTGGGGTTGTGGAAAACTGATGACGAACAACTTAGGGCCACCTACTTCTCTTTTTTTGTTTAGAGCAGCCCTTCCCCAACCTGGTGCCCTCCAAAGGTGTTGGACTACAACTTTCATCATTGCAAGTCAGTATGTCCCATGGTCAGGAATTATGCAACTTGTGATCTCAAACATCTGGAGGGCAGCAGGTTATGATATGCAATATGATATGCAGAGGTGACTGGGGTTGTGGAAAATTGATCACGAACAACTTCAGGCCACCTACTTCTCTTTTTTTAGAGCATCTCAGTGGGCCTTACTCCCAAGCAAATGTGTTGAGGGTCTTTGTGTCCACTGAACCCATTGCCGGTTTTAAAAATGCCCCGCATGACAGCATGGACAGTTCAGCACACCTAAACACTATGGGTTTACGTGTTGTGTAAACCCAAACATTTTCTATATCCATAAAGGGAGATCAAGATGTATCTTTTGTGAACACCAGATTTAGATAGGAAGCCAACTTCTGTTGAGGTTGAACTGAATGATCTGCATGTTTCAATCCAAGAATGATTTGAAAAAGACTATTTGTTCCTTCCTGTTGAACAAAAAAACAGAGAGTCACAATTTTTCTTTTACACACACACACACACACACACACACACACACACACACACACACACACCTTTCTCTCTCTGCTAGGCATTCTTTCTCACATACACACACAACAAACAATCACGCACACACACAACAAACTACATGCAATTCACCTTTGGAAACCATTCTCATCCAAGTCTCAACTCTGTAGGGTATCATCCACACACCCAATCGTAGATGTTAAGACTGTAAATAAATATAATTGTGGGATTTATATTCGTTGTTTTCGTTCTGTATACGGGCTTCTTCTTGAAGCTGGCCAGTCCCAGAAATTTGTGTGTCCTTTGACCTTGGCATCAGCCAGAAGGTCTCCTGTGGCTCCCCGCCCCCCTTATTGTGTTATAAACTAGATCAAAGAAAAGCTGGAATAAATCCAGATGGAATAAATCATCAACTTGACAGTCTTTTAGAATTTAAAAAAGCAATAAAGATTGATCTATTCCAGCAGGCCTATCCAGTAAAATTTTAGGATGTTTTAAGGATGTTTTAATCATGTATGCTATGTTTTTAATCAGTTTTTAATGTGTTTTACATTCACTGTTGTTCCCCGCCTCAATCCAAGTGGAGAGGTGGGTAAGAAATGTTGTTGTTGTTGTTGTTGTTGTTGTTGTTGTTGTTGTTGTTATTATTATTATCCTAATGGTGTCAGATTGGCAGGGTGTAAAGCTGGGGTTGTGCTATGAACTTGCAGAGGAAGGACTTTTCCGTGTCTGTGATCAAGGGAGAAAGGGATAGAATGCCTCTCTGCAACAAAGGGAAGCAGATCTGATCCTCCACCCTACCAAGAGCACCCCTTTAGGTTCAGTGAGGCTTACTCCCGTGTAAGTGTGCTGAACGTCTTATGTCTGCTCAGAAGCAAGTCCCATTGTCTTCAATGGGGCTTAATTCCAAGTAAGTGCACTGAGTATCTTATGTCTACTCAGAATTAAGTCCCATTGTCTTCAATGGGGCTTACTCCCAAGTAAATGTGCTGAGGGTCTTATGTCTACTCAGAAGTAAGGCCAATTATCTTTAACGGGGCTTACTCCCAGGTAAATGTGTTGAGGATCTTATGTCTACCTAGATTAAGTCCTGGCTTTCCCGGGGGCTGCAAGGAAACAGTACAGCAGACGTCCCCTCACGTCCTTTGCACACATGACAGGGAAGGAGGGAGGCACTTAGGGACTCTATGTCTTTTGAAATTGGTAGGACTTACTTCTGAGTAAGTATGCATTGTTAGCTCAACACTAAAACCTGAGCATTGCATTCTAAACCGACAGAAGTGTCCAACTGTTTTTTAGGGTCTCTCTGATACTTGAATTAGTTGCTGGGAGTCAGTGGAACAATTCTCCACATAAGGAAAACGCTCAGGTTTTGAATTTGCCATCTGTGACTTAACCAATAGCCACAGTCTCTTCCATGTTCTCCCTCCAATCCAGTGCTTATGGGAAGGGATTGCAAATGATATTACGCATTTGCTCTTGCCTTGGAAGTCTGTTTTACATTGTACTGCAGGGGTAGGCTACCTGGTGCCTGTGGCATTCTCATAGCTTGCTAGCTGTGGTTACAAGGCTACAATCCCCTACACACTTACCTGGGAGTAAGACTATTACACTCAATGGAACTTACTTCTGAGAAGACACTGATGATTCCACTAAGGAAATGTCTGTGCTAGAGGAAGCAGGTGGCCATTTTATTTTCAACCTTCTAATCTATCTGAGGCAGGAGGGAGGGGGAGAGCGATGTGGCTGAGCATGTGTCATGCTATCCCTGAAGAAGGCCTCTGTATTCACTCTAATAGGATGAATAAATATTAATTAAAAATCAACCAAAGGGATTTTTTTTAAAAAAGAAAAGCCATTCCACCAACTACAGTGAAGGAGGAAGAAGACAGCACCACTGGATTAATGGGTAAGGGGCTGAAGACTCCACATTTCATGGATAAAAAAAATCACCACCCTAAATTATCAGAACCATTTTGTTTCAGAGAGGTTTTTTTCTTTTGTAATTTAAACTGCCCTCCTTCCCTCAATCTTTCACCAAACTTCTTGAAATTTTCAAGGTACGTACAACCAGCATTTCTTTCTGGTACACGTAAATTTCAGAAAGATTGGTGAAACATTTTTGATTTTATGAATGTTAGAATACCCCCCATTACCCCTTTATAATGGTAGAATGCTTTATCTACTCTCCGACCTTAACTACAGGGTCACTGCTGTGTCCCTCTAAATCTAGTCCATCATTCTCTACTCACATTAGCCAACTAGATGCCTTTGGGAAGGCCGCAAGCCAGACATGAATGCAACAGCATCCTCCTGCTCATGATCTTCGGCAACTGGCATACTGCTTCCAACACCAAAAGTAATGTATAGCTATCATGATTAGTAGCCATTGTTAGACTTTTCTTTCATGAGTTTAACAATGCACTGTGTGAAGAATTTTCTTCTCTCTGTCCTGAATCTCTCACCATTCAGCTTTATGGGAGATTCTGAGTTCGAGTATTACAAGAAAACGTTATGCACTTTCTCCATAATATGCATAGTTTTATACACCCCTATCACATTTCTCTTTAATTGCCTTTTTTCTAAGCCTAACAGCCCCAAACATTGTAACTTTACTTCAGAGAAGAGTTACTCCTTGGTAATTTCAGTTGCCCTTTTCCTGTTCCCTTTGAGGTTCATTGACCAGAACTGTACACAGTATTCCAAATGTGGTATCACCATAGATTTGTTTAAGGTCATTATAATATTGGCAGTTTTATTTTCATCTTGTTTCCTAATTATGCCCAACCTGGAATTTGCCGTTTCCACAGCAGCCCGATACTGGGTTGATATTTTCATTGAGCTCCTGTCCACCACAACCCCAAGACCCCTTTCTTGGCCAGCTCACACCCCCATCTGAGTTAGGGTTTCCCTCCACCCCGTGTGCATCTCTTGACACTTGCTTATATTAAACGTATTTGCCATTTTAATGCCCATTCTCCCAGTTTGGAGAGAATCTTCTGGAACTCTTCACCAGCTCTTCAACTTCCCTTTTCCTTTTAATTACCCTAAATAATTTGATGTCATCAGCAAACTCCAGATCGTTTGGGGCCTTCTGCTTGCAAAGTGTGCATCCTACCACTGAGGTGCAAGTTCCTCCTTTGTGCAGGTATGAGCGTCTGCATGTGGCACTGCCACAATATGATGTAAAGAATAAGAAGGCCTATATGCAGCTGTGCATATCATTGTTTCCACTCCTTTTCTGAGGTGAAAAAATCACACAAATTGGACAGAAGGGTTGGATCCAAGTTTACGCTGGATCAACTGTGCTGACAGAAATGGACTTCTCCTCCCCCTCCTTCCCACAACAGCCCCTGCAGCTCCCTGAAAATGCTACATGGAAAGTCGGGAGACCCTGCTAAATGGGATGAGTTGTGGTGTGTGGGGATCCCCAAACTGATAGCCAGATAGACCAGTGTGTGATCTGGCCCACACAACAGCAAAAGATTGACAGTACAATTCTATGCATATGTACTCATAAGTAAGTGCCATTGGGTTAAATAGAACTTACTCCCAAGTAAATGTGTATAGGATTGTAGCCTGAATCAGGCTGAGAAGTGAGACAGGTTTTCTCCCCACTGACACACACACACACACCCAGCACCAAAACTGAAAAGTGATAAATGTTACTATCTATCCACCAGGACAGGCATAAGCAGCATTAACGCAGATCAGAGTGTTTGCCTCTTTTTTTTTTCCGATCAGGTGAGCCGTGTGGGTTTTTTGTTTGTTTTTCAGAAAGTAGATGACATTAGAGGAAAATTAAGTTCACAATCACGCTGCTTAAGATTTGATTTAACGATGCAATTTACAACTCAAGCCCGCAGGGTATGCTTAAAAACAAAATATGCCTCGCTAGGATTTGATGGAGGCTGAAGAGAATAAGAGGAAGATAAAACATATTTTGTAGGACAGCTTTTGTTGTTTTCTAGTGCTTGCATGCAAATACATGTTCAGTGTTTGGAGATGCTCTTAATATGATTTATATTCAATCTAACAACCTTCAGCTGCCATTGTCAATCAAGTCAAGGCCCTGAAATATAATTTTCTCCCTTTGGGGGCACTACTCCTGTGGTATATTTGCATAAACTCTTCTGCCTGTCATTGTTCTGCTAGCCTGGCTATGTCATGAGCACTTACCAAAAAAAAAAAAGGGGGGGGGGAAGAAAAGGAAGAAAGCTGCAGTGGCTAGCTGGATATCTTCATTCCACTGCCTCACTAGTCTACACATCTTTCTAGCAACCAAATGACACGAGGAAATCACTCTTTGTTAGGTAGCAGAAATATAGGAACTGCAGTACATCAGTGAAATAAGAACACACAGTTAATGTTTCCGATGTACTTTGGAACAGACGCCCCTTTAACATTTGCAAATACAGTATCGGTCACATATAGTGTCAGTATTAAATAGACTTCCTCCTCCTTTTCACAGCAGACCAGAATGATACCAGCCTAGCCTCCTCCTGTGCCTGCCAACAGCATTAGGAGCAAACTCCTGACTCATTCATTGTGTTGTGATTATAGAAAGCGGCCATAGTTAGATGGAGCGAAATCCCAGGGTGATCCCTGGGATCGTCCTTGTGCATCCACATGACACACGGGATCAGAGAGGGATGATCCCTCCCTTGCTCCAGAATCTCGCCCTCCCCCTTTGGGCCTGCTTTTTCCGCAGTCTTGGGCTCAGCCTGGGACCGCAGAACGTGTGGCCCGTTGCCGCTTTTTGACCCAGCTCCGCACACGGAGCACAGCGCGCTGCGCCCATCAGGGTTAGGGTGAGGGGAGCGGGGAAAGTAGTTAATTTTTTTAAAAAACTTACCTTTAGCGCAAGAGCATTCGTGCACTCTGTCTTCTTTTTAAAAAAATGGTGGGTGCAACGCCTCTCTTCCTGAGGTCATCGCGCCTCAACGTGTAAACGGAGGAGGGATCTCGCGTTAATCACAACGCGAGATCTTCCCTCCTCTGTTGCGGACTATAAGGTAAGTCTAGCTAAGGCCATAGATAACATTATAAATATCACAACAATATTGTGAGGTAGGCTAGTCTAAGAGACAGTGACTTGCCCAAAGCCACTGAGTGAGTTTCATGGCTAAGAGAGGATGTGAATGTAGGTTTCCGGCCAGGATTGACAACTGACTGATACGTGCACACACCCTCTTCTTGACATACCTCTTTGCATTTGGCAGTTTCTTGATCTGCAGAGGTCAAAAGGTAAAGCAGAGAGAGAAGTATTATCATTTGTTAATATCTGTAGACCAAGCAGCTGTTTTTAAGACACAGGTGAAAGGCTCAATTGAAAAGCAAAGGAAGTTGGTAACTGTGGGTGGTATCCGATTGTGCCTCAACGCTAGCGCTGTTGAGCTTGCATAAATGAATGCTTGCACAATATGAATGCTTGCACAATAGCGCTTGCTAGGGCAACAGAGGAAAATGGCGATTTGCCATCAGATTTCTTCAGGCACGCCGTACCCATTGGGGGGAGAACGGGAGTAGGTGGTTTTTTGTTTTTTTAAAAAAATCACTTTTAGTTGGAGCACATGTGTGCTCATTCTACTGTAAAAAAATAAAATAAATGGTGGCAGTGACATCCTTTCTTCCTCTTGGGATGTTGTGCACGCATCTGGACAGAATATCGTGAGATCCTTCCCCCTCCCTCCCCTGGTCTAGACATGCCCTTAGTGTGTTTCACAGAGCATGTTTCCTTGAAGAGGAGGTAACAAAGAGCCACATGGTGGATTTTTTTGAAATACCTGTAGTTTTTATGCTGAAAACGTGTCTCATTGCTTTTTTCTACTACGCGGTGAACGCATCAGAATCAGAAAACAGGATTAGATGACTTATTTACCAAACCACTGTTCGCTAGGTAGGACCACCCACACATCTGTCCTCACCAATGAGCTTCTGCGATCCGGATCACAATGTGCCATAAGGGAAGAACAGGCCACAGGTATTGCCAAAATAAAAACTTCATAACTTACATTAAGATCAATGCATTCTGTTAACCATTTTGTGGTTAAGCAGCATGGTTTTGCGTGTTGTCTGAACCAGGCCTATGTATGTTCTCTGTTTTCTCCCATATAACCTAAAACAGGGTTTTCAAGCCACTGTCTATCCCAATGTGAATAGCAAGCAAGTGTCTGAGTTCATAACCGAATTTGCCTGAGGTGCAGAAGGGGGGAAAGAAAAAGTGAATATAGAGGAAGAACTTTGACAGAGCCTCTGTTGCTTAGTTCATGTAGGAGAGGGGACGATTAGGGAGCCCTTTCCCTTTAAACTTGGTTTGTGTGGGAATGGGTCATTGGGTAGAGCCAACGTTGATGTTCCTTCAGTCCTACAATTCTTTCCATAACAGTTAAATTAGTATAAAGCTGGTATAAATGTGTAGGCTACATAGTGTGCTGGTATTTATCCAACATGACACTGGCAAAATAATGGCTTTCACATCAAGCAAGGAGTGTTTGTTTCCATTCCATCTACCAGAACGATCTGGCATTTCTGCTTGAAATTTCAGCAGATTTTCTGGTAAAATGGTAACAGGCAATATGTGTATGCCTGCTTGCCTGCCTGATGTGTTTGGGGTTTTGTTGTTGTTGTTGTTGGTGTGTGTGTGTGTGTGTGTGTCTGTCTGTCTGTCTCGCACACACAGCCTGGTTCAAACACTCTGTGACATTTAATTCATGCCCCCCCCCCAAAAAAAAATTACTAGCAGGAGCAGCCAAGGTCAGAAGTGCCTCCTGCTGTATGTAAGTGCTTGTGGCGCATTTGAAGCTGCATGAGGGCAATGTTAATTGATGTGCCCTGAATACACGTAATTTGCTGTTTCTGGCTCAGTTGTTCCTGAGCCAGCTACCAGAGTGCTTGTTTGGACGCTTGAGGTGGCTTTGAAAGCCAGAGCTGCACAGCAGGGGAAGGGAAGGGAAGGGGGAGGAGGAAGGGTTTCAACATACACTTCCATTAGTAGAAGAAGATGCACTTTGCATGCAGAGGACGAGCAGAGAATATACTGCTCCTGAAGATTCCCCTTTGTTTCCAGAGCTTTAGTCATTACATTTTGCAATATGAGATGAACAGAGCAGGAACCAAGATAGCTCTGGGCTGGAAGAACTGTTTGTCGTTCACTTCTTACAAATATGCAAATGATACAGTCTTCCAAATAAAGTAAAAAGCGTGTTCAGAGGAGGGCAAGAAGGATGAACAAGGGTCTGGAAACAAAGCCCTATGAGAAGAGACTGAAAGAACTGGGCATGTTTAGTCTGGAGAAGAGAAGATTGAGGGGAGACATGATAGTACTCTTCAAATACTTGAATGGTTGTCACACAGAGGAGGGCCAGGATCTCTTCTCGATCCTCCCAGAGTGCAGGACACGGAATAATGGGCTCTAGTTACAGGAAGCCAGATTCCGGCTGGACATCAGGAAAAGCTTCCTGACTGTTAAAGCAGTACGACAATGGAACCAATTACCTAGGGAGGTTGTGGGCTCTCCCACACTAGAGACATTCAAGAGGCAGCTGGACAGCCATCTGTTGGGTATGCTTTGAGGTGGATTCCTGCATTGAGCAGGGGGTTGGACTCGATGGCCTTATAGGCCCTTTCCTACTATTCTATGATTCTATGAAAAAGTGGGGAGGGGGACAATGGGTGTGATGAATTAAATCTGTGCAGAGTTAAATCCCCCTCTTTCCTGATGCACTGTGGGGTGAACATCTGAAGAGTAAAAAGAAAGATTGAAAGCTGTTGGAAGGTGGAGATTTCCATTTTCCCTTTGAAGTTCATTCTAGTATCTAAACTGTGGATGTGCTGAATGTCCCTTCTTCATGGCTGCAGTTAGGCTTAATCAATATCCCCCATTATAATAACAGAAAATATAACATAAAATATAACATAATTAGAAGGTGTGTATTTGTAACAGTAGGGTATGTCTGGACTATCTTTTTTACTGATCCATATATGGATATACTTTGACTAGTTTGTACAATCCATGCTGAAATCCATATCCTGACTGAACACAGGTTAGAACTCATTATTGAGCCTACTCTGTGAAAGTTATGAGAATAAAGAAGAATGTCTTTTCCTCTGTCATTGCATCCTCACAATGTCACCTTGTCATTCGGGGTGGTTCATGGCTTTCTCCAGGCTGGTCAGAATAAAGATCGCATTGAACCCTCAGTTGCTTGTTGTGAGAGGTTTGCAGTGCTTTAATTGGGATAAAGTCATTCAGATCCATCCCAGCTTGGACTCCATATGCAATACAAATCAGAGGGCAGAGATGTCCAATGCACCATCTTGTCTAGTTCCATCCACCTGCATCCTTGCTGTTATCTTCAGCCCTAAGCCCCATCCCCAAGAGGCTGAATTAGGCCCATGGGCCAGAGTTCCCACATCACTGATCTAACCCCCTATTTAATGCAAGTTCTGTAATGCAGAATGTACCTATAGCAACCGAGACAGATGGCTGTCCACCCTCTGCTTAAATATATCTGGTGAAGGAGAACCCACCACCTCCTGTTCCACTGCAGAAAACTGTTAAGAAGTTTCTATTTAGCTGAAATCTGTTTCCCTGCAATTTCCACCCATTAGCTCTTGTCCTGTCCTCCGGAGCAACAGAGAACATGTTTGCTTCGTCTTCTTCATGACAGCATTTCAGATATGTAACTGACAGCATTTCACTTACTCGTCTCTTAGCTAAACATATCCTGCAATTTCAACCATTCCTCATAGGACTTTGTTTCCAGTCCCCTCACCTTTCCTGGTCACTCTTCTCTGGACACACACCAGTTTGCTCTATTTCCTCTATTTCCTTTTAGCCCAGGTTATCTGTGTTTTCCCTCCCATGTTCTAAAGAGCTAAATTTAAATAAGCATTCTGTTATGTTTAAAAAACTTCCACAAATAAGTGCTCACACATTCAGAAACCTGCTTCTGATGAAACCGGCTACGTGCTGGTCTACAGTGAATCCAAGACTCCATTCTTACAGAAGGTCCAAGAAAACTGAAATGAGTTCTGTGTTGAAATAGATTAGAAGCTACATGGGAGCTCTTCTTTATTCTGTTCCCATTTGCTCATTTTACTTTTAAGTTGTCGGAGAAAGTTTCCTTTAGGGACCAACGTCCTACTTGTGCCGCTGCAGATCTATCATGAAGGGATGCTGATTCAGCAGTGTGAAGGGCAGAGAGACACCATCAGTCAGCAGGACACAGTAACAGATGGAGGCCTTTAAAACTAAGTTTGCTCTGGGTGTTAAGGCGTCCCTTGCCTGAAACAATTAGATACGCAGTCCCTTCAGAGAGAGACGTAAACATGTGTGCAATTTTAATCTAATTTACTGAGATGCCTCAAACCTGAGACAAACATGAAATAGTTGGCTCCTAAATGCAACATTTCACAATTAACAAACAAAATATCAGTTAATTATATCTTCATATCAAAGGGTTAGATGGCATTTAGATCCCTAAAAGAGTCAAACTGAGTGTGACATTAATTACATTTTAAATCTCATGGTTGTGCTTGACCATGACTCTTTATTTACTAAAAGCAGCAGTAGGGACACCAGACTGGATCAGTATTGAAACATGGGAGAGGTAGGTGGGTAACGCTTTATTCCATCTTATTTTCCTGATAAAATATACCCTCCCCCTAGCTCCTATTTGTCCCCAGTTAAATAAAATCTGTGCCAACAGATGCTTTGGGTGGGTGGATCTCCAGTGGGAGAATGGAATGGTGTTTTTTTTTTTTTTTAATCTCCTCCCTACACATGATAGACTCCGTCTAGTTTTGGACCCTGCAGCCTTTTATAATCATGAAATGCAACAACATGCTTAAACTCTCAACTATGTTGACTCTCTAAGACAGTCTTCCCCAACCTGGCGCCCTCCAAATGTTTTGGAATTCAACTCCCATCAGCTGCATCCATCATGTCCAGCGATCAGAAATGCTGGAAATTGCTGTTCAAAACATCTGGAGGGTACCAGGTTGGGGAAATGCCTTGGTGGACTGTGCATTATGTGCTAATTAAAGAGGGCCAAACTAGACAGGACAGTACGGTTTCTATAAGTAGATCTCTGGTTTAAAAATTATTTTGAATAGCAGCCAAATTGGGGCTTCCGCCCTTTCACCACCGTTTTTCTGATTAACATTTCCACCCAAATCTATTTGCCTGATGGGCATAAATGTTCAGGTACACATAAGGGTACACTTTACCCTTAGGATTCCTATTTGTTTGTTTTTAAAGCATAGATATGTTCATGACAGTTTTGACATCAGGTTTAGTTGTGGCTTGAGAGATGGTTTGATTTTTTTTTTTTTTTAGCTTAGATCTCAAAATGTTTTGGAAAAGCCCTGAACAGCCATTCCTTTCTTGTTTTCATTCCTCCAAACCAAACAAGCAGAGTCTTCTCCTACCCTGTGTGCTTCTGACAAACCATGAAAAACAGTGTGGTGTAGTGTCTAAAATGTTGGACTGGGAGTCGGGAGATCCGGGTTCTAGTTCCCACTCGGCCATGGAAACTCACTGGGTGACTTTGGGCCAGTCACAGACTCTCAGCCCAACCTACCTCACAGGGTTGTTGTTGTGAGGATAACATGGAGAGGAGGAGGATTATGTATGCCACCTTGGGAGGAAAAAGGGTGGGATAAAAATGTAATAAATTAAATAAATAAATATAAATAAATAAATAAAAGGAGGAAAGGTTTGAAAGCAGAAGAATCCTTATAGCCCACAAAATTTCCACTTCTAAGGTTAGTTGGAATATAGCCATGCAAATTAGGTTTCTTTCAGATGGAGAGGTCCTCTTATGAATGATCAGAAGACAGCATGCAGCTATTCAGGCATTTCTTAACAGATTTTCAGTGGTGAGAAAAAAAAAAGATGGAAGAACCTGTAAGAGAAAGACCATGGGGTGATCTAGACAAGCGCTTTGGTGTGAAGTGAGAACAGTTTGAGGTTCTTTGCAATACATGGTGTGGTTGCCAATCAGCTGCTTCCCTCTTGAAAAGCCACAGTTTCTCAAAGTACTTTTACTCCATCTTTTTTATGTAAAGCGGCTCCCAGGCGGTGCCTCTGCTTTATACCTCTTCCCTCTGCATTAAATCCTGGGCGTGCCTCTGTAACCTGGCAGTGGCATTCTCAAGGGGTGGGGCCTCCCCCCCCCCCCGTCACTCTTTTCCCCCATAGGCACTACTGTCACCACTGATACTATCCAGCCTACCTTTCCCATTCATAAAAGCAGTCTCGCTACTCCCTCTTTCTAAAGCAGTATGTGCACAATTCTGAAGGAGGGTAAAATCGCTATTATGCATTTATGAATGGGAAAGGCAATAAGAGTAATTAGCCTGCCAAAGGGAGAGTAGCTAATCTGCTTTTATGAATAGGAATGGCATGCAAGTTACTCTCCTTTTCCCATTAGTTGGTTAAGAGGAGTAGCAGGGTGGGGGAGCATGGAAAAGGGGGGCAGCCCGCCATGGTGTTTTGCAGTTGCGAGACACCTACAACTAAGAAATACCCAGAAGGGAAGGAGAATGGGCAGCTAGTACAGCAAGGGAGCATGGACAAGTCTGGGAACAAGCCCCACCCCCATAGTGGTGGTGCCGGGGGTTGACGTTTGGGTGCCACCATGGAAAAGGCCCTTTCTCTGATATGTACCCCCTAATCCTCAGACAGTGGGGGCAGCTGGAGGAGGGATTCCAGAGGAAAAGCAAGCAAGTTCTTGGAGAAGGCACTCCTATATTTCCAGCATTCATTCATCTCCAGATCATGTTCAGTTCTGCCTTAAATCCAGTTTCATTGCTTTCGACGAGACTTAGCTGTTACTAAGCAATACTGGATTGTGTTCACTAGGTCTCTGTGCTCTGAGCACACAAAGATGTATTTCCTGCAATATATGTAGCCTCCTCCACTCTCCTACCTATCATAATGACAGCCATTTTGCTAGTCCATAATATCTGAGAGCTGAAAAACCATTTCTGATCAATTTGGATTTTAGGCATAGATTATGTTTTTAAACAACACTTTAATTTCTATAATTTTTTTTTGTAAGCTTTTTCTGCTTCACCTCAAATGTAGGGGAATGACAATAGACATTACATGCATATAATATTTCTCCTTTCCTACATTATTCAAATCACTTTCAACCCTCATACATAATTCTGCCATTTCTTTTATTACTGCTGTAAAGCAAATGGTTATTTTATACAAATGTTACCTCTTGGCTATTAATTCAGTGATTATTTTGGATTATGGCACTCCTGTTTAAATATAGGGTGGTATGGCCTCATAAATAGGGAGACTGATGTGGAGAAATGTCTTTGACTTGTTTTGTTCATCAGCTTGTGATCAATTTGTTATATATTCTTGTTTCTCCATTTGAGAGACCCCTACAGTTTATTCCACTAGCAGCTCCCCAAAAAGATGCATTTCCAGTATTATCATTTTATTTTCACACTTTTCCATTGGTTCAGTCAGAGCAGCCTTGGACAATACAGGCTAGCACTGGCAGCAACCTGCATTTTACGTTTGGCAATTGTTGCCAGCACTTGTTTACTATGTCTGAAAGGGTTCTTGTGTAGAGGAAAGCTGCATAGACTTTATATTCACTTCCACAGCATATGCAACTTTCCTCTGCAATTTCCTCCTCAGACGTTACAAACAAGCATTGCAAGCCAACCAACCACAGAAAAAAATGTGTAGGCAACCAGTCGTGCTTGGTTTGTAACGTCTGAAGCTGGCACACACGTAAAATGACTTACAGTCTACTCCAGGCTTCCCCAGCCTATTGCCCTCCAGATGTGTTTGACTACAACTCCCAGTATCCCCCAGACAGCCATGTAACATAGAGCTAGTGTGTTGGGACGCTCGTTCGTGATCGGTCATGAAGCCCGTGGGGTGACTTTGGGTCAATCACTGACTCTCAGCCTAACCTACGTCACAGGGTTGTGGTGAAGCTAAAATGGAGAGAAGGAGGACCATGTAAGTTACCTTGGGTTCCTTGCAAGAGCAGAAAAGGCAGGATATAAACGTAATAACAAATAACATAAATAAATGCAGCTGGAGGGTGCCAGGTTGCAATAGGCTCATCTACTAAGTGAAATACCCAAATATGTAGATGTGGCGATACACCACGGATGCTTTTGCTGAAATTTTGCAAATATAAACATTTTAAATTTGAACACTTCCTTTGTCATTTCCCCCTGCAGTTTACATCTGCCAGCCGATTAATGCAAATCCATTGGAGCTGCCATTGGGGAGGCTCAGGGCTGCCATATACATGCCTTTTTTTACATGCATTGTAAGAAAAGAAAGTGCATAAAACATCCCTTGTGATGAGTGATGTGATGAATATGTATACATGGATCACACGCATCAGCTTCCCTTCCCAGACCATTTTATTACAGCAAAATAAACGAAGAAGATGACAGTGTTCACCATTTTCCTGACTTAGAGAGGAGATCTATGCAGAAAAAAGCCCTCTAGTTTTGCCAGGCATTGCTTCCACACAACTTCCATTTGTCCAAATGTGACTTCTGTTTCTAGGCATTTTCTAATTAAATGAATGGAGCATGGTGCAGTTAGAGAGGTATTTGTTCGATTGCACCTGTAGGTTTTGGCAAAAAGATTAAGCAAGTTTCCTGCTCAAATTATCTATTTCCACTCTTAGATTTGCCCCAGATATTTGTAATTGCCATGCAAGGGAGGTATGCTCTCTAGACGATTTAAGCCATGTTCTTGCTAAGCAAGAGGGCAGAGAAAGAGCTGAGCTGTGCCTGACGAGTTTCTTATTGTCTTTGGGTAATTCTAGGCAGCAAACATCCCACTTGTGTCAGAGCTTGGCATAGATAATATCCATTTCGATGACTTCTCCCTCGACATGGACGCCATGATAACTGCAGCCCTCCGGATGTTCATGGAGCTTGGAATGGTTCAGAAATTTAAAATTGACTATGAGGTAACCATCTGCTCCGGGCAGATAATCTGCTGCTTTTGTCTTGGCAATGGTTGCTGTGTCCATTTGTACACATGAGTATCCCTGATGTGGTTTGTATTTTTCCATTTCAGACGCTGTGTAGGTGGCTTTTGACAGTGAGGAAGAATTATCGAATGGTTCTGTATCACAACTGGAGGCATGCTTTCAACGTGTGTCAGCTAATGTTTGCTATGTTAACTGTAAGTAACTGAGCGATAGTACAGCTTGTGTTACTATCCCCATTGTTTACACGTCTGAACTTTTGTTTCCTCTTCTCCTTGCTACTACGGCATATAATTATTGACTGAGATACAAATGCCTGAGAGAATAAAGGGTCCTGATTGAAGCTGTACTTATTTGGCAACATTTGATAGAACTTCAACAATAGGGATGTTCAAGGCACTGTGAAAGAATAGAACAATAGATGGCAGTTGTGCAGTCCTATAACCTTACTGTTATAGAATCTGATCTTACAGAATGGCTGCTACGGGAAATATACGGATGGTTAAGAAGAGCATATATATATATATATATTCATTGACCTAGATCTCACTGCATCATAAAATCCCTACTCTACCTACTTACCTAAAACATCAGAGAAACCATTGAAATCAACAGGACTTGAACACTTATCCATACAAATATAAGATGTACGGTTTGAGGGCTTGCCTGCTCCATCACCCAAATGACACTTAACTGTTAACCAATTACAAAATGGGGGGATGTAAAGTAGGAATGTGAAAAAGTGCTATCTTAAACCAAAACCAAACCTGAAAACTAACTATGTTTAAGAAACTTAAACTGACTTTGTTTTCAGGGATGTAAAGTAGGGTCAGGCAATTGGCCAAGAAATGTCACAGTGGCACAGGGATGGGCAAGTTGTGGCTCTCCAGATGTTCTGGCCAACAACTCCTCCCCATCAGACATAATCAGCATAACCAGTAGTGAAGGATGTGGAGAGTTGGAAGCCAAAACATCTGGAGGGCCACAGGTTGCCCACCCCTGCAGTAGCAAGAAGAGTCAGGTGAGAACTCCAATGCGTCTGAAAGTGGATGTAAACGGATGAACTGTAGCAACTAATTAGGACTTGGCCAGAGGGGGAAGACTGTTAAAAGGAACAGATAATCTGGAAATTCCAGCTGTAGGACAGGAGGTGAGGAAGGCAGGCAGGCAGGCAGGCAGGCAGGCAGGCTAGATTGGATGGGTGAGGAAGGGCTGCCAGGTGCAGGAGTTCAGGGATCTAATGGAGGATAGGGAAAGTGTGGTATTTCAATATTTCATCAAAAAGGTCATATGCAGGCAAGTGTTTACAACCTGCTTAATGAAGATGGGTGAACCATTTCTTTCAGCTTTGGGGGAGGCATCAGAAAAAGTATGCACTTACAGTATATAAAGAAAGCTGAGAATTATTGTTTCCACATTGCACTGATTTCATGTCTTCACTGTGGTCTTTTTTTAGAGAAAGGGTGGACACATTGCCAGCAGGGATATCTTGAGTATTACGAGCCCTGACTCACTGCATACATTTGGGGTTGATGGTCCTTGAGGGTCCTTTCCAGCTGAAGATTTTATGATGAAGCGCCATGATTGTGAAAGAGGCCAAATCCAAAGAGTGCATCACCCAGCATAATAACACTTCATGTGCCACTAAACCAGGCAGTATTTTCTACGAGAAAGTGCATTACAACAGAGATAAAAAGCAGTTCATTGGGAAATAAAACTGAACATGAGATGGCATTAATTATTTCAGTGTTGTGCTAGCAGGGAGCTGGTTGAAGAAAACAGAATCCAGGGTGTCTATATAACACAATTAAAGCGTAGCGTTTGTTTTTTAAATATATTAAGGGTGACGACAGAATGGTGGAAGTGGGTTGATAGCACTGATGCTACTCTCTAAACAAACATACCCCCCTGCCCCCACAATCCTGGAATAATAAGCTCTAAAAATGGCTCTCCAGGTTTCCCGCATGGTTCACGTTGAACCAGGAAAACACTGGTTGTGTCGTGCCTGTGATATCACTAGCACATAATCTCCACTTCTAATTCCTGAGGAGGGCAGGGGGAGGATTGCTAGTTATAAAATGTTTTGGGTTTGGGGGGGATCCCGGGGCAATCCCTAGGATATCGCCCCATCGGCTTAAGAAGCCCACTAATTTGTTATTTATTTATTTATAGTATTATTATCCCATTCCTCAGCCAAAAAGGCTTCCAGACCAGCTTACATTCAATCAGTAAAACAAGACAGCCCCTGTCCTCAGGTTTACAGTCTAAATAGAAGGAAACACACAAGGAAGAAGAAATGAAGAGGGAAGAGGAAAAGAGGTGGTGCAGTTTAGATCAGGAAGGGGGTGTAGGGCAGGGCTATTGAACCTCCTTTAGCCTGAGGGTCAAATTCTGCTTCAGAGAAGCTGGGGGGGACACTGCATTCCAGTGGTGGGTGGGGCCAAAGGCAAAAGGGGTGGAGCCAAATATACCAGTGTATTATAACTTAAAGGTCCTACTGCCAGGAACTCAGCTTTCAGAGAGGCATTTCAACCTTTTAGAATTGGGGGGGGGGACTCCACAAAAGCTGGGAAGCCACCAAATGATTGGTGGTTGTGGAAAGGGGGTGGGGCCAGAGGAAGGGGGCATGGCCATCTGCGGAATTCCAGTGGGGCCAGATTGGGACCCCAGGTGGGCTGGATTGGGACCCCCTACCTGAGTTTCTGAGTGTAGAGGGAAGATTTAAACCCCATGCTGCTTTTCTGATCAAATGAGCTTCCCCCGACATGGCTACGTTTAATAAAATTCATCCACACATCTGGATTTGGATCATAGGTCTCTCGCAGTTGGCCTTCAGCCAGCTCCTCTGTGAACTTTGAGCTGATCCTTGATCATCCTTGACAACCAAGTTAAATTATTTGAAGGTTGATGTTTCATTGTTAAAATTGCTGCACAAAGATTGACCCTCCTTGTCCAACGGAACTTCTGATGAATGTTATCAAATTTGTGCCGCATCTTTATTCATAACAATATAGATCTAAATGTAAGACTTCCTCTAGGTGGAGCTAAAAGGCCGCATTTGTTTTAGGCTGCTTCTAGGAGGTGGTGGTGAGGGATGACAACTTGTCTCATTCTCTGATGAAAAGCTTCTTTTCATCTGGATTAAATAACTATCAAGCAGCAGGATCAGATAGATCTGTCCGTGTTTGGAAAGTCTGCTTTTTGCGTTTGGAAGAGTTAAACATCAATCTTTTGTCAGTGGATCTGTGTATATCTGCATGACTACCTGTCAAAACACAACTAAATGTGGGTCACAACTGTTTCCCGCTGCTCACGCTGCAGTTCTTCTGCATCAGCTTTTAGAGCAAACGCACATGACCTTTTCTTCTCTACAAGGCGGCAATCCCCTGGTGGCAGAGGTTTTTGGGAAACCTGTTATTGTGAATGGATTCAAAGTATCCTGTTGCCACACCACCCTCTGTAAAGCACCCTTCTTCCCCCCACCTTCACCTCTTTTCCTCTGGAGTTCATCTTGTAGGTTGCATGATGACACAATTCATGCAAATGGATTACACACACACACACACACACACACACACACACACACACACACACACACCCCTAGCTGCCGTAAGATTATTGCCTTAAATAAAAGTCACTATGCAGTGGCAAACAGATGTGTATATCAAGCTTTAGAATATCTCATTGAAATCTTTAATACATCTGAGTAGTTCTTAACCAAATATGAGACTGTAAGTAGCTCTGTAATACTTATATGTATATATTTAAGTATTCTATCAGGACATTTTTAATAATAATAATAATAATAATAATAATAATAATAATAATAATAATAATAATAATAAATATTTCTTACCCACCTCTCCCTTCGGATCGAGGCAAGGAACAACATTAGTACAGGAATCAACACATCTTAAAAATTCTTGATTTTACATTGATCTGGGTAGGCCTGCTGGAAAAAGCTAGTCTTCAAAGCTGCTTTAAAATCACAGAGAGAGTTAATGTTATGAATCTCCTCCGGTAGGCCGTTCCACAATCCGGGGACGACAGAAGAAAAGGTCCTCTGGGAAACTGATGTCAGCCTAGTCTTGGCTGACTGAAGTAAGTTCTCCCCAGAGGACCTGAGTGTGCGGGGCGGACTGTATGGGAGAAGGCGATCCCGCAGGTAACCTGGACCCAAGCCATTTAGAGATTTAAAGGTAATGACCAACACTTTGTACTTTGCCCGGAAACTAATTGGCAGCCAGTCGAGTGATTTTAATGTTGAGGTAAGTTATGGGAATCACTTGCAGGAGCGCATCCATGTCAAACTTGTAATGTGAGGGAAATGCCCAAGTATTTTAATAATACTAAGGCTGAAATCCTAGGCACACTTGTAATCCTGGGCACACTTACCTGGGCACCAGCCCCATTGGACACAGTGAGACTTGTGAGTAAACATGTACATATGCAATGGAGTTATACTGTAAGTCTGCTTCTGTATAAACTTTGCTCCTGACTTCACTTGCCATAGGTTTTATTGGAATATGTAACATAATCTGTAGTTTAATCATTGAAAGATGTATATGTGAAGTTGGATCTACTACTAAAGAAGAACTCATAAGAACTTCCCTTGTCCTCATTCTTTATACCATTCGTAGATACTTTGAGGGTTCTTCTAGGGCAGGTCACCAAGGAACAGAACAGAATTTAGAGGTTGATTGATTCTGCTTGAGATGTTCAGCTATTGTAATTATAGGACTAGATGGGAATATGCACATTTAGGATTGAACTGTCTGAATGGCTGCAAAACCATCGTAGATTTTTATGTCTGTTCAGAGTCTCATCCTGGGAATGGAGACACATTCGGCATCCTTTGACATAAAGGGCTTTTCTACATGAGGGATTTATCGAGCATTGCTAATACCCTACTCACGGTTGTTTATGGATTTTTTAGATCAATGGCCTGCAACTGGTCTAGACCCGAGACCCACCTTGGACTCCCAGCCTGCAACATGGGATCCACTTCCACAATTGCCCAATATGGCAGCGATAGCTTTGCCACGAACCATCTGGACTCATCTCGTGACTCACTTTTGAGTCACGACCCACCAGTTGAAGACCACTGCTTTAGATCTAACCAGCACTTTCAGCGAGGTTTTTTTAGAGCAAAGAAAACTCAATCCAGACAAGACTGAGATGCTGCTGGTGGGTGGTTCTTCTGACCGGATGGGGGGTGTTCAACCAGTTCTGGATGGGGTTGCACTCCCCCTGAAGGAGCAGGTTCGTAGCTTGGGGGTTCTCCTAGAACCATCTCTCTCACTTGAGGCTCAGGTGGCCTCGGTGGCACGGAGTGCTTTCTACCAACTTCGGTTGGTTGCTCAGCTACACCCCTATCTGAACAGGGTTAATCTAGCTTCAGTTGTCCATACTCTGATAACCTCCAAATTAGATTACTGCAATGCCCTCTACATGGAGCAGCCTTTGAAGATGGCTTGGAAGCTACGGCTTGTGCAGAATGCGGCGGCCAGATTGATAGCTGGAACAGGGAGGTTTGAGCATATAACACAGATTCTGGCCTGCTTGCATTGGCTGCCTATACGTTTCCGAGCCCAATTCAAGGTGCTGGTTTTAACCTATAAAGCCCTACATGGCTTGGGACTGCAATACCTGATGGAACGCCTCTCCCAACATGAACCTACCCATACACTGCGCTCAACATCTAAGGTCCTCCTCTGAGTGCCTACTCCAAGGGAAGCTCAAAGGATGGCAACAAGGGAGAGGGCCTTTTCGGTGATGGCCCTCCCACTGTGGAATGATTTCCCCAATGTGGCTCACCTGGCACCAACACTGTTATCTTTCAGGCGCCAGATCAAGACTTTTCTCTTCTCCCAGGCATTTAACAGCTAACGGACCCCAGAACTGTTGTTTTTAACTGGATACTGTTGTTTTTATACTGTTGTTTTTATGTTTCTGATGGTTTTTAAATTTTGTATACTTTTTAATGTTTACTGTATTCAGCGGGTGTTTTTATTTATTTATTTATTACATTTTTGTACCACCCAATAGCTGAAACTCTCTGGGTGCTTCACAAAAATTATTGCACTGCTTTTCCTGCACACGCAGGAGATCACAGCAAGTCTCGCTTCTAAAAATAAATCATACTTACGGGGGTCTTATTTTGTGACAGAAAGAAGGCCAGAAAGAGTGGGAGATGCATGGGAGGCAGACTACGTCATCAAAAGGACTTTGAGTGGGCAGTAATGAGTGTGTGATAAAATGCTTGTCTGATGACACTCGTGGTCTCCTAGACAAGGAGAAATGCCTGAAAGTGATGCAGTAGAACCTCCACTGTGTATAGGGGCAGAATTTATTTGAATTCTAAGTGCAGGAAGACGGGGCGGGGGGCAGTCTTGATGAGCCGATGGCCACCAGAAAACTCACACTCCCTCCTGCCATCTAAATTTATCGTTCCTGCCCTACAGCAGTGATGCTGCGGGGTTTTGATGGAACCAGCTGCAAAGCATCGTCGTCTAGACACCTCCGAGGTGTTCAAAATGGAATAATGGCCTTGTCTAGGAAAAGGGATAGAATCTTGGTGATAGGCTCCACCTTTTTTGGCCTGCATGTGTCTGTTAGAACTTCTGTAATTATATGCATGGAGGCACTCTGATGATGCTCTAATGGACATGCATAGGTGTAAGACAAACTATACTACACCTCCATTATGTGCAGCCATTAGCCATAATTTGAAAGCCAGAAAAGCGCTAGTAATTTGATCGACTGCAATTAAAATATGCGAAATTGAACAATACATTTAACTATGCGGAATACAGTCTGCATAATTAAACATACCGTTCAGTTTAGGAATACATATTTTTTGACAATATCAGTGTGTTTAAAAATATAAGACTAAATTAAAGGCCAAAGGATAATGTCTATTTTACTGATTTGCTCATTGTGTTATATTGTTCTACAAGGATCACTTTTCCCCTTGAAATCTGTACTCATAAATGGTCATACCATTAAATTATTCCTAAGTGTGATATTACCTAGATTATGATGTTGTCACTAAACTCTGAAAGTATAGATACTTCAGTAAAGACACCTTGAAATATAGGTACATATTTTGTCATTTCATCCATTTTCTTTCTAAGATTTACATAACTTCTTATGGAATGTCATAATTTTGCACAACTTACTGGTAATGCAGGGCTTGGGAAGCATATGATTATCTTAGATTTTATGATAATACTGTCAGTGAGGCTGTACTAGAGAGCTGCAGTTCAACATTTTTATGATTGGCTATTACAGTAAACACACTGACAATCCTTTTGGTTTCATATGCTTCTTAAAATGTCGATATTACATGTTTAAGAATGACATTTGTGAAATGAGTGTGGTTAGGTTTAGAGAAGCAGAAGGGTCATGAATAATGAATAATGAATATTCTTTTTTTATAATTTTCATAAGGGCAGCCATGTTAGTCCGTAGCAGCAAAAGCAACAAAGAATTTTTGACACCTTTAAGACTAACAAATTAATTTATTCTAACATAAGCTTTTGTGGACGCTGTGTACTTCATCATTTTTAAAGTATTAATCCTTTTGCTATTCTTCACATTAAGTATGTTGCATGTATTTCCCATTGATACTGGGCATCCAACACAGTGTTTATAGAAAGCTCTGGATAAGAACTGAGCTGAATAAGAAACATTATGCAAATATAGAACTGTGTTGCTTAGAAATGAGGCTTATCTAGTCCAACTCTGTGTAGCAACTGAACAGAGATATGTCAATTGAAGTCAATACTAATGACCTGCAGGCCTTGTGACCAAGGGTTTGACCAACCCTACTGAAAAGATCGTTCCGGACTGACTATCTGCCCTTCCCCCTTCATGTATTGACCACATTGGGATGATCATATCTCAGCTGAAGAAGCCGAGATATGAATGAGCTTTTTGCCTGCGCATGCAGCCCTTTCACTCTTCCTTTCATGCAAACTGGCAAACAAACTAGGAGGGGAGCTACACTAGTCAAGTTAGAGCGTGACTTGCCGTTTTTAAGTGTGCGTTTGGTAGTATTTCGCCACATGACGTATAGTTTGTGACATTTTATTGTTGTCTGTTCTCCGGTTTTTATTTTGAACTTCTCTGAAATAATTCGTTCTATTTGGTATGATGTGGCCGATTTCATCGTATTAAATGGGTTTCCTGTAGCTCTTAATTAGCCAATCGCATTCCTGGGGGCATGCTTATGTCATTTCCGCGCCCAAAGTTGGAGCCGTTTTTTTCTTTCAAGCCTCTTCTTTCAAGCCATTTCCAGTTTCACTTTTGGGAAGCTGCTGGTTGGTGGAGGAATGTCTCTGAGAGAAGAGGAAGTGGGAGGGGAAATTACAAACGGATTTATTTTCTTAGTGTGGCCAAAAGGAATGCATTCCCACGGAAAGAGAAAAGTAAGTAAACGTTTTAAAAACTGCTGCGTTTTAAATCGTTCAAAAACAAAACATTCAATGACTATAAAAACAACGTTTCATATACTAGTGTAGATCCCCTCTAGGAAGTCTTCCATTAACAATAGTTTCCATTTTGTCCAAACCAGTAAATAAAGGTTAACAGCTTCAGAAAAAGCCAGAATATTAAACCAACCAACCTGGATGGAATGGGAAACTATAGTCAATGGAAGACTTCCTGGTTTGTTTGTCAGCTTGTGTAAATGAGCTACATCTGTGGACAAAAGCCTGATTTTTAACTGAATTTATTAAGCCAAGATATGATTATCTGAGACACATTCACATTTATTTATTTATTTATTTATTTCACTTATATACCGCCCCCCTAGCTAGAGCTCTCCAGGCAGTTTACAGAAATTCTAAAATTGAGATAAAAATGAGTATACAAAATTTAACATTTTAAAACGCAGAACATACATACATAAAGCATTAAAAACCGTTAAAAATACACATGCTATGGTGTAGAAGTATGCTCCCTCCTCCTTTCTCCTCTGCTTGTTTGGGAGGAGGTGTCCTGAAGCTTTCACTTTCAATTTTACTAATAGAAAACCTGACTTCCTGTTTCATCTGAACTAGGGATTGTGGTTTAGCACTAATTATAGTTATTTTCAAAATAAGCCAACTTTAAACCATTGCTTATGAAGCTGGCTTGTTTAAACTAACTATAGTTAGCGCCTGTTCAGACAACTCGCTAAGCCATGGTTAGGCCGCTAACCGTTTTGCAGCAAATGGTTAGTGAGCATGTTTAATCTGTGGTTATATAGCCACCATGGTTAGGAATGGTTCACATGAAATGCTAAGTCATGGTTCACATGACACGCTAAGACATAATGTTTAGCTCAAAATGCTTAACCACTGTGGCTTAGTGTGTTGTCTGAACAGGGTCTTAATATTATATACAATCTTTAGTTTGGACAAATCAGGAAGCCATGGTTAACTAAAAGAATAAGCAAAACCTTCCCAAGTCTTCCAGAGGAAGAGGAGCATGAGAACCCAAGCTCAAGCATGAACCCAAGCATGCCAAGATAAACTATTTTGTGTGTGTGTACTACTAGGATGACCATATGAAAATGTCAGGGCAAAAATTTATCTACAGAAAAATAACCCCTGAACAAAACTGGTCTTGGCACAAGGTCCGAGTTTCACCATCACAGCAGATGCTGCTCATTAATGATGAAACTGTAAAGGTCGAAGATAAGAGAAAGTGTTACCCCTCATCAATTTAATAATTGACTGATGCAATGATGTTATCATCCAGTTTTGGAATGTATATATAGTTGTACATATTGAACGTTTATTTTCTTTCGTTGCTGCTGGTAAGTGGAAGATCATAGAATCATAGAATAGCAGAGTTGGAAGGGGCCTACAAGGCCATCGAGCCCAACCCCTGCTCAATGCAGGAATCCACCCTAAAGCATCCCTGACAGATGGTTGTCCAGCTGCCTCTTGAATGCCTCTAGTGTGGGAGAGCCCACGACCTCCCTAGGTAACTGATTCCACCGTCGCATTGCTCTAACAGTCAGGAAGTTTTTCCTGATGTTCAGCTGGAATCTGGCTTCCTTTAACTTGAGCCCGTTATTCCGTGTCCTGCACTCTGGGAGGATCGAGAAGAGATCCTGGCCCTCCTCTGTGTGACAACCTTTTAAGTATTTGAAGAGTGCTATCATGTCTCCCCTCAATCTTCTTTTCTCCAGGCTAAACATGCCCAGTTCTTTCAGTCTCTCTTCATAGGGCTTTGTTTCCAGACCTCTGATCATCCTGGTTGCCCTCTTCTGAACACGCTCCAGCTTGTCTGCATCCTTCTTGAATTGTGGAGCCCAGAACTGGACACAATACTCTAGATGAGGCCTAACCAGGGCCGAATAGAGAGGAACCAGTACCTCACGTGATTTGGAAGCTATACTTCTATTAATTCAGCCATATCGCACTGTTGGCTCATATTCAGCTTGCGATCTACAACAATTCCAAGATCTTTCTCGTTTGTAGTATTGCTGAGCCAAGTGTCCCCCATCTTGTAACTGTGCATTTGGTTTCTATTCCCTAAATGTAGAACTTGGCATTTATCCCTATTAAATTTCATTCTGTTGTTTTCAGCCCAGCACTCCAGCCTATCAAGATCACTTTGAAGTTTGTTTCTGTCTTCCAGGGTATTAGCTATCCCACCCAATTTTGTGTCATCTGCAAATTTGATCAGCGTTCCCTGCACCTCCTCGTCCAAATCATTAATACAAATGTTGAAGAGCACTGGGCCCAGGACTGAGCCCTGCGGCACCCCACTCGTTGCCTCTCCCCAGTTTGAGAAGGTTCCATTGATAAGTACTCTTTGAGTCCGATTCTGTAGCCAACTGTGGATCCACCTAATAGTTGTTCCATCTAGCCCACTTTTAGCTAGTTTGTTAATCAGAATGTCATGTGGTACTTTGTCGAAAGCTTTGCTGAAGTCAAGATATATGACGTCCACAGCATTCCCACAGTCCACAAGGGAGGTTATCCTATCAAAAAATGAGATCAAATTAGTCTGACACGATTTGTTCCTGACAAATCCATGTTGGCTTCTAGTAATCACTGCATTGATTTCAAGGTGTTTACAGATTGACTTCTTTATAATCTGCTCCAGAATTTTCCCAGAGATGGATGTCAGACTGACTGGTCTGTAGTTCCTAGGTGCCTCCTTTTTGCCCTTTTTGAAGATAGGGACGTTAGCCCTCCTCCAGTCGTCTGGCACCTCACCCGTCTTCCACGATTTTGCAAAGATAATAGACAAAGGTTCTGAGAGTTCTTCTGCTAGCTCCTTCATTACTCTAGGATCATCGGGCCCTGGAGATTTAAACTCATTCAAGGAAATTAGGTGTTCTTTGACCATTTGTTTATCAATCTCAAACTGCAATCCTGCCCCCTTAACTTCTGCTTCACTTTTTCCCGGGGGGTCATAGACCCGCTTATGGGAGAAGACCAAGGCAAAGTAGGAATTGAGCACTTCAGCCTTTTCTTTGTCGTCTGTTCTCAATTTGCCATCCTCATTAAGCAGTTGAACCACCATTTCTTTCCTCTGTCTTTTACTACTCACGTATCTGAAGAAAGCCTTTTTATTGCTTTTAGCATCCCTCGCTAATCTCAGCTCATTCACAGCTTTAGCCTTCCTGACGCCATTTCGTCACTTCTGCGCCACTTGTCTGTACTCTTCTTTTATAGCCTGGCCTTCCTTCCACTTCCTATATGTATCCCTTTTTGTTTTCAGGTCATCTCTAAGCTTTTTGTGGAGCCACATTGGTTTCCTCTGTTGTCTTCTATCTTTTCTCCCTGTTGGAATTGTTTGTAACTGTGCTTTTAAAATTTCCTTTTTTAAATACTCCCACCCATCCTGCACTCCTTTTCTCATTAGGCTCCCTTGCCACGGGACCTTACTTATTATAGTTCTGAGTTTATTAAAATCAGCTTTCCTAAAATCCAGAGTACGTGTATGGCTACGCTCGACTTTTGTCTCCTTCATAATCAAGAATTCAAGTATGACGTGGTCACTTTCCCCCAGAGTTCCCGTAACTGCCACTTTATCCACTAAGTCATCCCTATTGGTCAATAACAAGTCAAGGATTGCCGATCCTCTAGTTCCTTCCACCACTTTCTGTAGGAGAAAGTTATCACCCATACATGTCAGGAATTTCTTGGAAGGGCCGCTTTTGGCAGTAATGGTCTCCCAACAGATATCAGGGTAATTGAAGTCCCCCATCACACTTCCTTGAAACACTGGCAATTTGTTTCTCAAAAGTTTCGTCCTCGTCTTCTCCTTGATTGGGTGGTCGGTAGTAGACTCCGATTATCATATTCTTTTTATTCCTAGCCCCATTTATTTTAATCCAGACGCTCTCGACGGGGCTCCCAGTCTCATCTGCCTGTATTTCTGTGCAGGGATAGGTATTTTTAACATATAGTGCAACTCCACCTCCCTTTCTATTTCTTCTGTTCCTTTTGAACAAGTTATATCCTTCAATTCCTATATTCCAGTCATGGGAGTCATCCCACCAAGTTTCAGTTATACCTATCAAGTCATATTTGCCTTCATGTAATAAGAGTTCAAGTTCATTCTGTTTGTTTCCCATGCTCTGGGCATTAGTATATAGACATCGAAGACCATGTGTTTTATAGTCTGGCTTTGTTCCTACATTGTTGCAGACACTATTTTGGGACACTGTTGGAGCTGTTCTCTGTACTGTGGTGCATTGGCCCTCATCCATTGTTGCCTCAAAATTTACATCTCCCACCCCTGTAAGATTCAGTTTAAAGCCCTCCTGATCAAGTTCTTCATGCTGTAGCCGAACTCATTCTTTCCAGCCCTTGTGAGGTGCAACCCATCCCTTGCCAGCAGTCCATGTTCCAAGTAGCGTAGCCCTTGGTCCCAGAATCCAAAACTCTCACGACGGCACCACCTTCAAAGCCAGTCATTCATCCGGAGTATATATATATTTTTATGTATGGGAACGATGTATGCTTATATGCCTCAGTAAACTCTTTCGCTGAAGAAACTCCACGTCTGTGAGTATTTCTTGTAAGAGCTTTAACTGCAGCTTTAACTGTTGTGATGAAGAGGGAATTTCACCAGGTGCTGCAGGCATTCAAATGACACCTGCTGAAATTCCCTTTTCTATGCAACTGTTAAAAAGAGCCCTGTCCTCCTTTTCATATGGTCATCTTAGTGTGTACCACTTGCCCTTGGCCTCCATCTGGCTAATGGCTTACATTGGGGCTCTGATCCTACTGCTACATAGGATGCTGGCTTCCATCAAACCCTGACAGTTAGTTTAGGTTCATGGTGCTGGGCTGCTTATGTTTGGATTACAAAGTCACATTGATGTGGGAAAAGAGGTTCACACCACTCAGCTCCCTTGCTATCTTATTTTTCTTTAGACAATAATTGGATGGTGTTGGCATTTAATTTATGGCATTTTATAACTGTCTGAGTTATAAACTGTCCATGGACTTGTATAGCCCAGTCTAGAATCTCTCTGAATTATAATCACTTATCATATATTTGGGGTAGCAAAAGGGACCTCTACAGGTTTGTTTGTTTTTTGCAAAGAGTGAAGAGGAGCACTTCATTCTCAAATGCAGAGTTTTAACCTAAGCTGCATTCCTGTGCTATTTAGTCCCATCTTAGGGTCATGCCATGAATGCAGCATTAAAGTTTTAAAATAACTCCCCAGCTCTGCAGTCCTTTTATATGTTTAATGATTTATACTGTTACCCCTGTATGGCTTGGCCTTTGAGAGCTTCAGACCTGGTGCTGCAACCTACACATCCATCATTTTAACTCACATGACTGCACTCATTGATTATAATGAGACTACTCGTGTGAGTAAGGAATTTTGACTGTAGGATCGACCTCAAGATCAGACCCACATTTTTTTTAATCAGTTGTGTTTCTTCAGATACCCTCTGAAAAGAAAACAAACAGCTAAGATATATTGTACAAATAATTAAACTCAAATCCAGTGTGCTAATAACAAAACATGTAGAAAGCAGACCAGGTGTGAAGAAATTCATTTCCTCACATGGAAGAATGACCTCCATAACTCACTTGAGACTCTGGCTCTTGTGAGTTAAGGTCATTTATTTTCTGGCAAAAATAAATTCTGCTCCACTGTGATCCAGCGCTATGCATTTTCCTGTACATACTTGAATTTTAAAAGCAAAGGAAGCATAATCCTTATTCTAGCACCTTATTTACAAAGTAGATATCTTCCTGCCCTCATCTTGGGTTGGATCCAGTCTTAGTCATACATGGAGTACTCACATTTCAATCAATGGGACTTAATTTAGTCATTACTAATTTATATCCCATTGATTTTAATGGACTACTATACATATGATTAAGTCTGGATCCATCCCAATATGAGGGCAGGAAGATAGCTTCACACTGAAAATTATATATTGTAATAGTCTTTGATATTTGGTATTTAGTCCCATTTCATTGCAAGATTTATTTATTTATTTGATCAACTGAACTGAACCTTCAGGTGCTGAATTTATTCTTCAGGTACTATTGCTGTTTTTAGTCGATATGACACAAAATGTGAAAACCAGTCTGTACACAGTTCTTTTCTTGTGTCCCCCTCCCCACCTTTTTTCTTTCTTTCTTAAAGAAATCTTGTAGTGCAAGATATATAAATAGATATACACACTCCAGGCTGGTATCAAGGGTAGGCGTGGTTGGTCACCTGCCAAGGGTCCAGAGCCCAGTAAGGGACCACTGACAAGAGTCCATTGGAATTCTCCTCTTCACCAGTGCAACCTCTCACCTGCCTCTCACTTTGGCCCAGACAATAGTTGTGGTGAGGAGGAGGAACAGTAGATGCCACTGCCTCATTGCTTCCTGGCTCTCTGGCTGTCAAGTAAGGAAATCATAGCAATGATGAGAAAGATGATGAGGAACAATAGCAGCTAGTGATAGTGGTGGTCAGAAGGTAGACTCACTGAAGGAGGGGCCCACGGAGGGCGCCTTGTCCAATAGCCCTCCAAAACCTGGAACTGGCCTGTGTGTGTGTGTGTGTATGTGTGTGTGTGTGTGGTAAAAATAGGATCAAATATTCTCCTTTATATTGTAATGACTTCTTGCATTATGCATTAAGTCTACTGAGATGGTGTGCCAGCTCCTGGGTAGGTCAGCACCTCTTATTTATTTATTACATTTTAAACCCGCTCTTCCGCCAGGTGGTGTGCATGTTTCTTGCCCCTCCTTAGCCTCACAACTAAACTGGGTGACTTTCCCGAAGTTACTCATTGAGGTTCATCGCTGATTGGGAATTTGAGCTGGGGTGGAGAGTTGTTTGGGCAGCACCCTGAGCTATTGTTTTATTATTCATTGACCTTCATATGTGAGACTATAGCAGTTCCTTGCCAAACCAAAAACAAACACCCCAATCCTCCTTGGTGGAGACCTTGGCCTCCTTTACAGTTATCTGTTTTATAACATGTACAGTTCTATAGGTCTACATGTACTAGAGGAAGGATTGGCAAGCGTCTTAAATTGGTTTTAACACTTCAATAGCGCTTACTGATATTTGTGTTGTATGTATTGTGAATATATATATATATATATATATGAGTGTATGTTTACTTTACCACTGAAGAAGACCATTGGTTGAAACGTGTTTGGTATCAATTTTTAAATGTTATACTATTGAGTTTTTCGTGGTCCAATATATATATATATATTGGTATTTGTTTTAGATTAGATTGAAAAATTAAATAATTTTAAATTGTTTTATCATTATTATCATCAAATTGTTATTATCACCGCATATATTGTCACCAGTGTACCCAACCCAGTTGTTCCGTTTCACTTCTGGATGTAGTTAAGCCTTTTGCTCGTATAGGCTAGTATATTACTGGTTGGAGTTATAGTTGCTTTTTCATCTGTATTAAGGTCCTCAAAAGCTTTGAACAATGGATCAACCATTCAACCTTAACAACTGATAGGATTCAGTTCAGGTTCCCACTAAATGTTCATATATCTGATTTTTAACAGCATCACTGAAAGCTGCAGTTATTGACATCATCAACATTGTTTTTCCTCCCCCCCCTTTTCTTTTTCTTTTTAGACAGCAGGATTTCAGGAGATTCTGGCAGAGATTGAAATTTTAGCTTTGATTGTGGGATGTTTATGCCATGACCTTGACCACAGAGGAACCAACAATGCCTTTCAAGCCAAGTATGTTTCTTCATTCTTATTCCTTTGTTGAAGGTGAGAGTTAAAGGTGTTAGGAGTTACACAAGAAAGCATTAATTTCTGGTGCCATGCACAGCAAAGTATTCTTATGCTTGCCTTTAAGAGAGACAATCCATCTTAACAATTCCCTGTTCCTTTCCCACTCTGAAACATAAATTTAAATTCCTTTTAAATCCCCTTCGTATCATGCTGTTGACTTGGCCTGCCCTCTGTGAATTTCTGTCTGGTATAAAATTGTAATACAGAATTTGGGTGTTCCATTGGTTGGAGTATTTCTCTGCATATGCCAAAATGAAAAGCATTGAAATTTCCCCATCTGTCATTCTTGTTCCTCTGTTGCAGTTGTATGAAATTTCAGGCAGTATTCAGGAAATATAACTGATGGCATTCAAAACAGAAGCAGGTGTTTCCACAAACAGGGTTCTTCTTGGCTAATATAGGCATATTCCTACAAAACGCAGAAAAAATGGCTTTTGTTCATGGTTAGTGCTTGGCACATTCCGTTAATTCCTTTGTAGCTTTTATTGTGGTTTATGAGAGCTTTTCTACATGAGGCTGTTAATCTGCTATGTCTACTTTCGGTTTCATTGCAGAATTGAGATTCAAGCCGTACACAAAGAGTGTTTCATTTACTGTTTTCTGCTACATAAACTCTAGGTAGCACTGTGGTATAGTGGAATAATGCAACTACACAAGTGGAAAAAATCCCTTTCACTTTTACAAATAAATACTGCATTTCCTCTACACTAAAAAAAACTAGCTGGAAGTGCTCTTTAGAAACAGAAGCAAAACTAGAGGGTTATGTCGTCGTCTAAAGAACCCTTAAACAATCATGAATAAGGAATGATAAGCAAACAATAAATGCCTCTTGTATAAAAGCTCAGCTCCCATGTAAAACTCCCCATATGTTTAAGACATCAGATGAGACACTGCTTTGCTTTGGGGCTGAGGTTGCTCCTTCACTGACTTCTTCTCCCTTGGTTTAAAAGAGGCTGATAATAAACTGTTCTGTTCAACAATGGCTGGGGCATGCTGGGAGTTGTAGGACTTTTTTCTGTCCAAACATGCATAGGATTACATCCAAAATGCTACCAAAGAAGTGTGAAGCTTAGAACATCTAAGGATTAGGGGCAGAGTATAAAGTGATACTTTTGGAAGTTCGAAAAAGTTCAAAGCTTCAGCTTTAATAGCAATTAATTTTCTCCAGGCCAAACAGGCAGGGCAGCCCCTCTGCCAGCAGGGTGATGGACAACCCCGCTTGGCCAATCATTCTATAACATCACAGAAATCACTGCAGGGTTTAAACAAGAAGGCACGCTGTGACTATGAGCGTCATCCCACAGGGGAAAATCATGTTTCCTTACCATCGCTTCTCCACCCGCACATAAACAACTTGCACGTGGCCCTTTCAGTGGGCTGTTTTGATCCCGCCACTTCTCCTGCACACAGCACTAGACAGCAGCAATTTAAAAATAAGTTGGACTTACTGGGGTGTTTTTTTGTGGCAAGAAGAAGACTAGAAGGGGTGGGAGGCACATGAGAGCAGACGACATCATGAGCGGGACCCGGGAAAATCTGTGAGTGCCCAGTAACGAGCATGCAATAAAATGCTCATCTGACCGTGCTCTCTAGTACACTTGGAACTTTGGTAACAACAGTTGTTAATTCCATGACAGAAGCTGTGATTTTCATCCTCACAAGCTGGTTCCTAAAATCAGGCCTAACATTATTCTCTGTTTCCCCCCTTTACTTTCTAAGTGCTGGGATTGGAGCATGTTGAAGGTTCAAGATGTGTGTGATTGAAAACATCACAGCTCCCTGAAATTGCTCTGTTAATACACCTCAGCATTATTTTCTCCCGGGGATGATGTTTCCAAGTCATTCTCGCCCTATCACCTCCACCCCGCACCCCGCCCGCCGCTCCCTATTACAGCTGCCCCATGATGATTAAATATCAGTATGGTGTAGCTTTGTAGTATAAGCTCCTCAGAGACTTCTTCTCATTCCTAGCATAATCTCTTATACACATTTCTTTAAACACACACGCACACCAACAAACTGCATCTCATCGCTTTAGGGCTGCGTCCCAGAAGTGAAATACTGGTGCACATTAATCTATTGTGACAGTCCAATCCTATTGCCTTCCACCGCCCAACAATTCTCAGTTTTGTAATTACAGTTCATGGTTTACCTTTAAAGATTTAACTTAGCATTTTAAATGATGTGCAGCTGTGTACACACACACACACACACACACACACAGAGATTACAGTATAATTATTTTTAAACAATACATCTAAACATATGACAGAAGACTTAGACCACAATCCTATACACACTTACTTAAGAGTAAGTCCCACTGAACTCAATGGGACTTATTTCCAAGTAGACAGGAATAGGGTAGTAATATTAGTATTTTATTTTCCTGCTATACCATCCATTCTGTTTTCTTGATGGCTTAAGTATTTTTAAATAACTTTTGTATTTATTGTAACTTTATAATAGGTACAACTTTACTCATTCTACATTCATTTAAGATACAGACAATACAATGTCAGAGTCATGTCATAATATGCCCCTCTGGAATTTACGCTGAATGTTTGGTGGGGATTGCCATCCCGCGTTTCCGCTGATTTACTCAATAAATGGAAACAAGCCAGTAATAAATGAGTCTTGAGTCTCCACCCCCTTAAACACGTTCAGTTTATGAGTCAGTTTTCTGCTAATGGGACCAACCACTGCCATCACCCGTGAGCTGCCACGTCCAAACAAGTACCTGCCAAGGAAAGTCTTAACAAGTCCTTGTACATTAAACGTTCATTCTCACCAGTGAATATAGTCCACCAGTGAATTAAGCCACTAATTTTATAGATAATAAAATTAAGGAATTTGCCTGTTTGATTCCTTTTTTAAAAAAATACAAAGTATATCCCTCCAGTATCCCACCAATATTCAAGAACTATTGGATATTCCAGCCATATATGTATTAGTGTTCCTCTGAGCCCACAACCTCTCCAGTATAGTTAATTTTGGACAGTTTGGTTGAGGCAAAATGCCATCTATGCACAGTTTTTAAAGATGTGTCTCCGATTTGTGCCGAAATTGTGGTTTTGGGGGGAGGGAGAGGAATACCTGGAACTTTTTCCATTGGTCCTCTAACTGCTTCATATCAAGGTCCATTTCCCATTGGATTTTCAAACCATGTCTTGCAATAGCCATCTGTAGACAGACAGTACCACCCCCTTTAAATCAGCATTACTGCTCACTCAAAGACCTTAAAAATGGTTAACAACCTTGGGGTGGGGGTGGCAATTTAGCGTACAAATGTTTTGTAAAAGAGCCAGCATGGATCTTTTGTATCTACTTCAGCTCTTCTGCTGAGAAAATCTGTTCTAAAGTTACCATAGTAATTGGCCTCCATCCTAGGAACAAGTCCCGTAAAGGGTATAAACCCTTTCCTTTCCATGACCTTTATTGGGTGTGTTTGTGGAAGCCCCGGAATGCCAGATGATCTACAAAGGGAAATCATGGTGACATAGGGGGTGCAAGGACCTTAGCCCATGGTCGCCATATTTATAATGTGGCTGCAAAAAAGGGATCTCCTACGTCACCTAAAAATGTATTTGAGCACCTTATGTTAGGGAATTTTTCAAGGGGTTTTCATTGTTACCCCTGGAACAGTCTAGTGACTAGTCCTTAAGAAAGATGAGGATAAGCTGGCGAATCTGAAAGGTCGCTAGGTACAATTTAAAAATGGATATTGACCACCCACCCTGCTTCTGATGCCTATACATTGGCCCCTTTGCTAACCTGCAGTTATTAAAGTATCGCTCCACCATCTTTTGACATCTTTTTAACTTAGCCTCTGAGGGCGGAATTTGAATAATTTGGAATAAGAATAATCATTTGGGAAATAGCATCATTTTAAAAGACGACGTTATCCTTGCCAATAAGGATTGGTTCAGTTTTCCCCTCACTTATTTAGTTTTTGTTTAATGACTTTAATTATTGTGTTTTAGTTCTATATTGTCAATTGGTGGATGTCTTTAGCAATGACTATGCCTAGATATCGCATGCATGAATGTTTAAGGTTTAATTGAAATTCAGCTTGCATTTTCCATTAGGTTGCTTCGGGAACATTTATACTTAACAGTGCAGACTTAAGATAATTTATTTGTAATCCCAAATTGCTTTTAAATTTGGACAGAATCTCTGAAAATACAGGCACAACCTCTTCCACATTCGAAAGAAATAACAGAACATCATCCGCAAACAGCTTTACCAGATGTTCCTGGTCCGTAATAGTAATGCCCTTGATCCTGGGTTCCCCCCTTATCATATGGGCCAGCAAACAGAACAAGGGAAAGAGGACTAGTGTCTAATTCCCTTATGTAGTAGCGCCAGTGGAGAGTCTATTCCCTACTGGTCCTCTGGTATTTATACTTTAGCATTTTTGAGATCACTTATTGCTGCTTAATTTAAGGGTGAAATTATAATTGGCATTGGACTTTTTTGTGTCTGGGTCTAGTTGATTCTTTGGAAATTTTGCATTATTATTATTATTGTTGTTGTTGTTGTTGTTGTTATTATTATTATTATTATTATTATTATTATTATTATTTGTATACTGTCCCATAGCCAAGACTCTCTGGGCAGTTTACATAGGATAAAAACACTGAAAAACAATATACAAAAAAATTAAATCACAAAAACATACAATTTAAAACCACAAAAACATACAAAAACAAACCCGGGCTAATTACATATTGATAAATGCTTGAGAGAAGAGAAAAGTCTTGACCTGGCACCAAAAAGATAACAAAGTCGGTGCCAGGCGGGCCTCATCAGAGAGATTGTTCCACAATTGGGGGGCCACCACAGAAAAGTCCCTCTCTCTTGTATTATTATGTAGTACTGTGGCACAAAACAAAGGAAAATGCTGCACCCACCCTAAAATTTAGCATAGCTATATAAGGATTATGAGTGCATTTTTGTGCATCTGTTAGTATATGTGCCATATGCACCCTGCATTTATGTGTCTGTGTCCATATGGACACCTCAGGGCAGCTAAGGAGGTTCCACACACTTAAGCAGACTTCTGCATGTGTATCACTTCCTGCATCAGAAATTGCAGTCATAAGTTTGCAGGAATTGCAGAACTCAATGGACTTCCACATTCTGGCACATGTAAATACCATGCTTATAGAAATTGTTCTTCACGAAATTCAAATGTTTATTG
Organism: Elgaria multicarinata webbii; assembly: GCF_023053635.1. Classification (NCBI taxonomy): domain Eukaryota; kingdom Metazoa; phylum Chordata; class Lepidosauria; order Squamata; family Anguidae; genus Elgaria; species Elgaria multicarinata. The sequence continues at coordinate 39,468,003 of NC_086172.1, forward strand.
AAAGAGAATTTAATGCTGAATTCAATACGAAAAAAACAGAACGCAAATATCTGCAGTACAAAAAAAGTTATGCTTACTTTAGTCTAAAAACGAACACAGGTGTGATTGAGTGAAGAAGCAGATTGGAACTGCAAACCCTACTGGCCAATCACAGTCCTACTGGCCAATCACATGGCAGTAGCTGCGAAACATCATGTTTCAAGTTGGGGAAAGTCAGTTTTGCTGTTTGTTCTGTAACTGAAGCACAATTGGAGATTGTGTGACTATTTGAAATATTTCTCAAATTAAAAGTGTATGTACGTATATCATAAATAGAGCAATGGCACCAAAGAAAAGAGTTGATTGGACACCCAGGAAAAGAAGCAGGATTGTTGCGTTACATGAATCAGGTCTTTCAATTGATATATAAACATTTGAATTTTGTGAAACAGAACATTTTCTATAGGCATGCAAAGTTGCAAAACATGAAAATTTCAAAAACTGTCCACAATTTTGGCCACCACTATATGTTCAGCATATGGTCCTAGATTAGCCCTGCTCTGGAGGACTGATTTTCTGTTTATTCTGGGTGATTGGTGCAGTGGCTAAATATACAACTAACATCCGTCGTTGTGATATACAGCAAGGTATGAAATGAGCTTCAGTATGGCTGTATAAGGTATTTTCAAGGTTTGTTTGTTTGTATAGGGGAATGCATGCATTAGTGGTGAAATTGTGGACAGGATTTCTCTTAGGAGCATATGCTGAAAGTAGCAGTACTGATCTTTTGTGTCTATTGCATTTTTTTCAGGAGTGGATCTGCTTTGGCTCAGCTCTATGGGACTTCTGCTACTCTGGAGCACCATCATTTTAACCATGCTGTCATGATTCTTCAGAGTGAGGTACAAAGGCAGCGGAATGCACAACCTCTTCTTCTTTTGTAAATATAAGTATCTTAAAATAAATCGTGACAGTCTTAATAGATTTTTCTATTATTGGTTTGTTTCTCTGCCGACATGTATGAAAATGATTCTGGGTTCTGCTCTAGAATCCTTTGCTATATTTTTTCCTGGGTTTTGTGATATGAATTGTGTGACCTTAGTTCCCAGAATAGCTAAAACAATTCAACAAAGCAAAACAGCTCGGAATGTTGTTGAAATGTTTCTGTGTTTTGCTGTTTATACCATTTGAATTGGAATATTCTAGTGAATGTTTTACATCATAAATAAATATGTTCTTCTGGAAAATAGGCCGACATTGCCTCTGCCTTAATAAATGCAGTAAGCGTAAACTCTATGATAATATTCTCCCACAACTTTCTTGGTATTCATAGTAAATAAGACCATCAGGTCAGAAGACGCAACTATTTTTATTTGTGTGGTAAACTGTTGAGATTGGTTTTCTTTCTCTAACATGCTCCTTCCTAAGCACTAAACAGCCTTTTAAAGATTGCACTGCAACCAAGAAAATAGAAATCAGATTCTATGTGATATTTTTTTTCTAAGACCAGCAAAGAAATACCAAGGATTATGTTATTTTGTACATATTATAATTTTACAATTTGGTTCTTACGAAGTTCAGCCAAGTTAAAGAATGGTAATCATTTGGATAAGTGTTGTAAGTTCTTCTCCTTCGCCCTCCCCATTATAAAATAATGCTTGCACTATACAGGATTACAGCGGTTTATGTTGACCATAAATTTTGAACTGGCCTCTTCATACCCTTCATCTTGATCCAAAGGGCCATGCATCAAATGTTCTACAAATATAGTAGGACTTCTAAATTCTTCCCAACACCCCACCGTGTTGCCTGCCAAACCACTCTTGAAATGTTAGGGTTTAGAAAAAAATCCATACACAATGAGCTTTTCTACACGAGGCATTTATTGTGGGGTCATCATTCCTTTCTTACGGGTTCTTTAGATGTTGTTGTGACCCTCCAGTCTAAAGAACCTTTAAAGAACTACATTTCTGTTTTTTTAAGAGCACTTTCCTGGGTTGTTGTTTTCAGAGTGGGTAAAGTGGAGTATTATTTCTGAAAGCAAAAGAAAATGCATTTTCCTACTTGTATAATCGCATTATTCTGCCATAGCACAGCATCTCCTAGAGGTTATGTAGCAGAAAAGCAGGAAAGGAAAAACTCTTTAAGGAGAGCTCAGATCTTAATTCTGAGACAAAACTGAAAGTAGATTCTTCAATGGATTAACAGCCTCATGTGGAAAAGTTTGATATAAGGAGTTGCTGTTGTGTGGTGGGAGTAAAGAAGCACAGCAACTTTGTACTAAATTGGGGGCGTTATTTTGGATCACAGGTCATCTGTTCTCATCCTACTTGCCTCTGCTATACTGCTTTTTGACTGATCCTGGGAACAGTAAACATATGCAAACAAAAGAGTATATTATTTTATTCTAATATGTATTTAGTTAGGCTGTAAATCTCAAAACAATGTGGGGCTTATTCTAAGGATTGCTCTGTTAGGGTGCTTAATGTATTCTGAATAAAGAAATTGTTTCTTGGGGCTGAATTTGGATTTTGACACCTATGCATCCAGTATGAGAAGAATGTCTTTTATTAGCGTCAAATTCTTCAGAAGAATGGCATTTCATAACCAGGTTTCTGCCACAGTTACAGCAAAACAGTGCAGTCATCAACGTATTATGCCATAAAATCTCTTTCAACCGAAGGACCAAATTCCATTTGGGAGACATTCTTGGGAACTGCATTCCAATCGTGGGTGGAGCCAAAGGCAAAATGGCCAGGGGAATGGCAAAAGAATACTTGAACCATATTTTAGCTTAAGAACTCCATCTGTCAAGCATTTTATTCCATGCTGGTTGCTGGGCACTCACGGATTTTTGCGGGTCCGTCTCACAACACCGTCTGCCTCCCGCCCCTTCTAGCCTTCTTCGTGCCACTAAAAAACACCCCAGTAAGCCTGACTTATTTTTAAAGATGGAAGTTGCCGCTATCTCCTGCTGCGAGCAGGAGAAGCAGCAGGATCAAAACAGGGTGACATGCACATTCTTTACTTTCTCTTTCAAAAGTGGAAGTAATGACGGTCAAACATGCAGGCGGTAAGCAAACGTGATTTTCCCCTGTGTGATGACGCTCTAAAGCTCTTCTGCCAGTAACGAAGCCTTAGGAAAGATATTTTTACGGCAGGCGTGAGCAACCATTTTCTCCCTGAGGGCTTCACGTGGTGTGTTGGGGGCCAAACACACACATTTCTCTCTACACACAGACATCTCCACTCACAGGGTAGGGAAGGTTTAAACCTCCCCTCTCTGCCTGCTGAGATCAAGGGATGATGTATCTCTGGGGGAGGCAATCCCAATCCAGATTGCTGTTAGCTACATGGAAACCGCAAACTCAGCATGGAGAGTGCTGCAGGGAAGGCAAGGTTAACGACTTTTCCCCCTCTCCAGCAAAACAGATCCCGGACACTGTTTCCCCAGTCCTATTAGCAACAGAGGGGGCTGTCTTGACGTCGTCTTTGCCCTGGAGTGGCTCCGAATCCGTGCTGTGTCATTTATATGACGCAGCAGCAGATTCGAAGCGAACCCGGGGCAAAGAGGCAAAGATGCGCAGCTGAAAAGTCGGGGATTTACACTGACTTTTCCAGCCACAGTGAGGTCAGCCCGGCTCTTCTGCCAGTCTGTCCTCTCTCAGAGCCACCCTGGGGGTGTTCGTGGGTGGAAGGTGACCTCCTATTGGTTGCCAGAAGATGTGGGAGGGGGTGGGCCTGGTGAGTCTAACGGCCGCCAGAAAGCCCTCACTGCTTCCCCTCATAAGGACAACTGGCCGCCACTGCACACCAACAATAGCATTGGGTTTGGCAGCGGAGCAGCAACAACCCGGCGCCGTGAAGACAGCCCCAAGGAAACAGTCATCTTGATGTCAGTGTTGCCGGGGGGGGGCAGCGAGGTTAAAGCCCCTCCTACCCCCAGCGATCTCAATCCAGATTGCTATTTTACCCAGTGCTGTTAGAAACAGTGACTCAACCTGCAGCAGCATTATTAGGAAGGGGGTAATGTTACAGCCTCTGTCCCTCCCACCACAATGTGATTCTGATCCAGATCCAGATTAGCAGCAAGGAAAAAACAGCAATCTCAATAGCACCTGGATCAGGGAGATGGGGGGTAGGGTGAGTTTAAGGCCCCCTCACTCCCCCAGCAATCCTAATCAAGATCACTGTCCCAGCGCTGCCAATAACAGTGTCAGAACAATGGTCTTTTCTCCGCTGCCCAACTGAAGGCTGATCAGCTGGGCTGCAAGGAAAAGTTAGTGGGCCTCTCTGGAGCTCTGCAGGCCTCACAAAGAATGCAAGCTGCAGGTTGCCCATATGTGCTTTAAGGGTAAGTGCCCCTGCCACAATAGGCTGGGGTAGCCAGCCTTACTCCCTGAGCTGCAAACTTGCCAAGAGAAGCAGATAAAGATAGCTGGAAAAAGGAGACCAACTCCCCAAGAAACATGTAATGTAATTCTTGGCATACTTTCTGGAAGAAATTAGTTCCATTGAAATTTGGACTTGGGTCCATTTTCATGTGTTTAGCATTGGGGCGACAGCCTAATAACAATTTGTGCTGTGTCTGCCCATGCATATAAATCTGCTATGGAAAAAGCCAATGCTCTCAAAATATAGTCCCAAAGGCATTTGGGTAAAGGGAGGGGGAAGGTATGCTGTTTATCAATTGCATGCACCAAATTTATGAGTGTAATCTTTTTATTTAATTGCCCATAATTTCAGACCAGCAGAAAAATCCAGGAAAACAACTTAATTACAGTGGCTGATGGAAATATTTTTGTCATGTTTTCACTATGAATTAAAAAAAAAGATTTGCTGTAATGATGACCCACATTGCGGAGTTATTGGAAAACCTTTCAAAAACCCTATATTGATTCTGAGCTATTTAGCTTTGCTATCTCTTTCATTATAGGGTCACAACATCTTTGCTAACTTGTCCTCCAAGGATTACAGTGACCTTATGCAGCTTCTGAAGAAGTCAATATTGGCAACAGACCTCACTCTCTATTTTGAGTAGGTATTGGCATTTTCTGAATTTGACAAATGAAAATCCGAAAGAGCTACAGCCCCCTAATGACCTTTTAAATACCAGTGAGGGCACAGGGCACATAATACTAGAAGTTAGTATTTAATTATCATTTGAGTTATTTACTCTAGCATTCATGGTATTTGAGGCTTTGTGAAAGATTTACATACGTTATATACAGCTATTTCCTAATTTTTAAACAAATGTATGCTATGCTTAATTTGTAAAGTGAAAAAAGCTTTACCTATCGGAAGACGAGCTTTTCAGAGAGCCGGTTTTTCTTCTTTCATGCTTTGCTAGTTTTAAATTGTTTTTAAATGGGGGAGCTTGTAATGTCCCATCTGTATACTAACGTCTCAGGTCTAATCTACACCAAGCAGGATATTGCACTATGAAAGCGGTAGGAAAGCAGTATATAAAAGGCAGGAGCCACACGACTGCTTTACAGTGGTATTGAAGTGCACTGACAACTGTTGGGTCCCACTGACACATACCATATACCACTTTCATAGTGCTGTATCCTGCTTGGTGTGGCTCCTGCCTTTATATACCGCTTTCATAGTGCAATATCCTGCTTAGTATAGATGAGGCCATAGAGCCCCAGGAAAACTGCTTGGTGTTTTTTCTGAATGTATAGTTTGGCACTCAGTGTTACGTTTAAAAAGAAAGTTACATCCAATGAGACCAAAGCCTTCTTTATGCATTCTTCAGAACATGTGAGGCCGAAGTCTGGGGAAAGAGCCACACACTGTAGCCCTGCCCTCGTGCACACTGGGCCTGCCTCCTCACTTCCCTCGCCTTGAGTGGCGAGGTGTTCAGCGGAGTTGTACTCACATTTGCTTGAACACAAGTGACTGAGGCCGATTCTACACCTGTCTTTTTCCCCGGGATCATCCCTGTGCATCCAAATGACACACAGGGGATCCCAGGAGCAGGCAGGGGATCCATTCGCCTGGGATAATCCTTAGGTGTAGAAAGGGCCTAGGACCCGGAGTGAAGCCAATGCGAGGATATCTACCCCGCAGTCCTTGCCTCAAAATATGTCAAGGCCAAAGAACTAACAGGACGTGGGGCCTGCGTGTGCTGGGATGTTGCCATGGGGCCAGCATGCGCAATCCCATCCCTATCCCTAGTTTTAGCCTTCACATGTTCCAGAGAACACATGAAGAGGGTTCGCAATTCCTTCTGATCCAGTTTTATGCTCCTGTAAATACGTAACAAAGGACTATTACTAGATAACTGTCTTAACAGGGATGTAGGTTTTGAGTTAGTTCACACATGCCTGCTTCTCATGAGATGGCTGGTACGTGTGAAACTCCCACCAGAGATAAAATACCACAGAATATATATATATATATATATATATATATATATATATATATATTCCGTGACACCATCTCTAACACTAATACTTATGAAGTTCATGTATTCGGCATTTTGACCATTCCCCCCCCCCCCCCGCATTTAACAAGCTATAAAACTTACAGAACTTTATCGGGCGAAGCAAGGCCTGGCTCTAGGTCTAGGGGGACCGTCAGCTAAGTGCCCTCTGGTGGATCCCTTCCTATCTCAGAGGACCCTGGTGGTGATGGCAGTGGTGGGCAACAGCACAGGTCCAAAGCAAAACTGGGCAGCGCCATTTTAATTTTCCACAATGCCCTGGAATGATGTTTTGTCAGGGGGATTGTGGAAAATGTAAATGGCAGTGTCTGGCAACAGCTACCAGCAAAAAAATATATAGATACAATCAAGAGGAGATGCCAGAGGTGGGCCTTGCTGGGGTGCTGCAGCCCCAGAAGCTGTCCAAGGATGTTGAGTTCTGATCCTGAGTGTGGGTGAAGCTTTTCCTGAAACAGCATCACTTTGCTGAACAAAGGTTCAGCTGTTGAACTTTGGTCTGTCATGCAGTTGTTAAAGGAATAGGAGCTCTGCCAGGAAAATAGAGAGAGAGAAGAGAAGATGGCAATCCTATTCATCAAGTGATGTATACGCTGGTGTAAATCAGCCACAAGATGTAGTGATGGCCACTAGCTCAGGTGATTTTAAAAGGGGGATTATAGAAAATAATGGAGGACAGATGACAGCGATCAGGCATGATAGCTAAATGGAGCCTCCATTTTCAAAGGTAGTAGGACAATGAATATCAGTTGCTAGGGAGCAATGGGGGGTATTGCCTTCAAGTCCTGCTTGTAGACTTTCCAGAGGCATCTGATTGGTCACTTCCCTGATGAATTTGGACCCGCTACTCTGATTCAGCAGAGCTCTTCCTTGCCCTCAGAATGTGTCAGATGGTGAAAGAGCATCCAACCTCATCCCTCTTACCAAAATCCTCATGATTGTTTTGGGTTTTGACAGTCGGTTGTTTGACATTGGCACAAAAAAGATGCCAGAGATGCGTGCCAAGTTTAGCAGGAACTGTCTATATTTAAATGCTCATAAACCTGTCTTTCTGTAAAAATATAAAAATGTAAATTGGTCAAGATGGCTGTGAGAAGGTCACATTTTGGTCAGAGTTGGAAGATTTTATTTCCTTATTAATTGTATATTGCTTGAAGGAAACTAAACAATGGGGAAAGAGATTTTTCAATTGGCAGTTCTGTTTTCTCAGGAAGAAAAAAAATGTGCATTCAATTGTAGGCTTCTAATTTAAATAAAAGAAGCAAGCACTCACAAAAACACCTTGTGTAGTGCTGACGCAATGCGGAGTTGCCTGTGAACAGTTAAGGATAAGATTGATTTAAAGCCAATGTGCCAGCTAGTCTGGGCCATTAAAATTGTCATCACTGCAGTACTCTCAGTATTCTCAGAGGGGTTGTTAGGCCATCTTGCTTTCAATCTGCATGAGAGAAATGAATTTTCTTTTCTGAGTGTGTGACTTTGCATTAAATTATAAAGTTTTTATAATGTGCAACGACTTTGGTCATCTGTAAAAAGCAAAATGTGCAAGGAAAAAAGTATATGACCTGAAGTTTCATTAGTGAACTAAGAACTTTTATATTAAATAAACAGAAAGTTCAGCAGTCATCAGGGAGGATGGGAGATCACACATTATTATTTTGTCTCTTTTCAACCATTAACCTTAGAAGGTCATTTGGTTCTGTTATGGATTACGCTTGGGACACTAACCCCATTATGGAATATTACCACCCATGTGGACTAACCATGTGGGTGGAAATTGTAAGTATTAATGGGAGCAGAATGGAAAAAATGGCAAACAGGCCACTCCAGAATATATGTGAAAGGAGCCTGAGTCAAGGACAAATCCAGTGAATAGCAAGAATTCAGGATCCTGTTTCCAGGATTGTCTTTTGCTATCTTTTTCTGATGCAGTGGTGAAAAGCCACCCCATGGATGCCAATCATTGATACTAATTGCTTTATGACTGCTTCTAGGTCATTGCCTTTTGCTGTGGGAGACTGAGGGATGGTCTATATGGTCAGGACACCCTCCCCAAAACAAATGTAGCAGCTGAAACGAGTAATATTTATTTATTTATTTATTTATTTATTTATTTATTTATTTATTATTTATTACATTTCTATACCGCCCAATAACCTTGAGGATCCTCTGTATTGTGTAGTAAGTCTCTGTGCCACTTCCAGAGTTCATACCAAATAATGCAAAGGATTTACATGGTAAATTAAATATCATCTTCCAATGCAGAAATGACTTTTAATGCCCTCTTCGCTCCTTTTAGTTATAAGAGCCCTGCTGCATCAGACCAAAGGCCTATCTAAGTCAAGTGTTCTGTTCACCTAGGGGCCAACCAGCTGCCTGTCAGAAGCCCACAAGCAGGACTTGAGGGCAATAGCACCTTCCCACTCATGTTCCCTAGCAATGGCTTACATATAGCTATCATGACTAGTAGCCATTGATAACCTTGTCCTCCATGAATTTGTTTAATCCCCTCTAAAGCTTTCCAAACTGGTGGCCATTACTACATCCTGTGATCACAAAATCCACAGTTTAACTTTGCGCTGTGGGAAGAAGTCTTTTCTTTTGTCTGTCCTGAATCTTCCACCATGTAAAGTATCACATCACACTTGCTTACATTGAACCTTATTTGCCATTTATTCCTACTCTCCTACCTCAATTTTTAACCAATTTTTACTAATGTATAAGAGGACGTCTCCTCTTATTCGATAGCTGCTAAGTTTGCTCAGTAGTCTTTGTTTAGTGATTTTGCCAAAGGCCTTTTGAAAGTGTAAGTAATTAGGAATACCTCTGTCCATATACTTGCTGACACCCCCCCCCTCCAAAAAAAAACTCTAAAAGGTTAGCAACACAGGGCTTATCTTTGGAAAAACCATGCTGATTCTCCTTTAGCAAGATCTATCCCTCTATATGTTTGATAATTTTATCTTTGATAATGTTTTCCACCAGTTACTCAGTTACTCAAAGCAGATGTTGAGCTAATCAGATTGTAATTTCCTAGGTCCCTTCTTAAAAATGGCTGTCACACTGGCTACTTTACAGTCCTCTGGTACAGAGGCTGACTTTAGGGATGTTTGTGTTAGAAGATTAGCAATTTCACATTTGTGTACACCTGGATCTGGTGATTTATCAATAAATTCTATTTAATTTATTTATTACCATAAATGTATCTTTTAAAAGATTTCTCTAGGATTATAGAGTTTATATCCAGAGATTGACCATATCCCCAGTGATCCCCCATTCTACCAGGTCTTCCTTACTCCCACTAAATCTATGTTCTTCTTTAACATCAAGCACTCCTGACTCCCCCATAATGGCTCAGCGGATTCTAGACTTAGCGCAGAAACATCTAGAGGACTAGAGGGGTCCTAGTGCTGCCAATCAGAAGGTACTATGCAGATAATTCTGTCATTTTCTCCTTAAGAGATTTTTTGTGATAAGAGAAAAGACAGAAGCCAGGGAAGGAAAACATGGGAAAGGCTACAAGTAGAAAGTGATGACATCAGCTGTCTGTACCTCTAACAACTCTAGTGTAAATGGATGAATAAGCCAACTACATTGCCAGGTTTTTAGTCACATGGTAGCAAAGCCTCTTTATTTTGGTATTTATAGACCTTGAGCCAAATAAATATTTTGATAAAGTGCATGTTTCTCCCTACAAAAATTAAATATTCGTTCTAGAAATATTAAATCTCTAGATTAAATAGGTTTTTCTAACCACAAATCAGAAAAAAAAATCTGTCAGCAAATATTTTAAGGCTTGTTGACTTGAAAAAACAAGACACATGCAAAGTATTCTTATAATTATATATTTATTATCCCATTTGTATCCTACCCTTCCTTGAAGAAGGTATATAAGGATTTCTCCATTTTATCCTTCCATTAGGAGCTTAGAGATAGTGACTGAACCAAGATTGTTCAGTGAGATACATAGCTGAGCAGGGATTTGAACTCGATTCTCTCCAGCTTAAGTCAAACTTTCCACCCGCCACACAACGCAGATTCTCACTAACTGGTGTTTGTCAGGTGGCTTGTTTTAAACAGACCACATATTGTTTGTCATCAAGTGACTTTTACATGTAGCTTGGTTTTAACGTATAACAATGGAAAAATCAAGCCTTCGCACATTGAAATTGATTGACTGTGATCAATTAGTACATGACCCAACAGCCAGGGATGGTTATGCTATTTGGGGGAGCTGGCAACTTTACATATTTATAAAATGCAAACATTCTTTTCAATACACTTGATCATTCTATAAAAATAGAGTAATAAGGTTCCATCATTTATTTCCAGGTTGTTCCCAATATATAATCAGGAGACCATGAAAATTGATGGGCTGTTGTAAAATGATCCTGCAGTTTTAATTTTAATTTGAATAGGCTGCAGCAGACAGGCTGATCTCTACCTGCATTAGTCATTGTAGTAAATTCTGAATAGACTTATATATTTGGGGAATTGTATAACCTTCTTATACAAAATGCTAACCAGAAGTATTACACCTAAGTGCAAGAAATGTATTTCCTCTCATGGATACGTTTTGTTGTAGGAGGAGGGCTGAGTTTTTCGAACTTGTCAACAAAGGTGACTACAACTGGAAGGTTAAAAGTCAAAGAGAGATATTCCGGTAAGTATCTGGTCACTCTACAAAAGAGGGCTGAGGTAGGCACAGCAGCTTTAATTGTTGTGATGGAGAGGGAATTTCACCAGGTTCTGCATGCATTCAAATGACACCTGCTGTAATTCCCTTTTCTATACAACTGTTAAAGATACCGGAGCCTTGTCCTCCTTTCCATATGGTCACCCTAGCTAAGCCCGATGAATCTCATCCCGACCCGCTCCCCACACAGCTTTCCTGAAATAAAAGCTGCTTTCTGAACTTCGTTAGATATATTTGCAGGTAACATTTAGTTAAAGCTCTATGTAGGTGAGAGGACCGACCCAGTGTTCTCTAGGGAGCCTATTGTAGTTGCTGCCTCACGCAGCCCTCATGCCACCCACAATGCCTAGTATACAAATGTACACATTTGCCCACTCTTCTCTCCATATATCAGTGAGCAGATGGGCATAGGCCTCTGGCTCTTCCAACCCACCTCTGCAGTCGCCACATTTCCTAAGGGCATGCTTGCACAGTTCACTACCATCGCTACACTCAACAAGAAACTTCAGGAAAGAGTAAAGTCTGTAGGGATAGACAGAAGCAACATTACCCACATTTTCTCATAGTTATGAAAGGAGCTATTCATGTGATGAGTAAGATTCTTACGTCTTTGTGTCTTAGCTGAGGCATGGGTCATTTCCTATTTTTCCATGTCATTTCACTCATTTCTGATTTTAGAGCCAGGGCAATATATTTGCCAGTTCTTTATTTCCAGTGTCCTTGCTCTTCATTTGGGCTTTCTCATAGTTTTATATGCATCGTGTACTGTACATAAATGCTTTCTCCAGCTGAATAGTTTCTTTCTCCCAACACTTATAAAACATAATTGTAGCCAGGTATTAAACTACAGTGTAACTGTAGTCCTTACAGTAAATCCTGAACTTTTATTGCAGATGAACTGTAGAAACGGCTTAAACAGTGTCTGGAATGCCTCTCATGGTTATAGCTTTTCTCTTGCCACAGTAGTCACTTGTAAGTAGGCAAATAGATTAGCCCAATCTGTATTTATTATGTAATAACTCCTTTTCTTACATCATAGCAAAAACCCAGCTGCCCTGTACATTATAAATATGACTTTATTAGTCAAAGTGCAGCAAAATTAGTAGTTAGTCTGTGGTGATACATGTTTCCTTTGTAGCACTCAACGGATAACATTGAAAATTCATTATCTGATTATCTATAATGCATTAGCCTTCCTATATTTAATGACATAAAAACCGTGCTGACTGTTGAGATTCCAAAGAGTGCCATCCCTTCTATAAGGGAAGAAGGTTGTAATCCTGACCATTTAAAACAAAATTTGTATCCTGGGTGAATTTGTTCAGAAAAGCAACAAAGGTTTGTTCAGCTTGCATTGTTCATTTCTGTTTTTCAGATCAATGCTAATGACAGCCTGTGACCTTGGAGCTGCGACCAAACCGTGGGAGATTTCAAGACAGGCAAGTCATGATTAATAGCAGGGCCTGAAAGAGGAGGTACCGATGCAACGGTTTTCCCAGGAGCCTGACATGGAAGGGGCCAAATCTGGCAATCGATTTACAACAGAATTGCTGCATTTAAAAATGGCACAGATTTTCTGCTAGGCATGGTTTATTGCTCAATCTTTTTGTTGTTCTTGTTTATTTGACGGCATTGAGTAATATTAAGGTGCTGGGGGTGGGGGGTGGGGAAACTCGTTCCAGAATTGCAGCCCGAGGATTAACTATTTCACTTCATATTTAAAAGCAACTTGGAATATCTAATTATTTTGTAGATTCCCTCTTATTACAAAAAGTTGAAAGCAAATGCTTAGCATGGATCTTTGAAGGAGATTTCTCAAATCTGAACTTTAACAATGTTGTTTAAGACTGTTTCTGGGGTGCCTAGACAAACCATAGGAAGCTTGATAGAGCTAGCAAAAGGCTTTTTAAAAAATCCCCATTGTAAATCAGATTAAACATTTGGAAAAGGCTCAATTTATTCATCTGAAGGGCATCCCCTCTCTCCTCTTTATAAAGTCCAAACCGCTAACCTGATTAGCTTCCAGGTCAAAGAGATTAAGTATGTAATGTATGTCACCTAAAATCCTCACTGATAGCTAAATTTATTAGTAGCCATATCAAATAGTTATCCCCATGAAGGAATATATCTACTGGCTGCCTATAACTATCACAGTCTCTCTGTAGGGTGTGGCATGTTTATATATATATTTTAAAAGATCCACATTTCACCCATGTTTAAATATTGTCCTTCCAGAGTTGCATTTACAGTACTCCATGTCTTATTAGTGTAACTTCCTGGGAGAGCTATTTTGCTTCCCGTCAAGAAGCACGCTCCCAATGTGTCCTCTCTTAAAGGAAAATCACTTGTTTTTTTGCTGCCACCACTGACACACTGGCACATTTCAGCACCAAAGTAGGTGGCACAACACTAGCAATTTTAGTGGCAGTGGGGAGGGGCGCTATCCCTAGTGGGTTCCAGGGGGGAGGTGAGATTGGCCCCCAGACCCACAGAACTTGCCCATCCATAGACTTTTCTGCTGCCTCAGTACTCTGCCACCTCATTTTCCTACATGTATAACAAATCCAGTCAATGGGTTGGATCCAGTGGTGTCATTCCACTGACGGAATTGTTTCTGTCAGTGGATCCAGGAGGGGTTAATTTCCACCACTTCCACACACCTTCAATAAGTGCTCTGGAGGAATGGGAAACACTGCAGAGGAGATTTTGGGGTGGAGGAAAGAGGGAGGAATTCTCAATGGGGTGGCAGATGTCCACTAGCATGATGCTGGATTTAACCCTTAATATCTGCCAAAAGAAAATCTGGCATGGGGAAAGAACCTGTGAGCTGACTAGTACTTGATGTCATCTCTTCAGGTGGCACACAGGGTAGTATCTAGGTTAGCACTGATCAAATAAGTTACAAAGCTATTAAATTATGACACTACAGGAGGGACTTGCCATATCACCTATGATCTTCCATACTGTTTTCAACAGAGATCACATAACATGCATGTGTGCAGGCCATGTTAGTATGAGAGAGAATTACAATAGTTGAGATGTCTGTCATGGCAACCTCGCTTGCAGCCTTGAGTCCTAGCAATTTCTTCAGGCTTCTTGCAAAACAATAGCGCAGCCTTGAGAAACACAGGTGGAGGCGGGGGAAGAAGCATATTGAAGACACACAACCTGAAAATCCATTAAGGTTAACTTTGCAGAAGATCATTGCCTATTTCCAGAAGTTACTCACACGTATCCTTAGCTTTATTTCACTTAGATTTATAGCCCAGCCCATCTCGAAGGCCAAATGAATCAATGAAAGAGATAAAACATTACAAAAGTGTTAAAACAATCTTAATCTCTGCTCATAATTAGATGTTTATGTGCAACCAAGATATATGGTGATATGAAAATTTTTGTAGACGGGTCTGAAGTAGGAAAAATCCTTTTCACGATCCAGGTTACTTTCATTTAATTTAAATGAAGCTGTTTTACAGGTCGCTTCTCTCAATATGGCTGCCATGTACAAGTAGCTTGAAACTGCCTCAGCATGGGGCTTGCACCAAACAGCGATTCTTCGTTTGTTGTGTATACCAGCCCATGTGGGTCAGCCCTCTCTGTGGCCGTAGCTAGACCTAAGGTTTATCCCAGGATTGTTCTGGGGTCAAACCTGTTTGTCTAAGTGCCACACAGGGCATCCAGCGCTCAGGCAGGGACGAACCCGGGATGATCCTGGGATAAACCTTAGGTCTCGCTGTGGCCTGTGTAATTTGTCTGCATATCCCCACTGGGCACCACCAAAGATGTTTAGTGAAAGCATGAGTTCTGCCCACTGAGCCATGGCTCTTCTGCAAAATAAATTCCATGGTGGAGGTTTATCTGTGTAGCAACTCCATACACACAAAATAGCGGACTGCATGGACTAGTTTCCACATGACAGTGTTATCATAAGAAGGCAACACTTAGCTGGGGTTTACCATGATGAAAGCTTTGGCAGCAACCTTATTTTTACCTCCAGAGTTCACCAACACTTCACAAATTGTTATTACAAAGCTAGATTGATTTGCCCACATGGAACTAGATATAATAATAACTTTCCTCCTTCCATATCTCAGTGAAGAAGTACAGGCCTGTGGACATCATGGCTTCTCCATTCCCCTCTCAATTTCCATGAAGGAATCCCAATGAAAATATGGAGTGTGTGTAGTGCCAGCATGACTTTATGAAGTGAATTTAGATAGAAATTTCCTTCCTGCCATTGATAGCATCCAGTTCCCTTGTTGTCTGCACTCGTGCAAGGCATTTTAAACAGATTATGGCAAAAACAGTGGAAAATCTTTTTCATGCATGCAGATTGCAATGGTGAAGGTGGGAGAATCAGCTGTTTTCAAGCTCACCTAAATTCTCTGAAAATCACTTTGTAGTTCATTTTGGTTTGCTCCCATTTTTGTTTTTGACCTGTTGGCTAGTTCAAACAGGGACCGTGTGCATTTTGAATGGGAATAGTGTACATTTCTGTGCATATTTTTCAAAGGTACACACTTCCCCCAATTAATTGAAGCATGAAAATGTGTATTTTGTAAAATAAAAAATGTGCATTTCAACATGCTCATTTTGCAAAAAATGTGCATTTTGTGAATACGATCTAATTTCAGGAATTTGCAAACATTTCAGGATTGTAGACAGTAAATGTTTGATTTATGAACAGAAACCAGGTTCTCATACACTCCTATACAGTAGTTCAGACCTGAGTGTCTGTGATAAGAAGTGATCGAATGTGGGAAGAGCTTGTAGTGAACCAATGGAGAATCCATGTCCATGTCCATCAGATATTGTGGCTCTGATTCAGTAAGAACTCCAAGCAAACATATATTTAAAGTCAGGCGTGTGCTTAAGCTCCTTACTTGATCAGGGCTTCAGGCAAGGTATTCGTTGCTCTTCATAGTATTAACCCTGGTTGATTATTTGATACGTGTTTTAGGTAGCTGAACTGGTAACAAACGAGTTCTTTGAACAAGGAGACAGAGAAAGATCTGAGCTCAAACTCACGCCTTCAGTAAGTTCATCACTCATTTTGGAAACTATTTTATTGTAGAATGAGAAAACAGTTTAAGGTTTTATATGAAAGATAGAAAGACTGTTTTTAAATGGATACCGTTGTTTCTATACTGTTGTTTTTATGTTTTTTATGTTTTTAAATTTTGTATACTTTTTAATGTTCACTGTTTTTAACTTTTGTAAACCGCCCAGAGAGCTTCACCTATGGGGCAGTATATAAATGTAATAAATAAATAAATAAATAAATAAATAAAGTATTAAAACATATATTTTAAGCAAAACGTTTCAGCTTCTGCCCTTATCAGTAGCGATATATATATATGAGAAAATATGAACCTGGGAGTCAGTCCCATTGACCCCAATAACATTCCAGGGTGTTGGCAGCATAAAAGCCTCATTTGGAGGCACCCATAAACTACACTGAAAAATACTAAATAAGCCGTTAGCTCTCCTGCTCGTTATATATTTTCAGTTTGGCCTTGTTATATATAGGGTGACCATATGAAAAGGAGGACAGGGCTCCTGTATCTTTAACAGTTGCATAGAAAAGGGTATATCAGCAGGTGTCATTTGTATATATGGAGAACCCGGTGAAATTTCCTCTTGATCACAACAGTTAAAGCTGCAAGTGCCCTGCCCTCTTTTAAATCTGGTCACTCTAGTATAGCTCCTGCAGCTTTAACGGTTGTGATGAAGAGGGAATTTCACCAGGTTCTCCATATATACAAATGACACCTGCTGAGATTCCCTTTTTAATACAACTGTTAAAGATACAGGAGCCCTGTCCTCCTTTTCATATGGTCACCCTATTACATAACTAACCAGTTTTTCTTCATCTAGCCCAAAGTACATGGGCCAGGAAAAAACCTTCCCAGTAAAACTCCAAAGAAGGGTCAAATAAGAGTTTGGGGTTTGCAAGGAGAAGAGTTTGTTTTTGTTTTGAAGATACGGATTTTCAGTTCTCATAGTTTCAAAGAGCACTGGAGGAGAATAGACTGCAAAAGTTGTTGATATCTAAAGCTTGGACTCAGATTCTGCAAATTTCAAGCAATGCTCCAAGAACTACAGCTCATGATGATCATTCAATGAGACTGTAACCTTGCATTCACTTACCTGAGAGTAGGTTCCATTGACCTTGATGGGGCTTACTTTTGAGAAGACACATATAGGATTGCACTGCACAGCTCCCTCCAGGAAGAATGAATAGGTCTGAGAGAAGGAGTTGCTTGTCTTTATATTCTCTCCCCCTCCCCCACCCCATCTCTCCCCTGCAACGTAAATGCCAACAATATGGTATATTTGTCTGACGTTAAGGAACTACATGGTATAACAGTCAAATAAATTAAACTTACATATGCCATAAGCAGGGCTAGGGAATAAATGGTTTATTTTTCATCCTAGACAAAAGACAGGGAAATGTGCATAAAGATTGATTATGGTTTTCAAAGTGTTCAGTTTGTAACAATTTGATCTTAGATCTAAAGTATTGGATAAAGCAGCATCTGTAAAATATTCTAGAGTAACAAAGCATGACATATTCCTCCTCTCTCTCTCTCTCTCTCTCTTTCTCTCCCCCCGCCCAATTCAGGCTATTTTTGATCGGAACAGGAAAGATGAACTGCCACGATTGCAGCTGGAATGGATTGATAGCATCTGCATGCCTCTCTATCAGGTGACTTTACATATTGCTGCTGCAGGGTTAGACGAAGACTGGCTGGTCCTGCTTCTCTGCAGAAGGGAAAATAATGATAATATGTAAGAGCTTTGCAGAGGGTGTCAATCTTTGGATATGTGCAGACTGTCGTGGACCCTACTTGTTTCACTCCTCAGGGAGCATAAAGTACACTGAGCAGAGAAAGAGGCTAAGGCACTTCTAATGAAGTGAAATAAATGAATGCCTATTAGCCCAAAATCAGTATCGTCTATCAATAAGGAAGAGAAATAAAATAACCAAATAAACCTCAAATGTTTCCATTAGTTGACACATTTGATGATTTTCAGATCTTTTGCTTATATTGACTTGGTTTGCACATAACACTAACCCATGGTTTATTTAACCCTTGGTTTTTGCCCTACCCAGAGTTTTGGCCAGCTCACACAATCAAACAGCCCACAGTGGTTCCCAGGTTAGGATGACACAGCAATCCACAATTGTGGCTTAAGTATTCAGGGTGGTGCCCATGGGGGCCATGGCTATCACAGCAAACAGTGACGATCATGTGAACCTAGTCTTTGTCTGGCAGATCATCAAACAAAATGTGGTTTGTTTCTCTCCTCTTTCACTTGCTCCCTCCCTGTATCCCAAATGCTTTTGTGGCTCTGAAGTACTAGCATGTGGAGCAGCTGGGTTTTTTTTTAACCACGCTTGTTCACTGCCTCTGTACATTGGTGAAACAATCTCAGAACAACCCATGGTTCTGGGTTCACACATAACAACGAACCATGATTTAAACAACCCAGAGTTCAGAACCCAACAACAAATCATGGGTTCCCTTTCTAGGTTGTTTGTGGTTAACACAAACTATGGCTTGTTAGCGTGACTGGGGTTCACACATTAAAACAACCCAGAATTCAACAACCAACATGGGTTAAATAAACCATAGGTTAGCATTATGCAAGAACCAAGTCATTGGCTTTGGTCCAAAGGTTGCAGGATCCACAGCAGGGTTATGTACTTTTTTTTATTTGTATTGTTGTTTAATATTGGGGTTTGTTTTTTCACTTTTCAAGACAATATAAATAGTGAACAGTCCTTTCATGTTTAAACAGCAGTTCTACACATGCAGTTTTGGGAATTGTTTCTGAAACTTGACAGATATTTGTATTTGAAACAGCAATCAAATGTGTCATAGGAGAGCTGCTGTTCAAACAAGGAAGTTCATGGTTTCACTACAGGTACCCATTGATATGCATAATGGGACTCTTTGGTATGTTTAAGAGGGACAGAGCCTTCCTAGTGGCTGCACCCATGCTTTGGAAATTTCTCCTAGGGAGGCCTGCTTAACTTTCTCTCTAATGTTCTTCCGCAATCAGGCAAAGACTTTTTTTTATTTAGACAGATGTCTTAATTTATGGCTCATCTTGTAATATGTTTTAACGTGTCCACCATTGGTGTTTTTTATTGGTTTTATCTGCTTTTCTTGTTTCTTTCATTGTTATTGACTTTTTAAAAATTGCATTATTTTATTTTTATTATTGTCACTGTTGTTAGGTGCCTTGGATGCTATATGCAGAATAGTTAAAATATGGAATTCACAGCCACAAGATGTAGTGATGGCCACCAGTTTGGATGACTTTAAAAGGGGGTTGGATAAATTCCTGGAGAAGGCAATCAATGGCTTCTAGTCCTGATGGCTATGTGCTACCTTTAGTATCAGAGGCAGTAACTCTGTATGCACCAGTTTCTGGGGGACATGGGTGGGAAGGTGTTGTTGCATTCATGTCCTGCTTGTGGGCCCTTGGTCGACAGCTGGTTGGCCACTGTGTGAACTGAGTGCTGGACTAGATGGACCCTTGGTCTGATCTAGCATGACTCTTCGTACGTTCTTAGAAAGGTGGGATATGTTATCACAGCAAAACAGCAAAAAAAGTCAGAGTGGGGGAGGTATTTTCTTAGCACCTAAAAGACATTGTATTTGCATAGGTGCCAAGTGATACCTGCATGGAAAAAGAGTTCTATAAGTTCCTTAGTCATGTGTGACCCACTTTACCCTAGATACTTTGGTCAGGACCTCTGAATAAGATCTTAGAGTTCACACAAGCTGACATGAGAAAAGGTGTTTCCTCAAGTATCCAGTTCCTAATTAATTACAATAATTATTGTACTGTTGTATGTTTATTTTATGCATTTCTTAGGCACATTTCAAGACTACAGTCTTCCCACTATAATAATTATCTCTTTATTCTCATTCATATTATATATATATATATATATATATATATATATATATCAGATTTTGAGTGGACCAAGGAGTTGGCCTGCTCCTTAACTATAAAGACAAATCCACAATGCAATGTAATTATCTGGAAAACTTTGCAAATTTGACAGCTTCAAATCAAATATGCCACTAAATAGCATATAACAAACATTTCCTGTTATTATTTAAAATGAATATTACGTTCTGGATAAGTTAGGGAAGAAATTAGGGGGGGAAAGTTCAGAACCAATTAACTAAGACAAACCATGCATGTTAAGCCAGAGGCTTTGGTTTGTGGGAGTCGGTGTTTCTAATCGGGATAGGCAAGAGAATTATCTAAGGAGAGCAAAGAATGATCAGTGTGTTCTCTGTGTGAGAGGGCTGGATATGAGCACTCAGAGCACCGCTCAGCTCCATCTTAGCAGGAGTTCTGTGGGGGATAGAGGCACATCCGAATGCCTCCCCTCAACCCCTGCTCGTGCTGCGCAACTATTACCCTGCTGCTCAGCATCTTTTCCCCTCCTTCTTTTTTTTAAGGCATTGTCAAAACGTGAAGTTAATGTCATACCAGCCTAAGGGGTAAACAGAAAACTTGATGTCACCGTCTCACACTGAGTGAGATGCTCCCTGGAATATAAAGCTGAGTTTTAATTTCCAGTACAGCCATCACATCAATGATGCGTGGAGACACTGTAAATCCTGTTTATACATGGTTAAAAACCCTAAGCTAGGGCTTCATGCTCCACAGGTATCTCCGGTTCTGGGTTTCTTCTCCCCCACACAAATTCTTTTTTGAACGGTAATAAATTGATGAGATCACACAACATGGAATATAATAGGTATGGCAGAAGGGCATGTCGTGCTTGTGCAGAATTTGGCTTCCTCCTTCCTTTTCCCACTCTCTCTCCAACATGGTTGCAGAAAAATGCTTGCATACTTACGCACCTGCTGACAGAATCCATAAAGGGATTCTATCTATTCGGCTTCCTCATTCCCTTTTCCCTGCTGTTCTACTTTAATGCTATAATGCCAATATAGATTTTCTAGATTTCTTCAGGAACGCCAAACAAGATGTGAGGTTAATTGTGTGAATGCAATTCACATGTATTTTTAAAAATGTAAATAAAAGCTGTAGGGGAGCCTGAGCAGCATCAGGGCTGAGAGGGTGGCCACATGTCCTCTTTTGCTGGGCTGCCAGAGACTGTCCGAAGTTTTGAAGCCCTCCTCTATTTGAAGGGCTGTCGGGTCCAAGTCTGGTTTCAAGATAAAGAACCATAAGAGATCCTGGAAGGGCCTTAAAAGTCACCCATCAACAATTAGTAACTGGACAGCAGACTGAGCAGAGTCACACAGGTCACCTGGTCACAACCTTCCATGCCATGGTGACATGTACTTATTTTATTTATATAAGAATAATTATTTCTAATTTGCATTTATAAGTATACATCTGTCAGGGATGCTTTAAGGTGGATACCTGCATTGAGCAGGGGGTTGGACTCGATGGCCTTATAGGCCCCTTCCAATTCTACTATTCTATGATTCTGTGATAAAGTTTAACCCTTCCCCTCTGTCATAGTTGTGATGAAGACACACACACCTTGCCCAGGTCCATTGGCATCAATGGAGGCTTCAATGTAAATAGCAGCTGGAATGTGAGCAAGAAGATTTTTGTCAGGACCCTGGCAGGGAGGAAGGATTGCACACTCACCACCCTTTGAGGCCCTGATGCTACTCACATTCCCCCATGACAATTAACATTTTTTTAAAAAAATGTGCATGTCAAGCGTATCCATACAATTAACATCACATCTAGTTTGGCCCTATGACTCAGAACTGATGTAACTGTAACTTGTAAGCTAAATCAGCACTGACCAGAGCCACAGCTGCACATTTTAAAATGCTTAAGTCCGCCACCATAAATAGCATCCGTCTATCATGTTCTCCCTCTCTGGAACGTGTTGTAGAACTTACCTGGAGTCCTGATGTCATCACTTTGATGTGGGTCAGGAAATAACAATGTAATGCTTTCAGGAGGTAGGGAAGGTTAAAGAGATGGAGAGTGACACAGGGCTGTATTATGCTTGTAGGAGAAACTCATATTGTTGCATAAATTATGCTAATCCAAGTGTGTTTAAATCCAATATTGAAACACTTGCGAAAGATCACAGGCAAGGCGTTGGGCTCCAAACGTTTATTCTCGAGAATTAGGTGACCTCTTGGCGTTTACACTGCTAAATCAGTGACACTGTGCTGAGGCAGGACAATAGCTTATATACTTCTATGTAGTGGTCAGAAGGAGAATTGCAGCTGAAAGTGCCATGTGCTTTGTGCCTGTAGCCCCTCCCCTATTGGTGATGTGGATAGGGGGCAGTCCTAAGGACTTGGCTGAGTTTAACTGGTCAGTGTCATTTTGAAACTGACCTATGGTGTTAAAGTGCACTTAAGCGATGTTTACTTGAAGTTTACTTGAAGCTAGGTGGCGCTGGAGCTGTGGGGGGGGGGGGAACATCTGGCGGCTGCCATTACATGTGAAATACCTGCTCTCAGATGTCCTTTGCCCTGCATACCTGCACTTAAACTTTCCTCTATATGGTGATGTCTGGGCAGCTAGCCGGTGAGTGGATTTGATGGGATTAACTCAATCAGTGTCCTTTGGGGCTGACAAGTCTAGGGGGCTTAATGTGTGCCTAGTGCTGCTTTCATGGGGGTAAATGGAGACCACTGGGGCATCTGACTACTTCCTCTTCTCTGCCCTGTGCGCCTCCATACCCTCCCCCGGTGTGCCTGTGTGTGTAGGTGTGGGTGCCTGTGCGTACACGTGTGTCTACATGCGTGTGTGAACACATGTCAAGATGCGTGTATGCGTGTCAGGGGGAAAGGGACATTTTAGTTTTTACGTCAATATTGTAGTTTTTTTAAACTAGATGGTCCTATTTTTGCCTATAATTTGAGAGGGAGGGAGGGAGAGCGAGAGAGCGAGAGAGGGAAGTTTATCCTGAATTGCTCCTAATGTATACATTTTAGTCAGTCTTTTTTTTCCCTTCTCATATCATTTTTGTGGAGATATGTACAAATCGGGTGTTTTTTTCTACTAAATTGTGTCACTTTCAAAATGTAGTGATCTTTGCAGTTAAAAAAAAAGAATTACTGGTTGAAGCTGTGAACTTATGCACACCTAGTTAAAGTCCATTGAACTGAGTTGACTCTACCTCTGACTCCTGCAGCTTTCACTGTTGTGATAAATAGGAAATTCCACCAGGTTCTGCATGCATACAAATGACACCTGCTGAAATACCCTTTTCTAGACAACTGTCAAAGATACAGGAGCCCTGTCCTCCTTTTCATATAATCACCTCTCTCTATATACTGCTCCAGTATATTATACTCCAAAATGTTAAATTATATACATGGGGTCTACAATATTATCTCCCACTTTCGGTATTTATTTATGTATGTATTTAATTCTGTGCTTACTTTGCCTTGTCATTGCCTTCTGTTAAAAGGCTCTGCTATTTATACTGGATAAGATACACCTCTGCTTTATAAGATTTGAGAACGTCAGTGTGGAATTTTGTGTGTGTGTGTGATCTTAAACTATGAGTGTATAAGAGGTGGATATTGTGTCTCTCCATGATCTGTCTTCTAGAATATAAAGCTGTCTGCGTAAAAGGAGGTGCTAGATCAGTGTGTTAATGAAAGAACCAAACCAGATGTTCAGTGACCAACCCCAGTCTGAAAACCTGAGTCAGTGCTGAACAGCTGGAAAGTAACATGGGGAGCCACAAATTGCATCGGAGAATCAGTGTGTGGACTTTTTGCCATCTGCCTCTTTTCTCCTACAACACTCACACCAGCGACTTGTCCCTATGAAGTAAACATGTGTCAGGTCCCAGATAGGTGGGGGTGGGGGTGGATGGGTTGCAGGGGGAAATTGGTAAGCAGGGAGAAGGGTTAAGCAGCCTTGCCCCACACACTGCTTCTCTATAGCAAATCATGCCCAAACAATACAAATGAAGGTGGTGTGTTAGTGGGTGCTTCCAGATGGAGGATTCCTAGTGTTATCAGGCAGAAGGTATTTGTAGCTCTTCCATCCTTTTCTCCTTAACAGATTTTCTGCAGTAAGAGAAAAAGTGGAAGAAGCAGTGGGAAAACACAGGAGGGTTACAAGTGGGAGGCAGTGGCATCTGGACCCCCCCATAAAAGTCCCATGAACGAGGCAGGGCAGTAGCAAGATAAAAATCCTCATTTCGGAGCACCCTGTGCTTGCGTATAGTCAAAGGGTATCTTTATAGCGTTTTTATTTCCCCCAAACCCAGTTAGTAGAACCAAGTGGTTTATACACAAGCCGTGTGAGGCTTCCTGTAAGGAAAATAGAGAACTCTATAAGAACTGGAAGATTCCATTTAAACAAAAGAAACTAAGAGATTCCCCACCTATTCTCACTGCATTGTTACGCAGAGATGGCAACCTCCGGACATGGAAGAATACCCAGGTCAGAGGCCAAGCACTCTGCTCCTGTCTGCATAAGAATATAAGCAGTTAGTCAGTTGACAGGCTGACAGCAGCTACTTTAAATGTAAGGGATCTGTTTTTTCATGGGAGACAAGTCCAGAGCTCTGCTCCCTTTTTGGAATCCCAGATGGGATGTGCCTTTCAAGCATCCAAAGGACTCTTCTGAAATCTCTGTAAATGCAAAGGGTAAAGGAGTTGGCCCTGCTCCATCCCAATCCCCCAGGGGCAGCTTGCATTTTTGACTAAATAACACAGACGTAAGGAAAAGGTCTCTGATAAGGCACTTTATCAAACACCATATATTCAGAACACACAAAGGAAGTGCATAGATAATGGTCTTAGCCACTGGCAAAAATATTTTTATGTCCTCCTATCTAGCTTTTCATCATTAAGCTGTAGACAATGTGTGACCCCATAATTAAATGAATCTGTGGGGTGATTCTAACCAAACACTGTAGTTGTAGCAAACCCTCTAATTTATTCAGAATATGCCCAATGAAAAGCAAAAGGCTTCAGGCAGTAACTATACTGCTGTGAACCAAACAGGCAACATACTACAGAAAATGCTTTTTTTGCTTTTTCTGTTTGTTTGTTTTTTGCTTTGCTTTTACTTTTGCCTGCAAAGATTTTCCATAGACCCTGAATTCTAATTATATTTTCTCCCCTTCATAATCACTTGTGCTATATTGTTCAACATCTGCAGAAGTTGGAGGTAGTGTACCTTGACAAACAAGAAATGGAGTGACACATTTAAGCATGGAAATGCCATGTGTGACAATCTCACATGTCTTAATTTGTTGCATGTAATTGTGGAGAGCAACCACTGTGAAGCAACAGCGAGTTACAGTTTTGTAGCACAACAAAAAACACAAGTTTGGTGATTTCATGTGATTATACATTACTTTGCCGTGATAAAGAAATCTGAAAAGCTCACCTGAAGCCCCTTACTCCAAGGCGAATAAAAGTACAGAAGCATGGATACTTCTGGCCCTGGCCCCCACCTTCATGTCTCCTCTTGGAGAAAAGTAAAGTGCCTAGTCTTCACTTTAAACGTCAAGGTTGCCCTAAACCCTTTGCCCCACACCCGATAGCAAAAATATCAGAGAAAGAAGGCCTTGAGGACAGAAGCACGTTTCCCATTCCCCAGACACAGAGGCATCCAAACCATTGAGAGCCTTCTGACCAGGGATTTTAAAGGGTCGGCGCATACTCTGAAATCCCTATCTCTCCTTGGGGAGCTTATCAAGGGATAGAATGCAACATTTGTACCGGTCATAGGCTGCCAAAATATGGCATTATTTATGTAAGAATGGGTTTCTGTTTATAGAACGTGTATGGAACTTGTGATCAGTCAAAGGAGGGAGGAGGGAAGAATATGACTTCATTAGAGCAACTTGGATGAAGTATAAATGTATGCTGATGTGGCTAATGGTGAGAGAGTCTCTGCCATCGGTTTGTATGAGGTATGGGGCTTTTCTCCTGTGTGCACAGTAATAAAGATTCTCTGTGTCTGGCCTGGTTGTGAAGCCGTCCCTTCTTTATCAGGTTAGGGGAATTTCTCTAACAGCCCTTACCAGGGCCCTCCAGATGGTTACAGTCCAACACATCTGGAGAGTACCAAGTTGGGGAAGGATGATCTACATGTAGTTTGGTAGCAGAAATTTATTTATTTATTTATTTATTACACTTATATACCGACCCATAGCCAGGGCTCTCTGGGCGGTTTACAGAAGTTCTAAAATTAAGATAAAAACGAGTTTACAAAATTTAAAATTCTAAAACACAGAACATACACACATAAAGCATTAAAAACCGTCTGTCTTTCTAAGAAGTGACACTTTGGCTTTGGCTTTCAGGCCTTCTGGCAAAAAGAATGGATATTATCATGATTTATATTGGGGTTCTAAACTGTTCCTTGTAGAGAGAGACTGTAAGAGCTTAACCCCTCCCAGGTAATTGGCAGAACTAGTGAAAATATTGGAAGGAAAGTAGACAAAGGGTGAAGTTGATACTATCCTATATGAGCAAGCCACATGCTGGAACAAGCAATATTTTGATTGGGTGCTTGCTCACTTATGTCCCATTGTAACTGAGGCCTAGCTTTCAGGGCCGAACTAGATGAGATGCTAGAGATTCGTGATAGGATCTCCCATAAGGTTTTACTTTTTTAGTTCAAGGCAACTTCAGGGTGTGTCTGTGAATTGGATCATGGAGTAGTTTTGAGGAAGGGGGTATTTAATCCTTTCCTCTGCACCATTTCCCTGATCTAAACCCCACCCACCCCTGACCCAAACTTCTAAAGTTAATTTACATGGCCAATTTAATGCAGAGGGAGAGCACATCAGGGTCGTTCACAACAGATGATGCTGTCACCAACCCACAGCGACCCTGAAAGAACCGCATTTTTGAAAAGTCCTTTTTGTTTTTGTTTTTATTTTACTTAAAGCAGCTCCCATGTGGTTCAGCTGCAGTGTGCTTTGGCCCCCTGCATTAAATCCTGGCCACGCTTCTGTGATGTGTCAGTGACCTAGCAGTGACGTGGTCAAGGGGTGGGGCTGCCCCTTCCCCCCTACCATTCCCACTTTTCCCCTGCAGTAGGGTGCGCAGTCTGCAGCTTACGTTTCTTAATGTTGCAGTTGCCTTCAGAATTGCGCAGTAGTTGCTTTCACCAGGGAGAGTATCTAGCCTGTAGTTCCCACTCATAAAAGCTCTACAGCACTGTTTCTAGCCTCTGGAATTGCGCAGTAGTTGCTTTCACCAGGGAGAGTATCTAGCCTGTAGTTTCCATTCATAGGAGCATTGTAGCAGGGGGAGCCTGGACAGGGGCAGGAAACAAGCCTCCCCTATTCGCTAAGTGGCACCTCCGGTCTTGATGATGTTCAGCTCTCCTCCCTCACTCCGCCCATTCACCCTGAAGTTTCAGGTCCTGTGTGACTGGAAAAGAGGGTTTTCAGGTGCCATATATTCTGCTTTCCTTGGTTTATGTGCTGTTGCCAGACCAAACCAATTTCAAGAAAATCTGGCTATAAACAGAAAGCACTTCTGAGGCCATTGCCATGTAGATTCCCCCCCACCCCACCCTACTTGCTGCTTGCAGGAAAGCATAAAGGCATCATCTGGGTACAAGGTTCTATTGCAGTGGTGGGTGCAGCTTGACTTTCTAAATTGTTCCCTTTAGTGCAACTATGTAAAGCACGGCAGCACTGGCTATGCTGAATCTGGTAACCCTATCTTACATTAAATGCTCAGTAATGTGTGGAGTGTACATGTATATGCGCCTGTGCAAGAGACAGAGTCTTTCCAAGCTGAAGAAAGAACTAGGCAGGAAGGCTGGCTGCTGGTCATTCACAGCTATAAGGGAACTAGTCACTACCACCCCAGTTCAATGCAGTAATCTGTTTGAAGCACAAGAGCTCTAGTGTACCAAAAATAACTGCTGCTCTAATTCAATGGAGGAAACCAGTTTACAGAAGCCTTTCTTTTCACCCATACAACACCTCTTTCCATTGAAATAAATTAAGATATCCATCATGAGCACGACAGATTATTATTATTATTATTATTATTATTATTATTATTATTATTATTTTATATAGCACCATCACTATGCACATCTAAACATTCATAGAAATAGGATGAATTGTAGGTACCCTTTGATTCTATCAGATCTGTCACAGTGCTGGCATCTGAAGAGAGATTCCGCATGTGTGTGTAACCTGGGACAGGTGCATACAAGTATAATTATACTACCATAAGTTGCCTTTTTTTAATTAGGGCACCTAAAATCTTCACAGTCCCTTTGATTAAGGAGTGAAAGCAGAGACAGTATAGTTGCTTTGCTGTGATTTAGCAAAATGGCAACATTATTGCCCAACCGAACAGCTAGGATTGTGTGAAAAAAGACCATCAGTTTGCAGCTTTGCTTGCAGGCTGTGAAATTGGATTCTTACACACACACACACACACACACACACACACACACACACACACACACACACTTTCACTGATACTTTCACTGATACTTCAGGAGGTCCCTATGAAGATGGATGAAGTTGAGTTGGGACAGGCAGTGCATCCCTGGGGTCCCACTAGGCAATTGGGGGTGCTTCCTTATCTTCGGGTGCTGTTCTGCAGGCAGCCCCAGTGGTAAGATAAGAAAAGACAACTGGGGACACTTCCCAGTCCAGGGAGACTTCCCAGTCTTCCCATTCCTGGACAATCGGGAAGATTCCCTAGGAAATGCAGGCTGCAGCACAGCACTGGAAGGGCAGTGTTACCTAAACAATGCAGTGATTGTCCCTGTGTTCTGGTGCTGTGTTGCAAGCATAGCACAGAAAGAACAAAACAAATGGATTAGCAGCAGCATTGTAGCCCAAATGTTTATAAACAACTATCAAATTAAAAGATATATTTGAGAAGATCTTTATTTTTGGTTGGGTAATTCATGCCCCACAAGCCCTTCAATTTTATCCCCAATTTATTCAATCTTGATACTTTAGGGCAGCCATAAAATTGAAACTATGGTTAGTATTCAACTTTGCCCAGCACTAGTGTTAATGATATTGCATTAGCATGAACCAAGGGTTGTCCAAGATAATTACTGCTTGCCATGGCAGTGGGGAAAAGTGACAATTGGCCACCAGTATTCAGCAGCAAATCTCTGCTTTTTCCCCTTACCCTAGTGCTAGTTATATTGGGCTTTCCTCCAGCACTACCTACATTGCGCAAGCATTGGTTTACTCTAGTGCAACATCATTACTGGTAGCACTGGGGCACAGTTGGCTACTACACCATGAAGAAATTATCAAACAGTATCAGAGGCTGCAGTGATGTGGCAGAATAATATAAGGTCCACTTGAGGAAAAGAATGAATGGGGTGAAAGAGGACAGGCAATTCTTCACTATCCATAAGGAAAAACTGAGCTCCTTGGGCCAGTAGCATGTTTTTCAAACAATGCAACGACGGAATTAGCTGAGCAGTACGTCAAAAAGGATTGAGAGAAAAAGGCAGACGCAGACTAGAGTCTGAGGAAATGGACTGAGAAGCTGGAAAATGTGTTTGAAAAGATGGCCAATAAAGAACCCTTGGATTAAAAAAAAGAAGAAGAAAAGGAAAGGAAAAGAAACAAAACTTGCAGCAAATCTGAAAGAAGATTAATGGATAATTTAACAGCTGTTCAGGTTTCAAGAAAGACAAAGACCAAACAATATTGCATCAGAAAAGGGCTAGCAATGATGATGGATGGAATGCTTCCAGTAAGTGTTCTAGAATCACAACCTACATCTGGCTGGCGAATTCCCAGCTGAGGGTAAATCTAAAGAACTAACTAAGGATAAGAGACTGATATGGACTGAAGAGATTTTCAAAATCTATTTAATATCAAGGCAGCAAGTATTGATTGTTGTGCAGAAGAAATGCCGAAAGTAAATGGCTGGAGTCCTCATGTGTTTTGCACAACTCTCTTAGGCTCTGGGACGCTTGGCAAATTGCAGAAGCAAATTGAAGTTGGGGGTTGCAAGGCTACTCTGGAGAAAATGGTATAAGGATGGCAGCCTATATTTATATCTGAAGCAGTTGGTCCTCTTTATTGGTATGTTTAAAGTATTTTTTACTCTGTTCTTTAGCTGAAAAGGCTCTCAGAGTAACTTATAAAGATCAGTAGTAAACCAGGATCTGCCCTCAGGCGTATAATAGGCCTGTTCAGACAACACGCTAAGCCGTGGTTAGGGTGCTAACCTTTTTGCAGCATGTGGGTTAGTGAGCTTGTTTAAACTGTGGTTATGTAGCCACCATGTTTAGGAACTGTTCACAGGACATGCTGGCCCTGTTCAGAAGACACCTTAAACCAGGGTGAATAAGGCAAAAAAATCGTGGTTAAAGCCATGGTTTAAGGTGTCTTCTGAACAGGGCTGCTAAACCATAATCACCTTCTCCCATACAATCCGCCTCACACACTCAGGTCCTCTGGGAAGAATTTACTCCAGCCAACAAAAACAATGCTGACAAGGTACCCAGAGGACCTTTTCTTCTGCCGCTCCCAGTTTGTGGAATGGCTTGCTGGGAGAGATTCGTCAACTTAATAGTCTTCTGGAATTTAAGAAAACCACAAAGACTGATCTCTTCCGGCAGGCCTACCCACTTGAATTTTAAATTTGCCTTTTAATGATGTGCTGCTTTTAGTGATGTATTGGTTTTAAATGTTCTAATTAGTTGTATGATGTTTGCATTTGTGTTGTGCCCTGCCTCGATCCAGAGGGAGAAGCGGGTAACAAATAAATGTAGTATTATTATTATTATTATTATTATTATTATTATTATTATTATTATTATTATTATGCTCGAAATGCTTAGCCACTGTGGCTTAGTGTGCCTTCTGAACAGGGTTAATGTAAAACACAAAGAAAAAGCAATGGAGGCTGGTGGCTCCAAAGTCAGTGGGGTGCTGAATCCACTCCGGGTTTCAGTCAGAACTCTAAAAGAGCTATCCAAGGTGTGAAGCCCCTTTAGAGTTCTGACTGGGTCTGCCTGAAATCCGGAACCGATTCACTGCCCCCTCATATTGGAACTACCAACCCTCACTGAGAAAAAGGGCTTGGGAAAGAGGTACAAAAAACCAATCTTTTTAAGGTCACAGTTCTTAGAGTGACCAGCCAGGATGCAAACCGTTTCACGTGGTCTGAACAGATGGCTGCTGCTAGGTGACAGTTGTGGGGAGGGCCAAAGGTAGATAGCAGAGATAACGGAGTAGCCCTCTTCCTCTTTTTCCTCCTCTCTGCAGCCTGGCAGAATGACTCCCTCCATGTTTAGCAGTATGGCCTATTTTGCCTTTATAACTCTTTCAAGATTAGATCTGTGGAGAATCAACAACACCAAAGTACATTCATGAAATCACCGATGTGCATGCACATAAACATCTCCTCTGTTTGTGGTATACCCTTGCATTAGTGTACATGTGCTGTGCTCCATAAAGGATAGTGCTAGAAAGTGTTCCGTGAGGACATTGCCATCCAAGGTACAATCAAGCTCTTCTGCCAAATATCAGATTCAAAGGGAGCATTACTATTGCCCTGAACATCCTCTTGTAGCTAGGAGCTCGCTGGGTGCTGAATAAGTTCTGTGCTACACTATTTTGAACAAATTCGCAGCAGGCTGTTGAAGTAAGAAACTGGTCTCTGGTAACAGAGCTAGTTAAAGATAGCTCTTTATCACAGTCCCTGTAAGAACCCTGTATCTTTCCCTTTGTACAGGGAAAAAGGCTTGGGAAGGGTGGTTTTGAGTTGGGGAAAAGACTGGAGGTGAAAGGATTAAGTACCTTCCTCACTCTGACTCACAACCGGCCAGGGGTGATTTTAGTTGAGTGTTTTAAAAACCCAGGAATTTATCCAATGAGGACAAACCCCAGTATATATATTTTACCAAGAAGCCTCTGCTGACTCCCAGAGCCCCGAAATGCAACTGGATATTACAAGGAATTTAAAGAGGCAGTGCTCTGAATTGGCACCAATCTTGAATGACCTCAGACTGTACCTTTGGCCTACTCCGGTGGAGGCTGTTAGGAAAGCAAACTACTTTGGATGGATGGTTGCTTTTAACTCAACTTGAAGATCTGAAATCGATGTGCAGAGATGTATTTATTATAGGGTTGGCACACATATGCAGTACACAATGATTACAGGCTGCCATCTCTGTTATAATTCTTTTACATTTCTGCATGTTTCTATGGATTGTCTGTTTGCCTCAAGCAAAAAGGACTGAAGACTTCATCATACTGCCAGGTTATCCTGTAAGCAGACACATCGTGTGGGTGAATGGGATGTGTATTTTTGCAATTCCACCATCAATGAAAAAACAAGAGAGCATGCAAGGTCCATATGAAGCAAGGGAGGCGTACAGACAAGAATAATCATTACAGCAGGACAACAGAATTTAGAATAGTGGCACATGTGCTGAATGAAGTGCAACAAATGGAATAGCAAATGTTAGTGTTCATTTTCAGGTGGTATTGCTAATTTTCTCCAAGCACAGTGGAAGTGAGACTGGCCTTAATTAGGTTGACTTTCATTACTGATAGTATGAATTGTGCGTGTTAGGTGATTATCTGCCAAGAAGATAATCTTGATGCACCCTTACTGATCCCAAATTAGAAATAATATTAGTTCTGCAAAGCCCAGTCAAATGTCTTCTATTCTAAAATTGAAATCCAGGGACAGAATGAAACACTACAAGGGTCACAGGACTGCTGACAAAAATGGCAGTTCTGGGTCAAGTTGTCCTCTTCCCCTCCATAACGAAGGGATATTAAGGCATGCCTCCATGCCTTAATATTAACCTGATATCCAAGCATGGAGTGTATCAATAGGTAGAACTAAGTGAGACACACAGGAAGTTAGATGGAAGAGGAAGTCAGGGACACAGACTTTGATTGAAGGAATACTCGCCCAATCAGGAGGTGACACAGCAGTGAGTGACTCAGCACTCTCAAGGGTCAGTCAGGGCTGGAGAGAAGTTAGTTAGAAGCTATGTTTGTTTGAAGCAACAAAAGTTTTATTTTTATATAATACTGCATTCCTCATTTGCAACAAACCTATCTTTGAAAGCTAGACCTAAGGTTTATCCCTGGATCGTCCAGGGTTCAAACCTGTTCATCTAGGTGACACACAGGGGATCCAGTGCTCAGGCAGGGGCGAACCCTGGATGATCCCAGGATAAACCTTAGGTCTAGCTGTGGCCACAGTGTCAGAAGTCTAACAGGACCCATTTACAACAACAACAAAAAACAGCTTGAGATTTTGGATTATGGAGCAAGGTTTGAAAGCCCCCCCATCACTGGATTTCACTGGGCCTAATCTGGCTCAAGCTTGGCAGAACTGGAAAGACGAGTTTGAATTGTACCTGTACTAGATGCTATAAAGCCAGAAGAGGTAGGGCCAGATGTGAGGGCCTAAGCCATGTCAAGATTCAGAGGCTCCATATGATAAAAATGTGTATTACATTATAATAGAAAGGGTAATGAAAGGGTACCACCAAGCATTAGGGGGTGCTTATAGTTGAACAGTGTTAGATAACCTTCTCTGAAATTGGGTATAAAGGCACTAATAAAGTAAGTTGACTTGAACTTCTTTTCAACTGGATCTGGTCTGCACATTGCCTACAATACTAAATTCTGTGTTGCCCATGCTTTCTCTATATAAGGCAACTCTGCTGTAAGTCATGCCAGGCTTTCCAACATATTTAAGCCAAAGCAATTCCAATTGTAATGCATCTGTATTATCTCCAACATTTTGAGAGGCCTGCCATAATATGAGGCTCTAAACCATGGCTTACTAGGCTTGTTCCTAAACCTGGCACCAAGAAGAGGGACCCTGATGCAATGCTTCTGCTTTGGTGGCAGCTCCAGGTTTCTTGAAATTTAACTCCACCCTACACGTGGCCCAGAAGAGTTGCATTTAAAAAATGTTACTGTGTAATTTCCATGGAATAATCTACTCGGCAAAACACAAGATGCAAACTGCTTGGAGTCCATTAACTTCTGTGGGAGTTTCATGTGGTCATACCTTTTGTCCCTTTTCAGTGTCTCTAGTCTCCAGGTCCTCTCTCAATTGCCTATACAGTAAAAATGATTAATTAGAACCCAGTCAGTTACTGAGCAGTGTGAACATTGTGGCTTATTGCTTTCTGATATTCTGCTTAGTAATAAAACAGAATTTATATGGTCTTTTTTTTTTGCACATACACACTTTACAAGTGTTAGATCTGCAGAAAGACGACCATATGCTGTTATCTTGTCAAAGCTCATGAATTAAATAGGGGAGTCAAAGCTGGTCAATATTTGGATGCAAGCCCTGAAGAAAAATCTACATAGCTGTAGGAAATGCTTGTAATTTACCAGGTGACACACACTGTCCTGCGAACCAGTTTGGAGCTGGTTTTAGAGGTCAATGGGACATTTGATTTAAAGAGCTCTGGATCACAGGTGGTCAATACAATTAGATCAATAGTTTCCAAGACATAGGAAGTAATACTTCCACTTTATGCTGCACAAGCAGACCTCATCTAGAATACCATGTCCAGTTCTGACCACCGCACTTTAAGGAGAGTGTAGACAAATTGGAATGGGTTTAAAGGGCAATAAAGGTGGACGACAGTATGGAAAATAAGTCTCATGAGTAAGGAGGGAAGATTGAAGGAACTGGGTATGTTTGGCCCATAAAAGAGAGGACGGGGGGTGAGGGGGTGGGCGGATGCGATAGCACTGTTCAAGTACCTAAAGGGCTGTCACATAGAAGAGGACAAAGGTTTGTTCTCTGTTGCCCGAGAAGGCAGGATTAGATCTAAGGGGTTTAAGTCAGTGGTGGGCAGAAGACAGATCTCTGGATGTTTTGAACTTCGACTCCCAGCTCTCCTGACCATTGGCCATGCTGGCAGGGGGTTCTGGGAGCTGAAGTCCAAAAGATTGACCATCTCCCCACCCCTGGCTTAAGTTACAGGAAGGTCATTTTTGGTTGAACATTAGGAGAAACTTTTTAGCAGTAAGAGCCGTTTGCAATAGAACTAATTCCCTGGAGTGGGAAGTTGGGGTGCCCTCCAGAGCAGATTTTGGGGGGGCTGCCTGGGAGAGGAGAGGAAGAGAAAGTCTTGTCACACTAATGGAAGTTTGCTCGTGTAGCACTGAATTTCACTCTTAGATTCCTCTTCCAAACAGTGGTTTCCCAAACCTTTATCTGGGCCATGACATTAAAGGCTTAAAAATAATCATTTACTGTATCTGATCTCACAGTAGACCTATTATATACGTTTGCCCATATGAGTCCATACTCAAAAGAAGGTCCTGAGTAATTGTGTGGACAATAAATGTATTGGGTGAACCATACCATGTTTCCTTTTTATTGAACAGACATAATCATTAACAATGTTAAAGGAGTAAAAAAAAAAAAAGCTTTCACTATTAAACTTTATATTGAATTACAGCCAAACATAATGTGCAAATACTGAGAACAAACTATTTATCCCTATAAGCCACTAAAACCTCAATACGGATATTGGCTTACCATTATGCTTTGCACATTATGATCAACAGGTATGGTCAGGAAAAAAGAAAATTTTCCAATGGGATAGCCGCATACTGCTTAAAAAAATATTAGTGTGATTTCCCACCCCCACAATACCATCCAGGATCAGTTAGACTTTGGAGATTGGGCCAGACCAGAACTTGTCACTTTTTATTACAGCAAGGGTTGGGTACCAACTTTGAATTATAATTTCTTAAAGGACAGAATGAGGTAGAAAAAGCGTGCACAAAGGAGCACTGAGCAACTGGCATTGGGCAATATGTAACATGATGTGTGGAATGAAGAGCTAAAACTATAGAACCTCAATTGTATTAAAGCCAAAAAGATCTAAGTAGCTTCAAAATAAATTGGTGAATTGATTCAGATATGGACAGGTGCTAAGAAAGTAATTTAGTAAATGTTTAAGGAATCTGCTGGGAGGAGAGAAATGTGTTGCTTTTGAGATAATTTCCCAGAAGCTTCATAAAAGAAAATTGATTACAGGGATTTAATAAGTAAAAGAGAGCCAAAATATATAGTAATCAAATGAGATTTTAATTACATCCCAGGCAGATATAAAATCCAAATAGTGTACTTTGTATCCAGAAAGTCTGAGAGTAATGCTTTAGTAGCTGAATTATTTTTAAAAGGCTAATTTCCATAGGAATTATAGTAGTATGTTTAATTAAAAGAGTGAATCTGTGTCCCAAAGCCAAAGTCTACTAAATACACAAATAGGGCTTAAATATCAAAGGAACCTCTAAAGAAAGAAGTTTTATATCCTGTACATAAAATCTAGCCTTTGCAATATTTCTAGTCCAAATGTCGCCTGATTAATGTGCATAACAAATGATAGTGTTTCTTTTTTTTTAATTACTCTCTATATAACCACTATTCTATAGAATTAATTGCCTATACTTTACTTACGACTGAAAATCAAAGTCCAGGGAAATATCCCTCCTCCTTCTTCAGTTTTAATCACCCTAGGGCAATAACGGAAGGGTATTTGATGTTAGCTATTATCCTCATCTTTGTTAGATAATCTGTAAACTCCTGAACTGCTAGACCCTTTAATGTACATAAAAATGTACAAGCAACACACACACATGTATACACACAAGAAATGAAACAATATATGCCAGGGGAAAACAGGTTGCTTACCTGTAACTGTGGCTCTTTGAGTGGGCATCTAGGTGTTTCAACTGCCTCAAGCACTTGACTCCAAAGTTCAGCCTTTAGTCTGTCCGCCCGATGTTTTCTGGTTTGATTGGAAAAGGCTTGATAATTTTGGCAAGTTTCCACTTCATGTCCCTTTCCGGGGCACAAGAGGCAAAGTGTATTACCAGGGCCGGCGCTACCATTAGGCCAACTAGGCAGCTGCCTAGGGCACAGACCTCAGAAGGGCGCAGTAGTGCCCTTTAAGGGTCATGGTTTTATATAAATTAGCTGTTTTAAGAAAAAACATAATAAAAGGAAAATATAATAGTACAGAAACTCTTTTGAACAGCTCAATTAAAGTTGGCAATTTGGGGGGGGAGTAGCTCGCCTTGCCTAGGTTGCAAAACAGCGGGGCCCTGGCCCTGGAGCTTATTCCCACAGCAGGTACATTTCCTAAACGGAGCCCTGAGGGCCATGCACCCTTGAGCATGAGGGGCGATCGCAGAGATCGCCAAAACAGTCAAAAGTACATTTTAACATTAAAAAGGAGAAGCGAAAAAGGAGACGAAGAAAACTAGAAAAAACAGTATGAAAACACTCAGCTCTCTAAAAAACACAGTCCAAGGACGAGAACGTTCCCAACGATGCAGCCACAATGGCGGTCAAAGGAGAACTGAGGCATTGGGTGGTGGGGGAGGTTTCCCGCCAAAAATCTCAGCTATGGAAGTTTCCCAAACGGGAGCTCCACGCAGGCAGAGAGCCCTGTCCTCCCTTTCCCCCTGCAGCCTCCCATCTCCCCTCAAATCTGTACCAGTGGGTCCCCCAACACTCCGGAGCAGATGTCGAGGGCACGCAAACAGCCTGAGGTGGGAGCAGGAATCCATTTTGTTAATGAAAACGGTTCCATTGGCAGGGTGGGGGGATTTAATGAGATATTACTCAGTAGTCAAACTAATGTGTGAGGGGAACATAGAGCAATGATTACCAAGGCTCCATCCACAGTTCCTAAACTCTTTCCCATTCCCTCAGTCTCCTAAACTTCATTAAGGGGGTTCATGTGCTTTGCTGGCCTTCCAGCCGTCTAGTTGCTCTGTGTTAATCACCTTTTTCCTTCTCACTCTGTAGACCAAGGGCACCCTTAAACCACACAGTCAGTTGTGTAAGTTTGCTAAGGCTGCAGTGCTTCTCGGCTGACTGATAACACATCACGAAAAGTGCAGAGCACATGAATTTCTGCAGCAGAAAACTCAACGAGCCCGATTTAAAGAGCTCTAGATCACAGGTGGTCAATACAATTAGATCAATAGTTTGCAAGACGCAGGAAGTAATACTTCCACTTTATGCTGCACTAAACAGACCTCATCTAGAATACCGTGTCCAGTTCTGAGCGCTGCACTTTAAGGAGAATGTAGACAAATTAGAATGGTTCAGAGGGCAATGAAGATGGACAGG